>NC_065588.1:11161000-11477071 GCF_024542745.1 Macaca thibetana thibetana
TGCCCCACTCCCACCCTCAGCCCCACAGCCCTCAGGTCTCCTCTGAGGCAGACCCTCGTACTCCCTCTCATCAAGGCACATGTGAGGACACCGGACCCCACCTGGACAACCCAGGGTCCTCCCCCATCTCACTGTCCATTACAGTCACATCTGCAAAGCCTCTTTTGCCATGTAAACTTCATTATACTAACATAATCATTTAACAAGTCCATTATAATGATGTAAAAATTGGCATTGTTTTCCTAATGAGCAGATCAGTCACCTGTAACCTATAAAATACTTGACTATTAAATACACAGTACTGTAGGAGACAAAGAAGAGGAAGATGACTGCACCCTAGACAGAAGGATGATCATTCTGAACAGAATCAATGTAACTCAACATTTGAGTCAGAGAGGCCAAGCAGTAAGACTTTCAAAACACCAACCAGAAAGTATGTACCGTGCCTGTAAGTTCACATCTGAGCCTGGCCTCATGAGCACAAGTGTGCGGACACACACACCAGGCCCAAGTTTAAGATCAAATATAAGGAGCTTTCAACTGTAGTATTTAACTAGATCTTATTACAAAATAGCCTCTTGATTGCAATTTTTATCCAAAAAGTTCTCTGTAATTAAATTAATTTTCCCCTAAAAAGACTTTTCTCTATCATCCCATATAAACTAAATGGGTATATTAAAGAAAAAAGACAAATGTTTGACTTAGGGGGTTTGCCTATGACTTGGATAAGCATGATTTTCTTCTGGCCAAGCAGGGAGCAGCTGGACCAGACTGGAGGGAAGGAAAAACAAATTCCACTCTGACCTCAGTTGGGCACCAGAGTCTTCCCTGTCAGAATGTGGGTGTGGTGCTTCCCACACACCAGCCTCTGACAAAACTCAGCACAAGGGTGTGGGAAAAGGCCGTCTACTTAGATAAAAATCTATAAAGTGCAGACACATCAAAAGCTTCAGAAGACTGTAAAGCGCCAAGGAGACCACTGCAGCACCCTTGGAGTTTACAGAAAATGGTCAGCAGCACATGTGCCTGAGGTCCAGGGTCACCTCCCAGCTGCTGCGACGTCGTGAGCGCAGCCCTGGCTTCCCCTCTGATGCAGAGGGCTGGTCACTCTGCTGGCAGCACTCCGAGCTCAGAACATTCTAGATGAAAGCAATGTGTTCCTTTTAAAATGGGGAACTGGGGCAGCACAACTGAAGCTCTACGACTATCTCAACTACTGGGTTTCGGGGTAGCATTAGGAAATCATGAGAATCCAAATCTCAATTTCATACAGATTCCAGATTCACTGCAGGTTCCAGAATTTCCTGAAACATTCTTCCACTTTATCACTCAGGATTCCCTTGCCAAAGCTAATAAAGTCTAAATTCCTTACCGAAAAGCCACCAGAAGCACCACCACAAATAAGATCAAATGACGCCCGCTCTTCCCACCAAACATACAAACTGTTACTCACACAAGACTGTGCTGGAGGCAGCTCTCAGCTGAAGCCGAATCCGTGAGACTTCATTATCCCCATTTTGGATTGAGTGTGAAGACCGTCAGCAAACCAGGGCCCCAGTGTGAAGCAGAGAACAGAGCCTCTGACGTCTGCCTGAACATTTTCTTCCCACCTCTGTCTTGGATATTGAACACCCTCAGAACTACTGAGTCACCCGCATTTGCAGGTCATTTACCCAGCCACCAGGATAACATAACTATGTGATAAAAATGCCTTCTCAGGGCTTTGTCATACTCAACAAGGACGCTCAGAAGGCTTGGTAAGCCCAAGAAAGGGGGAAGCGTCCTCCAAACAGACAAAAACCAAGGAAAACCGTGTAGAGACTCTGTCAAGAGAGCAGAAACAGAGCCCGCTGTAGCCTTTCAGGCCCTGCTGGCCACAGCCCTGCATTAGGTGGCACCCTTTCCACAGATGCATCCTGCTGGGCCCATTTGAAAAGTCCCACTTGTGAGACACTCACCTCCACTTCCAGCTCCTGCAAGACCCGCTGCAGCCCCACTCCACCCCGGGGCTGACTGTGCAAGTCTCCCTGGCGAGACCCCTCAGAGCCTGCGCAGCGTCTGAGACTGGGAAGTACCAAGGATCCAGAAACGCACAAACCCGTTCTCCTCGTGCTGCTTTCTGGGTTCCAAATTGTCTTCAGAAGAGTCCTGCACAAACCCCGGGCTGGGGAGCCAGCCACGGAGCAGCAGCACCCAGCTCATGCGCTCCACCCACCCCACAGAGGACTAGGGAGGCCACAGCACGCTCTGTCCGCGGGGGCAAGACACCAGAAACAGCCACAGTTCAGGGTTCTACCACCCGCCCCACTGCCCTAATTACTTGCTGTGATCTGAATTCTCATTGGTTGGGAAGGTGATCTCGCAGCTCTATTGCCCTAATTACCTGCTGTGATCTGAAATCGCATTGGTTGGGAAGGGGATCTCACTGCTCAAGCACTCCCTGCTGCCTCCTTGCAAACATAAAAAAATCCAAAAACCCCTCTTAAAGAACGTTTACTATAACCTCAAAACAAGACCCATCCCGAGACCAGGGAAGATACACACGCACATCTAACATCTGGTGGGCGTCGGTGACTGATGCCACGGCTTCCTTGTGGCCTGTGAAGCGGGAGGCCTGGCAGGGTGACTCAGGCTGGGGTCTGAATAGGGGTCTTCCAAGCAACTAGGCAACCAGGATGCACACACCAAAACCCAAGTCCCCGCACTCAGGTACCTGCCAGAAAGGCTGCGTGGCCATCACACCAGTTGTGAACGAAGACCGATCTGTGTCCTGTGGCCCTCACAAAGTCCGTACATGCCTGGGCCCAGCACAGCCCTGCACTGCACCCTGCTCGCCTCCAGTGGGGCTCTCTCCTGCCAAGGGGGTTGGCCCTGAAGTCTGTTGGGATTTCCAAAGCTCTCTAAAGTCGTGCTTCCTCCTGCTTGTTCAGAAGGCCTAAAGCCCTGAAAACACCAGTGAGAATTGACCTAGCCTCTTAAGGCAGCTCAAACACCTAAACACAGGAACACTGGACCTCTCTGCCCTGGAGAGCTGCCAAAACCCACTGGGCTAAGCAGAAGGCACAGACCTCACATCCACAAGCCAGTGGCGCTCACCTTTGCATTCCAGGAGCCGCCCATGTGAGTCCTGCCAAGGCTTCCAAGTCCCACTTGATTGTTTTCATCGTATCTCTATAACATCAGTGACATTATATCTCATGGTATCTATGACATCGTCTCTACTTTTATGACCACATATGCTCCCTGACTTACCATGGGATGAAACTGTTCCAAACTGTTCGTACTTGTATTCAATTCTAGGCATTTGGAATAGACCTAATGGGGGATTAAACCTCTCCTCCAACCCGTTGCTTATTCTTAGATGAAGGATTTTGCATAACACAAGTCAGCATATAAAAGATCTTGTATAGAAACATACTTTCAAGTGGTCCTCATTATACTGATTCAATATACAAAGTACCCAACATACAGCACAATGTCTACTAGAAGAATGATTAATTTGTTCCCCTAAAAATCCTAATATCTACACAGAAAAAATACCCTATACACATTTTATCATTCTTTACCAGTATAGTCATACAAACAAAGGAGTATCACAAAAGCAAAAGAACACATTTGGTTTGATTCGCAGTTCTAAATTTAATATAAAATTGCTAAAACCACTAAGACAAACATAACTATGAAATATTTAACGATGTTCACCTAAATTCAAGTCACCATTCAACCACCAATACCTCTGCTCTCCTACAGGAACTTTCCAAAAGTAAATTCTGGAATTAACAGGACACATTTTTCTGATGATAGAAATTAGGAAGAAATTGGTTGAAGGCTGTTCCTTGGCTGTCAAACATTTTCTCAATAATATTTTGTAAAATAAAAGCATCAAACAGATCTTTACATTAACTTACAATCTATCAAGTAATACTGGAGCAAGCTTTAAATAACAGCCACATTCTGTCAGGGCTGACTAACATTAAGTCAGCCTTAGTCTCATGTCTTGCAGCATCCAGTTTGTCTTCTCAAAACCACTTAAGATTTCATAATTAACTCAATTAAACTATGTAAGTAATTTCCTTGATCTTTGACATGAAGGAGTGATTTTCCCCCAAAATGGTACCTCTTTCCTTGACATGATTTAATCTGTGGTTAGAGTCTTTAACAGGATTTTTTTCCTTCTTAGAAAATCAAATATACACCTTTCCAAGATGAAAAACACTGATAATGCTATAGCTTAACCAGGTCAAAAGCCTTTTTTTTTTTTTTTAAAGTTAAAAAAAGAACCTAACTGCATCTTTGGACCTTGTGTGAGGCAGTGTCCAGGGTCACTGGGACCCCTGCTTGGTCAGTGCAGTCATGTACCAGTTAAAGACAGAAACCCAAGCGTTCACTCAAAGCCCCTTCCCAGCGGTTCATCCTAGTGGAAGCCATGGGCACAAAGGACTGTGGCATTCCACGGAGGGCGTGGAGGATAGTCTGCTTGAGAACATCAAAGTGGCTCACGTCCCCCGAGTATAAAGCCAGTGACTGCTCCCGGCTTCAATGCAGCACCATCCACAGCAGCCAAGGTCCGAAATCACCTGAGTGCCCGTCAACAGGGGATGAAGGGAACGTGGCCCGAACATACACAGGAGCAATACTCCACCACACAGCGGAGAGCCCTGTCATCTGTGACAGCATGGATGGAGCTGGAGGACATTACGTTAAGCAAATGAGCCAAGCAAAGAAACGGCGCATGTTCTCACTCATAAGCAGGAGCTGAGAGCAGATCTCATGGAGGCCAAGAGTAGGTGGCCAACAGGGCCCAGCAGAGCCCACTCATAAGCGAGATGGGCAGAGGCTGGTAACGGGCACAAACACACAGCCTAATGGGAGCACAAGACCTACTATTGATAAAGCAGGGGGTGGCAGTAGGTCATCTACTGTGTATTTCAAAACAGCTAGGAGAGAATAACTTGAACATTACCAGCACAAGGAAAAGAAAATATTTCAAGTGAAAGACATCCCAAGTACCCAGATTTGATCAATATAGGGATGAATCAAGATATCATATGCACTCTGAAAATATGTACATATATTATGTATGAACAAAAACAAAAATCAGTGACAGAACCACTTGGGAAGCACGTGCAGAAGAATGGGAAACCTGACATGGTGTGGCTCTGTGTCCCCACCCAAATCTCATGCTGAACTGTAACTCTGTGTTGGAGGTGGGCCCTGGTGGGAGGTGATCGACTCATGGGGGTGGTTTCTAATGTTTTAGCACAATCCTCCACGTGCTGTCCTCATGATAGTTCTCTTGAGATCTGGTTGTTTGGAGGTGCATGGCACCTTCCCCTTCACTCTCTCCCCTTCCAGCCATGTGAAGACATACCTGCCTCCCCTTCACCTTCCACCCTGATTGTCAGTTTCCCCAGATGTAGAAGCCTGTACAGCCCACAGAACTGTATGCCAATTGAACCTTTTTTTCCTTATTACCCAGCCTCAAGTAGCTCTTTATAGTAGTGAAAGAACAGTACAGTCCTCAGGACTAGCAACGTTTTTCTTCTACCCAGCGGCCAACAATGTCCCACACCCTAGCTGGTTTTCCGAAGCCTTTTCCAGAATGCTGAGGCTGTTTTGGGGATACTAACTTTCCCCATCTCTGGCAAACCAGATGGGGCATCCTATTTGCCTCTTACCACCTTTCTCAGAGAGACCTCACCTCTGAAACAGCCTCTGCCAGGAGCCTCCTTCAGCAGCAGCAAAGCTGAGTATTCCTTGCACTTCCCTTCTTCTGAATAATAAACATTCTAAGCTTGTTTTTCCATCTTCCTAGCTCATTGAAAAACATCTTATGCTTTTATTATACTTTAAGTTCTAGGGTACATGTGCATAACGTGCACGTTTGTTACATATGTATACTTGTGCCATGTTGCTGTGCTGCACCTATCAACTCGTCATTTATATCAGGTATAAATCCTATGCAATCCCTCCCCCCTCCCCATAATAGGCCCCAGTGTGTGATGTCCCCCTTCCCGAGTCCAAGTGATCTCATTGTTCAGTTCCCACCTATGAGTGAGAACATGCGGTGTTTGGTTTTCTGTTCTTGTGATAGTTTGCTAAGAATGATGGTTTCCAGCTGCATCCATGTCCCTACAAAGGACACAAACTCATCCTTTTTTATGGCTGCATAGTATTCCATGGTGTATATGTGCCACATTTTCTTAATCCAGTCTGTCACTGATGGACATTTGGGTTGATTCCAAGTCTTTGCTATTGTGAATAGTGCCGATGAACATACATGTGCATGTGTCTTTATAGCAGGGTGATTTATAATCCTTTGGGTATATCCCCAGTAATGGGATGGCTGGGTCACATGGTACATCTAGTTCTAGATCCTTGAGGAATCGCCATACTGTTTTCCATAATGGTTGAACTAGTTTACAATCCCACCAACAGTGTAAAAGTGTTCCTATTTCTCCACATCCTCTCCAGCACCTGTTGTTTCCTGACCTTTTAATGATTGCCATTCTAACTGGTGTGAGATAGTATCTCATTGTGGTTTTCATTTGCACTCTTATGCTTTCTATTTTCCTAAGACACATACACAGAAAAGAGGCGTGAGTGTAGGGGCTCTTGTTTTCCCAGATCTGAGCCTGGCCCTCAAACACTGGCCGAATTCATACTAACATGATATCCAGAGGCAGAAACGCAAATATCCCCACCACTTCAAATACCCTAAGGATCTAACAGGCCGAGCGGCCCATGTAACTATGGTTTGTGCTGGACCATTCCACTGGTGTCCAAATCCAAGTGAGCTCTTTAATTTTGGGACTTTTCAGACAGCTGTTTTGTTTTTTGTGTGTTTTGTTTTTATTAAAGGGATCTATTACAGTTATAATCAAGAATATCTCAGGCCGAGTGTGGTGGCTCATGCCTGTAATCCCAGCACTTTGGGAGGCCAAGATGAGTGAATCACCTGAGGTCAGGAGTTCAAGACCAGCCTGACCAACATGTTGAAACCCCATCTTTACTAATACAAAAATGAACCAGCCATGGTGGCAGGCACTTACAATCCCACCTACTCAGGAGGCTGAGGCAGGAGAATGGCATGAACCAGGAAGTGAGGCTGCAGTGGGCCAAGATCACACCACTGCATTCCAGCCTGGGCACCACAGCAAGACTCTCAAAAAAAGGAAAAATAAACCAACACGCCCACTTAGTTCTTCATCAATGTCAGATACATCGGTTAAAATAAAAATATGAAAGCATATTTTTACATTTCAGTGTTGAATTTAACTGTATCTTTTAAGAAGATATGAAGATAGAAGTTCCCCAAGGATCAGAGGAGAAAAAAGTACAGTTAAAAATATTTTAAAACCTCAGGAGAAAAACAAGTATGTGGTAAGACCTTAAGGCAAAACTTTTTCTTTGCACTTTGATTTCAAAAGAACAGAGATGCCCAAAATATGAGCTCTCCCATCTGCATTTTATATTCCTCTACGTCCTTTGAAAGGCTGGAGATGAGATTCCAGGTTCCAAAGTGCCTGGCCATGGTTCACATCAGGCGGCATCTTTCACAGCCGTTTACTCCCCTGACTGTGTCTAGAGATCTCTGTGGCCCAATTTACACAAAAATGTCCTAATTTACACACGTTCATTACTTTGAACAAAGTCTCAAGAAATGAGACAAATATTAACACTCCACAGACGCAAGTATTCTCTTCCAAAAAGTGTCAGGTTCCCATGAGCCAGGGAGCTTGGTTACAGAAAGCACTGGCTGACCTGCTGGTTTAACGTGAAATGCATTTAAAATGTTAAGTGATCAGGCCCCCCTCCAAGTGGGTGTGCATTGTGCTGGCTGCAGTAGTGATGCACACTGACCACGTTCTTTCCTTTGGTTTTACTTCAAGCAGAGCGCCCCACACCCAGGAAGAGGCCATAGGACGGCATCGAGGTCTAGGACAGTTCTCAGGAGAGCTGCAGGCTGACTGCCTTGTCCGCAAATAGTCTCTCATTTCAGAGGAAATCACTGAAGAGAGTTCATGACACGTGAATTTTAAAAATTCATTTTTCTAATTTCATCCCATTAGAACTTTTGAAGAACAGATGTGCACCTGCTCCAAGTCAATGAGAGGACACTCGGACAGTCCCTCACAGGTCCTCGGCCTCCACCTCCCACCTAGAAAACATCAGCTCAAGCCGATCACAGCACAGTGCGATTTTCTATAAATAACGTGCACGCCTGCCTCTGAGCTGAGATGTGAATGTCTGGAATGTGCCTGCCAGGCCCAGGAGGAACTGCAGCATCTGTGGGGACACAAGCCCCTAAGGAATCCGATTTGGAGGGAACTCAAGGCAACTAAAACTAGTTCCACAGGTTTTTCTTGGCAAGGCTTGACCAGGCAAACTTATCACTGTTGCTAATTTATGGTAATTGGGATGGGGACTTAACAGTAAGTAAGTAGAGCAATTACAGAACTTGCTACTCAATTACAATGGCAGAGATTCCTGAGAATGGAAGAACTGTTGCCCAGGAATAGAGTTCAACAGGTCCTCCCCACGCCCCAGGAAACATGGCATTTCCACGCACCCCTGCTTTGGTCCCGCAGCCACAACCCTCCTGACCTCGGCCATCTGATGGCATCACTCCCCACAGCTGGAAACACCTGACCGCTTGTCACCCTCCCATCTGCCCTGCCTTCCTCCAGCCCGGGATATTCAGGGATGCCCACATACAGGACCAGGAAACCAGGGTTATCCTAAACCAGTGCCTGCATTCAAAGTCCTCCACGGAGGACAATCACCAACGGTCAATACTCCCAGAACCTTCCACCTCAAAACGGGAACACATCTGGATTCAAGCTGACAACGCTGCATTCTCTTTGCCATGTACACACGGAGGCATGTCAGGTTCCACCTAAAGGTATCAAGTTCCACACTGGTCAGGAGCCCAAGCCTAGTCACTCTGCATGATCTCAATTCACCATCCACAGAGAAGCCTGCAGTTTTCCTTTGGTGCACGGTGTGGATGGTGGATGCATTTCCCATGAAGACTCGGAGACAGGAGCCTGGCTAAAGAGGCCAGTCACTCCAGCCCCTGCAAGGCACGGACCTGCCCCTCTGGTGTCTGCACACAGTACCACAAGTCTAGCAGTGCTGGCTCTGTGGTGGGACCCATCTGGGCCTGCAAAGGACCCGGGGCACAGGAACCGTGCAGCCCGGCTGCAGCCAGAGGCCTAAGGGATTCCCAAGAGGCTCTCCAGCTGAGGTGCCCTCACCACAGGCAGAGCCATGCAAGAGAACTGCCTGCTGAACTGGAAACGTCCCCAACTGCTCAGCCAACTCAAAGGCAACAGCCACCTACAGCTGCTCAGGCCCAAAACGTGGTCACTGGGCCTGAAGGGCTGAATCTGGAATTTAATCTGTGAAGTTCTTTTCCAGTGTGTTTGGCTAGGTAATCAAATCTTTATTCTAATTTAAAGGAGCCTCTGGCTATGGGCTCCCTTGTCGGGCATCACAGCTCCAGGGAGTAAGAATGGGAAGGAGAGGCCCAGAGCCTCTCCCATGGCATCACAGCTGCCTCAGCCAACAGGCAAAAGACAATGATGCCCACCTGGACAGGCCACCGGATGTGATGACGCATCCCAAGCCCTAGTCCCACAGCAGCCAGAGACCACCCGCTGCTTATCCCGGGTGAAAGAGGCAGAGCTGCCCGAGCCCTCAAAAGCAGGAAGAATAGAGGCGGCAATTCCCGTGATTTTCACGACCCACATGACACTCCTCGGAGACAGACACAAGCTTCGCTGTGAAAGTGCAGAGGACGGTGCTGTCCCTAGGCGGGCTGCTTCTTCCAACGATCGGGGAAGAAACCAGATCCATTTCCTTGTGGGAGGATCATTTGTACCGTGATTAGAAGACAGGTGGCTGATGTTATCAAATCACCAAGCACCACATGGCTGCTTCTCCAAAGAGGGCCTGGAAACTTGCAGCCACCCGCGTAGGGGCCACAGTGTTTACAATGGAGACACGGGTGATTGAAGTCTGGCTTCCTCAGGGAAGCTAAATTTGAACCTTCACCACTGAGGGATCGGTCATTTACAGTCACTCATCCTCAATGCAGAAGAGGGCTCAAGACACTGCACCAGACTTCAACACTCAGGGTTAGGGTCAGGGTCAAATTCACAAGTTTTACAAAATGTATTTACTTGGGATGCCAAGAGATGTAGCTTCACACACGACCCCCCCACACACACCCCGCCAGGGTTTGCTGAGCCCCTTCACCAGTGGATCTCACCAACAGATGACACATCCACGCCTCATCCATGGCAGCACAGAAAACCACTTGGAAGACAGCCACTCCCACCAAGCTTCCTGGCTTTGGTGTTTAAATTCTGCATCTCATACGTGAGATTACACTCCTCTGAACAGACATTGCGACTGTCATTTCACCCAAAAGTGCTTTAGGAAATGACATGCGGCCCAGACGCCAGAGGCCGCCGGCCGCCTTACTCTAGCCTAATTCCTTTGTGCCTGTATGGAAGCTTCACAGATACAGCCTGGTCACTAATGACCGTGTAAGCAGCTCAGGGCATAGATGAACTCAGTGCTGAATTTTTCCATTTATCGCCCCTTTGTTTTATCCAGAAGACAGCTGAGAAAGGCTGGGGCAGATCATCTCCTCCAGTGTAATGACTCCACCCACTTCTCTTCACCCCAGGTCACCCCTCACATACATGCTTTTGAGAAACCAAAGCAATTCTGTTCTCTTCACTCTGGGTTCCAAGTACTAAATTCCTCCGTTTTCTCAATTAGATTATCAAGCAGCCGGTTTGTGATCTGGACTGCAATCTGATACAAAATTTAAAGCTAATTGAGGTTGCGGTAATAGCTCCTATTTACATTACAGACAAGGCATGAATGATAACTTTAATCTGTTTGTTCATAGGATCAATTTTGTAAATAAACTATTCAAGCAATGATTGTCTTCAGATTCAAATTTGCTCATAAAAGATTTTCCAGTAGGAATTTTTAAATCCATGGTCTGTATTCCCTGAGCCCGTCTCTGCACCTTCCCCCGGGTGCACAGCAGGACTTCCCAGGGCATCCCATCAGTAGGCCCACTGAGGAGAACAAGCCCGCAGCCCCCAGCCCAGGAATCAAGTCCGAGCCCCAGCAGCCCCTCGTCCTGCCGGGGCTTCACCAGCACAGCACCCAGAGGTCTTCCAGGTTTAATGCCACGTGTGCGTGGAAAGTAGAGTGCTGGAAGGACCACAGTGAACATTCTACAAATGCAAATTCCCTCCTGGAACAGCCCAGCAACCTTCTGTACTTTCCTCAAAGTACCCATGCCAGGCAGGCGTAGAGAGTCTAATGGTGTGCCTAGGAATCAGCATATAACACAATTCTGAATAATAAAAGTTTGAGAGGCCGGTGAGAGGCTGCCATGGCCTCCACTCATTTGCAGGCTCTGAAGAGACAGATTTAAGTAACAGGCCAGACAGGACAGCACAAAGATGGGTAGGTGGAGGGCAAATTCCATGGACCACCAACCACCCCGCCATCCCCACTGAGACTCCGTGATTTAGGGAGAGGCAAAGCCAGAGAGAAAAGATGCTCCCACCACGCGAGGGACTGAGATTTCACCTAAAGCCCGAAGCATGTGGCTGAGGGCCAGGGTTGGGCAAGCTGGGAGCTCAGAATGGTGTTCACAGGCCCAGGTGTCCCCCACACCCAGACTCTGTGCAGACGTCCCAAGCACTGCCTGTGTCTCCTGCCTCCCTTCTACTGTGTTGGTTTCTCAGCCGCCCCCTGAAATGCATGACCTCCGTCCCCCCTCCACCACACCCCCCTCTCAAGATTGGTGGACTGAAAAGAGCAGGTGGGGTAAGAGTTGGGCTCTGGGGGCAACGTCCTGAGACATTAGTTCTAACCCACCCAGCTGTGATGTGAGCCTGTGAGATTTCTCAAATGTGAGATGGGAAGGTAACTGAACGCACATCCCAGGGCTGCTGTGGAGACTGAGATCACATATAGCCACACCTCGGCGTCCAGTACACGTGAGATACCAGCCATGTTGCCCCTGATGGGAATCCCTCTATGCCCCCTTTGCTACCAGAGCCAAGTCCCAGCAGTAGCTGTGGAGGGTGCGTCCTCTATTCCCACTCCACTCACCTCCCATCACTCCACGCAGTGACCTGCCACGCAGTGGTCACCAGCACACCCGGCCCCACTGGATAACTGACCACCCCTCTCCCACTTTGGGGCTTCTTCCACTGGCAGTTCCGAAGCAGGCTGAGAAACCGCCCTCAAGGGCACTCACCTGTTCCTTATTGCACGTAATGACCTGCCACGCAGGACCACCAGCAAACCTGGCTCCACCATCCAGGCTCCGGGGGAGTAACTGACTCCCCCACCCCGGGCGTCTTCCACTTGCAGTTGCGAAGAGGGCCGAGAAACCGCCCTCAAGGGCGCTCACCTGTTCCTTATTGCACGTAATGACCTGCCACGCAAGGCCACCTGCAAACCCGGCTCCACCGTCCAGGTTCTGGTGGGTAACTGCACCCCTCCCCCGCTTCCTCCTGCGGTGTCTGGGAGGCTCAGAAACTGCCCTCCAAGGACACTCATCTGTTCCTTATTGCACTAATACCTCGTTTACAGAAATCCACTTTGACTTCCAGCACTACAGGTGTGACAATTTAGGAATCCTGCTTGCTTGCAAGCTCCAAGAGCTTGAGGTCACGTCCACCTCACCAGCATCCCAGAGACCCAGCACTGTCCCATTCTGTTTAAAATCCCAAAATACTCTTTTAAAATGCTATTGGCATTTGGTTTGTGCATAAAATGCTAAAAACCTTCAAGTGAAACATATCTCCAACAGTTTGACTCAATCAGAACATGTGAGTTACATATCTGCCAAGTTGTAAAGCCTCATGCATTTGTAACATTTTATGGTCAAATGGTTCATTAATTATGAGACTAACAGATTTTTTTTCAGCATTAGATGACCAAAGGAAAACTGGGTTCTGACTGGCTTGCGGGCCTGTAGAGGCAGACATATCTGCTGACATACCCGAGCTCCTTCCCACTGACGTGGCCTCAGCCCAGGCCCCTCACCCAGATGCCAGCATGCACCTGGAGGAGCAAGCTGAGCTGCCCACATTCTCAAATGCACAGCTGTTGCTCACACTGCAGATGGAGCTCAAGGCACGAGCAAGCCACCACACTAAAAATACCATGCAGCATCCACGCCAGGTGACGGTGGTTTTCACTCCATCCCAAAACCCCATGTGAGAGTTTACAGCCATGACTACTAAATGGATTTTTAGATACTCAAGACATACTGTGTGTGCTTTTATGCAACAAAGTTAAGACTATCCCTCAGATACAGGCTCTGAAACTGTGGAATAATTATTTGGGAACAGAGCCTCTGCCAGATCAGGATAAGCACTTGGGACAACACCCTGTGCCCTCGGTCCACACAAACCCATCCAGGCCAGAGGCCTCCTGCACTGCCCTGTAATTTCTGTGGATTTCTATAAATGAGGTATTAGTGCAATAAGGAACAGATGAGTGCCCTTGGAGGGCAGTTTCTGAGCCTCCCAGCCACATGGCCACGTTCAGGCTGAAGCCACACCACCTCCAGAAACACTGTCCCTCGCCAAGGTGTGCCTGGCTTCTCCCTTTTTCCAGAACTTAACAGAACCTCAAAGGACAGGTCTGTGTAGAAAAACACAAACTACTTGCCATTTCTCTTCCCAGTTCAGGCCGTAGGAAGCTCATTTCAGCCCTCACCGTGTTCTGTGGCTTGGTTCCCATAAGAAATAAAGTCAGAATTCTAGTCCCTGTCTCCCCGGTGGTGTGGCAGGCATACATACCTTCAGTTACATGAGGAAAGGCGTAGCGAGCTCCCTTCCTTCAGTAAAACTGCACGGTTCCCAGAACACTGATGCCCACTCTGTGAACAGCTGGACAGAGCACATTTCAATGTGTGCACCTTCATGGACTAGTTTTCTATTTCTCCACTAAATCACCCTAAACACTTATTTTCTCACATTTCTGGAAGCTGGAGTCCAAAACAGGTCCCAACAGCTAACGTCGAGGTGTCGGCAGGGCTGGCTCTGGGGAAGCGACTGTCTCCTTGCCTCCCACAGCCTCTAGAAGCTTCCACATCCCCTGGTCCATATGGCATCCACTGTCTTCAGGACCCACAGCGGCCCTGACGGCCCCTCAACAGGAAGACACAGAATGTCAGGAGCCCGAGCTCCAGTGCTAAGGCCAAGCCTCCCCCACCCTCCCAGCTCCTCACGTACTCCCGTACGAGCTAATATAGATTCCACTTCAACTAGTGACACCTGTGTAAGGGGTAAGTGCGCAGCTGTGAACTGGTTAACCTCGCCCACACAGACCTCGGGAGTAAACTCACAGGCCATGGACCACTCCACAAGCAATGAGTGACCACCTGCTCGGGGACCTCCATGGCTCAGCAGAGCCCTCCGGTGCCTCCACGTGGACTCAAGGGACCGGCAGCCGGGGTCTGCTGCACCAGAGGGCCCTGGATAAAAAAGACAGCTCCCATGTCAGGAGGCACCCGCCTGCGGTTGGGTTCCTGGGACTTTAAGTAGCCCAGGTGGACAAGCCGTGCCACGTGCAACTCCATCACCAGAATAACGGCTGCACATGGCGAGTGCACGGGTGGCCACCCCTCAGCCCAGCTGGCCGTGCTAAGCACATCACCGCCGTGACGCCCAATCAGACTCAGCTGCTGGCACAGTCCAGGCATCGGGCCCCAAGAACATTCTAGATCACAATTCACAGTAGTGACTGTGATGAGGGCCACATGTGGCTGAATGTATTTACAGGAGGACACCACAGCCGATCTGGCTGGACTGAGAGCATTTGCCACTGTACATTCTTACAACACCATTTTATTTGCACTTTATTAAACTTTTATGGCTTTTTTTCTGCCTATCTGCTTTATGGGAGTGTTTCTTGTTCTTATGACTGCAGTGATACTTCAAGCTACAACTATCAATGTGTAAAATTAGTTTGGAAGGTGCCTTATCATTAAACATTTCACAAGCAAGCAGTCAGAGGCACCCAACCCAGAGGCCTGTTTTCTTCTCTGAGCCAAACCTACGTTGGATTCAAAGAAAACGGCACACGGAGAGGGGCTGGATCTCCAGCGCCCGTTCCTAGGGGGCCTCCTGGGGAGCAGATATGGAGGGAAAAGCCCTGGGCTACGGCACCGTCTTACTAAAGAAAAGTCCATTTGGGTAAATGGAAGCAACAGACCTAAGAGATTAAGTAAACCATGAAAAGAAACCACTAACCACAGCTTCTCCAAAACAGAACTAAACTCCCTTTAGTTTGAATTGGAAAAGCAGAAGTGATGATCAGGATACAAAAAAAAAAAAAAACCAAAGTATCTGAACACAGGAGAATAAACAAGGGCCACCGTCTCTTCCTGTGTCAGTGGGAGCCTCGCATCTAAGCTGGATTTAGAAGGTTGCTACTTTGGATGGAAAGTTATCCCCAACCTTAGTTTGTAAGCAAATGGAGCAGAACACTTCAATTATTTCAAGGTTTAGCAGTAAAGCTCTGCAACTCTAACAACCATTTTAATTGGTGTGAATTTTAAAGTGACTCAATCTGTTGGCTAGAGTATCTAACGGCTTAACCACGGGGTCGTGTTGGAAAATTATTCCAATTGCTTTTGTTTTTCCTACTGAAGATGCATTTGAACGTTCTTGTAGTTTGCAGTTGACCGGTTCTGATGTTTGGTCCTGAGGAGGCCCAAGTACCTGGAGAGGAAGAATCTGAAACCTCAAGACACTCGAGTGCTGTCTGGGGAGATAGAGACCTCAACCCAAGGGCCATTGACGGACTCAGCATGGGCGCACATCGCCCGAGGCAACAGGCCATGTATTTGCTGCTTATAAAACAACATAAGCACACACCCCCAGGTGTGCACACACGCTCTGTACATGCTCACGTCTGTCCATGCCAACACCAACACACAACCCTGAGGTATGCACACATGCTCTGTAAACATCTGTCCCCGCCAACACCAGCACACACCCCCGGGGTGCACACACGCTCTGTACATGCTCACGTCTGTCCATGCCAACAACAGCACACATCCCCAGGTGTGCACACACGCTCTGTACACATCTATCCCTGCCAATGCCAGCACACATTCTGTATGCACTCACATCTGTCCCTACCAATGCCAGCATACACCCCCAAGGTGTGCATACACGCTCTGTACACGCTCACATCCCTCCCTTCCAATATGAGCACACCCCCCCAGGGTGCACACACGCTCTGCACATACTCATGTCTGTCCCTGCAGCCTGAGTCAAACAGTCACAGAGAGACAGAGGAGGAGGAGGAAGGACGCGATGGGCACTGAGGTCCTGGGCCGGTTCCCCTCCCGACCTCGGGATAGACCCCTAATGTGATCCTGCCATCACTCACCCTTCTGCCTCCATCCTCCATCCTCCCACATGGATGAGGAGGACGCCCACTGCACAGAGCTGTGATGAATATCAACAGATTGCAGGAGCTCATGCCAAGGTGCTGAGCACCGGGCCTGCGGAGTGCTTCTTTCTGCTGTGGCTGACATCATCAAACAAGAGGCTGATACAGCTTCCAGAGAGAAAGTCACTCCCTGAGAAACTGAAACGTGTGACCTAGGAGCCTGTGAAGGTCTAAGAACAAACCAACAAACCAAACAACTTTGTTTTTCAAACACCATAGCCTGTTTTTTCTTTTTTTTAATGCTCTACCTTGGGTATCATTTAGTTTAATTTCAAAGTAAGTCCAATAAATACACAAAATCATAGGACTGAGCATGGAGCATTGTTTCACTTCATGTCCTCCAGCCTTTAGGGCACATTAAGGAAAGACAAGATTCCAGGATTCCCATTAGAAAGGCTGCCCTGAGGCACCTGCTGGGGCAGCCAAATTGTAGCACTTGATGCTGCCCCCAAGCTGCTTGGATGAAGCAGAAGATTCCGGAGGTCTCTTCTCTTCTGCCCCTCGCCCAGGAGAGAAGGTGGGGGGAGAAAGGTGACAGAAGACAGGAAGAAGGAAGGGGGAGGGAGGGAGAGAGGAGGGGGGAGGGAGGGAGGAGGTGCATGTTCCATCCACCAAGGCAGCTGCACTACAGAGAGAATGGAGGGTGTGTTGCCTCTCAGGACAGCAAGTTCAAGCTGTTTATAATTGGTAGCGTGAACAGGGACCAGCTGAGGACAGGGCTGTAATTGGAGTTGATGTTTTATTTTCATAGTTGATATTGGGGACTTGGACCTAAAGCACTGTGCCTTACCCTTTCATCAGATGGGCCAACGCCTCTCTATACTTGAGTCTATTTGACTAAATACCCCATATTGACTAGGAATTATGACGTGTAGGATACCCCTTACCACAGTAACATCAAACTCACGTTCTAAATGCAATTTGCTCAGGGACTGGCTTCTAATTCTGGGTGGGAATGTTAAGCTCAGTCCAGTTCAATTCAATAAGCATTTGTCAAGAAACTCCTAGATCAAGAGCTGTGTTAGACACTGGGTATGGGGTGATGGGGATACAAAGATGTGGAATTAGAACTCGAGAAGCTCAAATGCTTTCATTTAATTCCCTAATGCAATTACCTAGCTTCAACCTGATGGCTGTAATGTCTAAATTCACTTTTTCTTTATTCCAGTTCTACATGACAAAGCATAAATAATCACAGAGGAATGATTCTGTGTTGGACTATTCAGTGGACAGAGAAGAGCATTCTGACCGGCATGAGACACTGTCTCCGTTCCCAGGGAGCCCGTGAGGTGGCTGCACGGAGCACACGCGTGAAGATTCAGGAGTAGGAGCGTCAGGTGACGGGAGGGACACCGAGGCAGCACCAGACAGATGCCTGCCCAGGGGCCGCTGCAGTTGGGTTGGCCCAGGAAGGTCACAGGAGCCGGCGCAGGCGTCTGCCTCCAGCCGCACTTGGTTTTCATGAGGACGCCTACAGGGAAGGGGATGACACTGAAATGCTGTGGGGCTGAGGGGAGGAGGGGAGGGACGCAGGGCTGAGGGCTGGCTACCACCCCTTGAGTCCATGCCCCTATGAACGCTGCCAAAATCAGCCCCAGTGGGGAGAAGCGAGGTGGGTGAAAGAGGTGGACAGACTTGGCTTCCATGGAATTCACAGATTCCAGTCATTAAAAATCCCATCTGAGTTTTCATCTGGAAAACTTTGCAAATGTATTTAGGGACAAGAGGCAGAAGATGAAGCCAACACACTTGGGCTCAAACCGCCGCCCTTCTCCTTCTCTCTGTATCCAGGACCCGCCCTGAGGACCTGGAGTTGCCCAGCTCAGGGGCGTGGCCCCTGACCAGAGGAGGGAGCCGCAGGGTGGGGCCCCCAGCATGTGGATGGCAGGATCCGTGCTATCTCAGTCCCAGGGCCCCAAGCAAAGAAGGCCTGGGGCTCCCAGCTGAAGTTTTGCTGTCTCCTCTGTCACCAAAGTCGAGAAGGACTGAGTGGGACCAACGCCGGACCTACCAGCTCCTCGGTGGCTGCCGATGTGGCCCTCAGGCTGCGGGTGAGACCGTCTAGGGGAGCCCAGACAGCGGCGAGAATCACAACCAAGAGTGCTCCAGGGGCCCCAAAACACAAGTGCAGCCTGAGGAAGGCAGCGCCCGCTCAGATCCCCGTCCAGGCTTGTGTGCCACACTCGAGAGGCACAAGGCACCAGAACATGGCGCTTTAAGTGTCTTTGTGGGGTGTAGGAACACAAAGTGGGGCCTCCAGTGGCTCAGAAGTCACTCCCACCAGCCTGTGGGGACCCGGGCGGCCCCTCTGGACGTGGCTGGCGTCTCTCCAGGGCGGGCTCCAAAGTCCCACGGAGGAGGTGAGCCTCGGTCTTGCTCTGACCTGAGGAAGGCCCCTGACAAGTATCCTGAACATGCAGGCACACAGCTGGCTGACTCATCTGAAGGGACCTGCTGAACCACGAGCCAGGGAGGGCTGGAGAGAACTGGACTAACACACGAACCCTGCCCAGGCGCCCACCTGGGGCACCCAGGAGAAAACTAGGGAAGCTGTGAAGACGGAGGTGTGCATGGGGCTGGGAGAACCCAGGGAAGAGCCGCACTGGGGACCGGGAGGGACGGAGGGCTGGGCCCCACAAGCAAATGAGGGAGGCGCTCAGTGCCATGAAGACCCCGCTGCACCCAGAGCTGCAGGCCTGGCTGGCAGCACGACCTTGGATGCAGAGGCTCAGGGGCACGTGTGTTTGGCAGGAGCTGCCCTCCTGGAGCCGCACTACGGGTACCGTCACTTTAGAGGCAGGTACCTGATACTAAGGATGACAATCAACCATGCCACCCTGAATTACAGCCTTGTCCTCAGCGGGTCACTATTTACGCTGACAATTACAAAGAGCTTGAACTCGCTGTCCCAAGAGGCAACAAGCCCTTCATTATCAGGGTCGCAAGCCTCTGTGCCGCCCACCTCCCCCGCCGCTTCCTGTCGAGGCAAGGTGAAGTCCCATGACGGTGACTCAGAGCCAGCCCAGTAGCTTCAGTGCAGGAAAAATCACAAAAACTCAGACACATCCTAAACATGGGCAGTTGGTAGGAGCCAATTCCTCAATTAAACCTGTTCGGAGGCTTTCTGGGCTAGCACAGCTCTGATCACAGGCTTGCGCTTTCTGCTCCCTGTGAAGGGCGGCGAGGAGGCCGGGCTCTGCCATTCTGCAGGCTCCGCTACGTGGAGTCTGCCCTGTGGCCTCGGTGGCCTGTGCTAGACAGTGTGACCGTCGCCCACAGTGAACACTTGGCACAGCAGAGCAGGCTTGGGGAAGAACAGAAAGTGACCTCTAAGCCTACAGAAGAGGCTAAGCCAGGCAAGGCCTCAGGTGCCCTGCGTGCCAATCACCGTGGAAGCAGGAACGAGCTCTTAATAGTTCCAGTAAATGCAAAGGCCGCCCTGGAAAACTGCGTGAACCTTTCTGGCTACTCACAGGTGAGGAGCCACTGCCTGAGACACAAAGGTGAAGAATTAACCTGAAACTGCATATTATAAAACTTATTTTTAAATGAAGGCGCTTAATTTAAAAGACTCCCAAAGAATTAGAAAGCATTAGAAAGTGACAGAGTGAAACCATGAGGCTGACCACAGGAGTCCCTGGAAATTTCACCAAAAGTTGTGTCAAAACAGAAGAACCGCACCTGATGAAACATTCAATTAATCACTCGAGTCCTCCCCACATACAAAGCTATGTTAAAAAGTGTTCCAAAGGTGCAGAGGATGATATTTCTTCTGATTTCACAGGGGGTGTACACCACCCCTGTGATATGATTCCTAATATCCAGGGGGCGAGAAGATGATATTAGTCTCCATATTGCAGGAGGTGTACACTCCCTAGTGATATGGTTCCTAATATCCAGGGATGGAGAGGACGGTATCACTCGCAATAGAGCAGGGGTGTACACCCCTTCTGTGACATTGTTCCTAATAGCCAGCGGGGGAGAGGAAGATATTACTTCCAATATTACAGGGGGTGTACAGCCCCTTGTGATATTCTTCCCTATATCCTGGGAGGGAGACGATGATACTAGTGGTAATATCGCAGGAGGTGTACACACCCACTGTGATATTGTTCCGAATATCCAGAGGGAGAGAAAATGATATGACTCCCAGTATCACAGGGGGTGTACATCCTCCTGTGATATTGTTTCTTATATTCAGGGGGAGAGGATGATGTTACTCCCAATATCGCAGTGGTTGTACACACCTCCTGCGATATTGCTCCTAATATCCTGAAGGGGAGAGCATAATATTTCTCTCAATATGCAGGGGCTGTACACCTCCTTTGTAATATTGTTCTTAATATCCATGATGGGAGAGGATGATATGACTCCCAATATCGCAAGAAGTGTACAGCCGCCTGTGATATAGCTCCTAACATCTAGGTGGGGAGAGGATGATATTACTGCCCATATCACACGAGTTGTAAAACCCCTTCAGTATTTTGCCTACAATTCTGAGGGAAGGGATGATATTGCTCCCAATATCGAAGAAGGCGTACACCCCCCTGTGACACTATGCCCAATATCCACGTTAGGCGAAGTGGCTCCTAATAGCCAGGGGGGGAGAGGAGGTGGCTATTAGTCCCCACCTTGCGGGGGGTGCCTCGACCCCCTGCAAGGTGGCTCCTAATAGCTGGTGGGGGGGATTTGGGGTGGCTATTAGTCTCCACCTCACGGGGGGTGCCTCACTCCCCTGCGAGGTGGCCCCTAATAGCCAGGGGGGAGAGGGCGTGTCTATTAGTCCCCATCTCGCGGGGGGTGCCTCACCCCCCTCACAGTATCACTGTTGGCTGTACACCCCCTGCAGTACAAAGAATAATATTATCTTCTCTTCCTTTAGCTCTTGAGAACAATATCACACAGCGGGGGACACCCCCTGCACTATTGGGAGTAATATAATTCTCTCTTATTCTGGATAGCAGGAACAATATCTCAGGCGGATTGGACAACCCCTGTGATACTGAGGGTAATATCATCCTCTCCAAACTTGGATATTAGGAACCATATCACAGGGGGCGTGTTCACTTCTTTGATATTGGTAGCGATATCATCCTCTCCTCCTTGGGTGTAGGAAACAATGTGACAGGTGGGATGGACACCCCCCATGTCTTGGGGAGTAATATCCCTCCCTGGATATTAGGATCCACGGTGGACACACAGCGTGTTTACAATTTTGTGAGTAATAGCATTTCCCCCTCTAGACATTATGAACAGTATCAAAGAGAGGTGTACACCCTCTGCAATATAGGGAGGAATATCATCCTCTCCCTGGCCGGATATTAGGAACAATATCAAAGGAGTGTTTATAACCCCTGTGATATTGGGAGTAATATCATCCTATCCCAGGTGGAAATTAGGAATGGTATCACCAGGGGCATGTACACCTCCTGCGATATTGAAAGTAATATCATCCTCTTCCCTCCTGGATCATGGGAACAACATCACTGGGGGGTGTACACTTTCTGCAATATTGAGAGTAACATCATCTTCTGTGCCTTGGAATATTAAGGACAATATCATGGAGGGGCATGTACATCTTCTGCAATATTGGGAATGAAATTATCCTCTCTCCCCCTGCAAATTCGGAAAGATATCACAGAGTGGGTGTTCACCTCCTGCAATATGGGGATTAATATCATCTTCTCCCCTTCCGGATATCAGGAAGAGTATCACACAGGGGTATACAGTGTCTGAGATACTGGGAATAATATCAACCTCTCGGTCTGGAGATATTAAGAAGAATATCACTGGGTGGATGTTCACCCCCTGCCATGTTGGGAGCAATATCAGCCTCTTCTCTCCATGGATATTGGGAACAATATCCCAGGCTGGGTGTACGCTTCCTGCTTTATAGGGAGTCATATCATCCTCTCCCTTCCAGGATATTAATAACAACATCACAGGGCGGGTGAATACAGCCTGTAATACTGGAATTATTAGCCTCCTCTCCCCCTCTGGATACTAGGAACAATACCACAGAAGAGCTCTACCTTCCCTGTGATTTTGGGAGTAATATCATATGCTTCCTCCGTGAATATTAGGAGCAATATCACCAGGTGGCTGTCCATTCATTGCTATGTTGGGAGGCATGTCATACTCTACCCCCCTAGATATTAGGATCAGTGTCACAGGGTAAGTGTACACCCACTGCGATATTAAAACTAATATCATGCTCTCCGTCACTGGGTATTAGGAACAACATCACAGATAGGTGTACAACCCCTGCGGTATTAGGAGTAATAATATGATTAATTAGTAAACATCAATGATTGATTTTAATAATTATCAATGATACTATTAATTAATAGGATATCATTATTATGCATATTTATTTTAAATATATGATTATGCACACTTAAAATTAATTATTAATATTAATGTCATTTAACAATATTATTAGTTCTTAATATTATTTTATTACCAACATCCCTTAGTATTGATTTAAGTAACATTAATTGCTGATATCATTATTTTATCAATAGTGATATTACTATTAATACTAATCGTTAACATTTTTCATCAATATTAATTTTTACTATCTTTATTGTGATTATTAATATCGAAGATTACTATTAATTTTTATTATATTTATTAATTTTAATAATTCATAGACTTGCTCCTGATATCCGGCGGGGAGAGGATGAGATTACTTCCAAAATCAAAGAAAGTGTACACCCCTCTATGGTGTTATTACTAATAGCCAGGGGGTAGAGGATAACATTGAAACTACTGCAGTGGGTGTATATCCCCTCAGTCATCTTGTTACTTATATCCTGGGTGGTAGAGGATGATATGACTTCCAATATCGCAGGTTGTGTAGACCTCCCCCGTGATATTGTCCCTAACATCCAAAGGTGGAGAGGATGATTTCTTCCGATTTCACAGGGGATGTACACCATCCCTGTGATATGGTTCCTAATATCCAGAGGGCGAGAAGATGATATTAGTTTCAATATTGCAGGAGGTGTACACTCCCTAGTGATGTGGTTCCTAATATCCAGGGACAGAGAGGACGATATCACTCGCAATAGAGCAGGGGGTGTACACCCCTTCTGTGACATTGTTCCTAATAGCCAGCGGGGGAGAGGAAGATATTACTCCCAATATTGCAGGGGGTGTACAGCCCCTTGTGATATTGTTCCCTATATCCTGGGAGGGAGACGATGATACTAGTGGTAATATCGTAGGGGGTGTACACACCCACTGTGATATTGTTCCGAATATCCAGAGGGAGAGAAAATGATATGACTCCCAATATCACAAGGGGTGTACATCCTCCTGTGATATTGTTTCTTATATTCAGGGGGAGAGGATGATATTACTCCCAATATCGCAGTGGTTGTACACACCTCCTGCGATATTGTTCCTAATATCCCGAAGGGGAGAGCATAATATTTCTCTCAATATGCAGGGGGTGTACACCTCCTTTGTAATATTGTTCTTAATATCCATGATGGGAGAGGATGATATGACTCCCAATATCGCAAGAAGTGTACAGCCGCCTGTGATATAGTTCCTAACATCTAGGTAGGGAGAGGATGATATTACTGCCCATATCGCACGAGTTGTAAAACCCCTTCGGTATTTTGCCTACAATCCTGAGGGAAGAGGATGATATTGCTCCCAATATTGAAGAAGGCGTATACCCCCTGTGACACTATGCCCAATATCCATGTTGGGAGACGATGACATTATGCCCAGTGTTGCAGGGGATGTACACCCACCCTGGGATATTGTTCCTTATATTGAGAGTGGAGAAGATGCTATTGCTCTCAATAATGCAGGGGCTGTGGCTGTACACCCCTCCTGTGATATTGTTCTTAATATCCTAGGGAAGAGAGGATGATACTGCACCCAATATCACAGGGGGTGTACACCCACCCAGTGATATTGTTCTTAATGTACTCCACCTCCCACCACCAGGGATATCGTTCCTAATATCCAGGGGAAGAGAGGATAACATTATGCCCAATATTGCAGGGCAGTGTACACACCCTCTGTGATGTTGTTCCTAGTATCCAAAGGTAGAGACGATGACATTACTGGCCATATCCCGAGGAGTGTACACCCTTCTGTGACACTGTTTTTGACATTTAGTAGGGGAGAGGATAACATTAATCCCAATATCGCAGAAGGTGTACAGACCCCTGTGATGTAGTTCCTACTGTACAGGGGAAAGAGAAGAATATTGCTCTCAATATCCAGGGGCTGTAACCACCCTGCCCTCCCATATATTGTTCCTAATATGCAGCAGGGTGGAGGCTGATAGTACTCCCAATATCCCAGAAGGTGCACACACACCTGTGATATAGTTCCTAATATCCAGTGGGAAAGAGGCTGCTTTTACTTTCGATATGGCAGTGGGTGTACACTGCCCCCAACCCTGGGGTATCATTCCTAATATCCAGGTGGGAAGAAGATGACATGGCTGACAATATCGAAGGGGGTGGACACCTCTTCAGTGATATGGTTCCTCTTATCCAGGGGGTGTGTGGATGATATTACTCCCAAAAAAGTAGGAACCTTACAGCCACCCTGGGATTTTGTCCCTAATAACCACAGGGGAGAGGTGATATTATTACCAGTATTGCAAGGGGTGTACACCCCTCCTGTGATAGTGTTTCTTATATCCAGGAAAGGAGAAGATGATATTAGTACAAATATTGAAGGGATGGACAGCCTCTATGGGATATTGTTCTAAAGATACAGGTTGAAAGAGGATGAGATTCCATCCAATACAACAAGGGATGTACACCCCGCCTGTGATATGAATCATAAAACCTAGAAGAAGAGATAATGACATTGCTTCCAAAAACACACGGTGTGTACACCCACTCTGTGATATTGTTCCTGTCATCTAAAGGAAGAAATTATGATACTACTCCCACTACTGGAGAAGGTACACAACCCCCTGTGCTATTGTTGCTCATAACTTGTGGGGGAGAGCATGATATTACTTCCAATATGACAGTGGCTTGACATCCAGTCTGTGATATTGCTCGTAATTTCCAGTAGGTAAAGTACGATGTTCCTGCCAAGAGAGTAGTGAGTGTACAGCCGCCCTGTGATGTGTTTCTGAATACTCAGGGAAACACAGGACGACATTACCCCAAATCTCCCAAAAAGTGTACACCCATTGTGTGATATGGTTCCTAATATCCGGAGGTGTAGATTATGGTATTTGTTCTCCGATTGCAGGCTGTGTACACACAACCTATGAAATTGTTCCTAATATCCTGAACAAAAGAGACTGCTAATAATGGACACACATTGCAAGGGGGAGTGATTGGCTATTACGATCCACATCGCAGGGGAGTGAGGCACCCCCCGCGATATGGGGAGTAATAGCAGCCCCCTCTCCCCCCCTGGCTATTATGATCCACATCGCACAGCAGTTCAGGACACCAGTCCTGCCCCAACCTTGACCCAGACAGTGGATGTCATGGGACCACCTCAGGGTGGGTGGCAGCTCAGCTCTAAGGTGTCCCTGCTGCCAAAGACCAACTGTTCCTGCTAGTTTGAATCTGGCCACAGGGTCTCTGTTGGTGAGACATGACCATGAGGCAGACACCCTGAAAACTAGCATGACAGAGCTCAACGTCCCCATGAGAGGCACCATAGCACTCAAACTTTGCAGACATACTAGCGAAGGCCACAGCAGGCTCTGAGTGAGGAACAATCTGACCAAGATCCTGGTTTCCTGCCACACAACCCTTAAACCAGGGACTGGAAACTGTTTCTCTAAAGAGCCAGGAGTCAGTATTTTCAGCTTTGCCAGCTGATCTTTGTCTCAGGAATGCATCTCTGCCCTGGCTGAACGACAGCAGCTTCTGCAGGTGGCCTGTGAAGAGATGGGCATGACTGCACCCCCATCAAACTTTACTTATGGACATGGAAACGTCTCAGTGTCATGAAGTGTTATTTTTTTTATTTGTTCAACCTTTGGAAATGTAAAATCCATTCTTGATTCACGGGCCACAAGAGCAGGCAGGGACAGGCTGCCCCTTGCCGACCTCTGGAATGAGCTTAGAGAAGGAAAGGACAAGCTGGGCCAGCGTAGCCTCCTCACAGCGGATTCACTGCAGGAGGGTCCTTCTTAGCAACCACTTCTCATCCTTCATCTTGGCTTCAACTGCAGTTCAGGTGGAGAAAGAGAAAACAAAACTGGCCTCAGCAACAAGAAGGAAGGAGATGCAGGGTCAAGCAGCCGTGTGGATCGATCACACTCAACATTCACACCAAGCGGAGCACAGGCAGGACCAGCCCGGGGGTGCTGAATGGAGGCTCTCTGGGGTGGGGGACCTCTGGGTGGGCAAGATTCTCTACCTAAAACTCATATAGAGGTTCTACACATCAGTAGTTACAGAAAACACACACTGAGAAAAAGGCCAAAATAAAAATAGGACACCAAGCTTGGCCAACTGGGTCTCAGAAGCCAGTAGGTAAGAAAGCCCAGAAGGGCCCACCAGAGAAGCTGGGGGTGGGTTCCTGCCTGCAGGGGGCCTGGGACACCCCATTCCCACAGATGAGGACCCAAGCTTTGGGGAGGAAGCTTTCAGAATCACCAAGTGAGCTGATCAGAACTGGAGCCACAGAGCAAGTGAGGAGCCCTGGCCACGTCCCCATGTGGGCTGAGAATCTGGGGCGGGGGCACACCCCCAGGGGCAGATTCAAACAGTGGACCACAGACCCTCCTTCTGCCCAGAGGATGCTCAGCTCCCAAGGGAACACCCAGGCCTGGAACCCAGGAACACACCAGCAGACCATCATGCCCAGGCCTCCTGGACAAGGCAATGTCCAGTACAGGCAGGCAGTCTGGGCTTGGGGCCAAGACAGGGGTGGATGGTCCTGCTAGGCAGGCCTCCTTCTCCCTACCAGCTGGGCTAGTTGCACTGTAGTTTTGGTTCTGGCAACATATTGCTGCCCACTTTGGCCACACTAGTCCCTGGCTCCCTGGCTAGGCCCAGTGCTGTCCAACCCACCTACACAGACCCCACACGCCCAGTGCCCACCAGGCTCCCGTCAGCCAGGAGGACCCATGCTCATCCCCTGAAGTATCCGTGGGAGCCTGCATCCCACAGGGGCCCACAGCTCAGGGCCAACCTCCATGGGGCCTCTTGGTTGTGGTGGTAGGGGCGGGGGGGAGTTGAACTCCAGGCCTCCCATCTTGGCCACTGGGTTTTGTGGGGATCATTCAGTCCTGGGAGCTTCCTGGGGACCCCAGAAGGAAGAGAACAGGGTGGTCATGGCAGCCTCAGCCCCAGGCTCTGGGCCCAAGTGCAACAGTCTTTCGGTTCTAGTTTGATCCAGGTGGTAACAACAGGTCTTGTCATTCACACAAGGATTGGCTTCAATATAATGCATCAAGGGACTGTGGAGGACACAGATCAGCATCCAGGCCAGTTACACCTGGTGACGTAGGCAGTGCAGGCTGGGGAGTGGAAAAACTGATCCCTGACCTCCCCACATACCCTGCCCACCAGATGCCAGTAGCGGCCAGGAATCCCCGACTTCAGGCAGAGGCAGGCAGCACAGTTTTGATCCCATCCCAGGGCCCACAGCCCCTGGAGAAACCTGGCAGGGGCTGAGTTGGGAGAATCAGGCAGGGGGATGCCAAGTGACGAATGTGAGGGACTGGGTATGAGGGGCACTAAGGGCACAGGGTCTCCTTCCCCTGGGGAGGTGGCAGTGAGACATATAGTAGCCAAGCCTCCGCAGGCACCACCCTGCTGCCAGGCACACATGGTGCCCATACCCACCCCAACGGCTGCGGGAAGTTTCATCAACAAAAGGGGAGGACGCACCCACACCCACATAGGCATTGGTGCCCACACACATCAGAGAAGAAAATTGCTGCTGTGCCCAAGGTGTGGGGAAAGGGACAATGTCCCATTCCTCCCCATGGTGGGTCCAAAATTACCTGCTCCTGCCACACCCCCACCCCCAACTCCACAAGCTGCCATGCCACGTGCCAAGAACAGCTCAGCGGTACATCCCAAAGGGTGCTATCCTGGAGTGGCTGTGCTGGGCAAGGGACATGTTTCCTAGTCACAGAGGTTTTCTTTCTTTACTGCTCACCAGCCCTGTGCCTCAGTTTCCCCCACTGTGGTACAGTGTAAAAATCCCATCTTGAAGGCTAGGAACCCAGAAAGGTCACCACACCTGGAGAAATGGGGGGTGAAACTCCCTGCCTTGGACCTCTTGCTCCAGGACTGATGTCCACTGGGACATGGCCATGCCAGCATCCTGGGGAGGGCTGCATTCCTTGCCTGGGGAACCTTGCTCCCAGTTAGGGATCACTGGAGTTGAGGCTCCTAATGGATTGGGGGAGGCACAGGGGTAGAATGGAGATAGCCCCATCATACGGGCCTGTGTAGACCCCAGAAAGCAAGCATTGAGTTCAGACTCTTGTCTGAAGCTGGCCACCTGAAAGTATTTGGGCTTTGGGGTGTGATGAGGGTCAAGGAACAAAGTGTTCTGGTTTGGACACGCAGGAGGTTCTCTGCAGCTCTCTCAGGTACAGGGTATGTTGAAAAGTATATGTTTTTAAAAACCCTAGGAGGAGGGGGCACCCAGAAGGGGCCCTGAAGCCAAGGGCAAGGTCCAGCCTTTCCACCTCCCCAGCTGAAGACAGGCTGGAGGACAATTCTCCAGAGTTTCATAACAAAGAAGAGAAAAAAGAAATCAAAAAGACCTGGAGGATAGGCAAGCTAATGAGGGCCTACAGGGATTACCCTGCCTTATCCTCAAAAGAAGCCTTCCCTATCTGTCCTTTGGGCCAGGTGAGGAAATAGGTCACAGTAGGACATTCAGACCCTGGGCAGGCAGCTGGCAGCCTGGAGCCCAGGAGGTCCAAACATACTGCCCCAACCCAAGCCCTCAGCCAGGAGCGGCTCCGCCCACAGCTCATTCACTGGTAAATCAGGCGACTCGGCTGCCCGCTCTTCCCCAATCCCCCTCGCTTACCCCTCCCTGCTCCTGGCTGCCAGACTGCAGATGGCAGTGCACGCCCCCTTCATTCTGGCTTCTCAGCAGCCCACCAGGCCATCCCTCTCTGCCAGGCCACCTGGAGCCTGGACGTGTGCATGCGGGGTGGACAGCACCTGGAATACTTGGGCTGGCTTGGCTGCGGACTGCGGTTCCTGTGCAGGGTGGAGTTAGTGCCCCATCCCTGGCCCCATGGCCCCTCTGAGAAGATCCTCCACACACTACCAGGCCTTGATCACCAGTAACCCCACATCCAGGAGGCATCGACGCGCTCACCTCTGATTGGCAGTGGGCATGCAACCCTGGGGCAGACCCCTTAGAATCCCAGGTATGAGAGAGCTAGGTGAGGGCAAGGGTGGCATGAGTGAAGGGGGCCTGCCCCTCCACACCTGTGGGTATTTCTCGAAAGGTGGAGATGAGAGACTGAGAAAAGAAATAAGATGCAGAGACAAAGTATAGAGGATGAAAAGTGGGCCCAGGGGACCTGCGCTTAGCATATGGAGGACCCGCACCGGCACCGGTCTCTGGAGTTCCCTCAGTATTTATTGATCACTATCTCTACTATCTCAGCAAGGGGGATGTGGCAGGATTACAGGGTAGTGGTGGGGAGAGGGTCAGCAGGAAAACATGTGAGCAAAGGACTCTGTGTCATAAATAAGTTTAAGGAAAGGTGCTGTGCCTCAATGTGCACGTTGGCCAGATTGATGTTTGACTTTATACAAACATCTCCATACAGTAAAGAGCAGTATTGCCGCCAGTATGTCTCACCTCCAGCCATAAGACGGTTTTCTCCTATCTCAGTAAATAGAATGTATGGTCAGGTTTTACCCCGAGACATTCCATTCCCAGGGATGAGCAGGAGACAGATGCCTTCTCTTAAACTGCAAAAAGGCCTTCCTCTTTCACCAATCCTCCTCAGCACAGACCCTTTATGGGGGTCGGACTGGGGGATGGTCAGGTCTTTCCCTTTCCAGGAGGCCATATCTCAGGCTGCCTCAGTGGGGAGAAACCTTGGACAATACCCAGGCTTTCTTGGGCAGAGGTCCCTGAGGGTTTCCGCAGTGCACTGTGTCACTGGGTACTCAAGACTGGAGAATGGCAATGACATTTATCAAGCATGCTGCCTGCAAACACATTTTCACTAAGGCACATCCTGTACAGCCCTAAATCCATTAAACCTTGAGTCAACACAGCACATGCTTCTGTGAGCACAGGATTGGGGCTGGGGTTACAGATGAACAGCATCTCAAGGCAGAAGAATTTTTCTTAGTACAGATCAAAATGGACTTTCTTATGTCTTCATCTTTCTACATAGACACAATAACAGTCTGATCTCTCTTTCTTTCCCCCACACAGAGAGTGTCACCGCTGTATGTCAGCCACTGGGGGACAGGTTTCAGCTTACACCCACCTTCCAGATTCCACCCTCTCACCTTGGCAGAAGCTGGCCAGGAATTGGGGCCAATGGATGGGTGGGGTCTGCAGACGACACTGTGTTCAGGTCCCCATGATGGCCTCACACATGGGTGGTGGCCCTACAGTTCCAGGTGCCACACACATGCCAGCCCCTGCTCGGGCCCTAATCTTTGAGGAGGGGGAGCAGCAGAACCTGGGAACTGACCGCATCGTGCCACTCACATCCACGGATGATTATCCACACGGGCATCAGGTCTTGGTCCTGGCCACCTCCCCCTGCAGGGCCTCAGCTCTTTCCCAGGGCTCACGTGGTCTCCTTCCTCACATGCAGCTCTGGTAGGATGCATTGATATGTACCAAGGGGCTCTGAGGTGACAATGGCCACGGTTATGCAGATTGCAAGGGCACAGGCTGGGTGCCCATTGTGGGGACCCTGACTGCAGCACTCCCAGGCTATCATCGGGCATGCTGGCCCCCAGGCTTAGCTATCGCACCAGCGGTAGGAGTGCCCTGCTCTGGACTCTGCAGGAGGAGGACAACTATCACCACATCTTTATGTTCTCCTGCTGGTGTCACTCTGTGTTTCTCATCTCCTAGTTGTAGGATTCAGGGCAGACTCTCTGAAGACCTTGTGGGAAACAGCAGAGTCCAGCAGAGAAGAGGAGAAAAGCCCAGCTACAAAGACGAAAAAATGGCAGGTGTGACATGGGACCCCATTCAGATTCTGTATGTAAATGATGTCTTCCGGAACACCTGCTCTCATAAGATAATACTTCAAATATATATATATATTTATATTTATATATATGTAAAAATGTGTGTGTGTCTGTGTGTGTGTGTGTGTGTATATATATATATATATATATATATATTTCCTTTTTTTTTTTTTTTTTTTTTTTTTTTCTGAGAGAGAGTCTCACTCTGTAGCCCATGCTGGAGTGCAGTGGCATAATCTGAGCTCACTGCAACCTCCGCCTCCCGGCTCTCAGTTCAAGCAATTCTCCTGCCTCAGCCTCCCGAATAGCTGAGATTACAGGATGCAGCACCACGCCCAGCTAATATGTTTTCTTTTTTTTTTTTTCTTGAGATGGAATCTTGCTCTGTCACTCATGCTGGAGTGCAGTGGCACGATCTCGGCTCACTGCAATTTCCAACTCCTGGGTTGATGCTATTCTCCTGCCTCAGCCTCCTGAGTAGCTGGGACTACAGGCGCCTGCCACCATGCCTGGCTAATTTTTTGTATTTTAAGTAGAGATGGGGTTTCCCCTTGTTAGCCAGGATAGTCTTGATCTCCTGACCTCATGCGACAGAGCAAGGTCACCTGAGCGAAAGAGAGAAACTAAGTCTCAAAAAAAAAAAAAAAAAAAAAAAAAAAAAAAGAAGAAAGAAAAAGAAAAAGAACAATATAAGCCAAATTCACTCAAAAGAAATAAAAACAAGATGAGAAGTCAATGGCACTGAAAACAGAAAATCAACAGAAGAACTCAATAGAACAAAGCTGTTTCTTCATAAAGATCAACAAAATTGGTCACTATCAAGCCAAGCTAACAAAGAAAAAAAGAAATCACACAAATTACTATAAGGTGAGTAAAAAAATAATGGCAGTTTTTGCATTCTTGGAATTTGCTGTTTGATCCTGGAATACCCTCTTAAATAAATGTGGTTATGTTATTCATCCTTTTAATGGGCATTTCTTGCCTTTTTTTTTTTTTTTTTTTTTTGCTAATGACTTATTTATTTTAGACTATGGAAATAATGTCAGGCAAAAAGCAAATTCAAGCAACCTTCTTATTTGAGTTCAAAATGGGTCCTAAAGCAGGGGAGACAACTCACAATATGCACGCATTTGGCCCAGGAACTGCTAATTAATGTACAGCGCAGTGGTTCAAGAAATTTTGCAAAGGAGGCGAGAGCCTTGAAGATGAGGAGCATAGTGGGCAGCCACCGGAAGCTGATAACGACCAATTGAGAGCAACCACTGAATTCGATCTTCTTACAGCCACACGAGAAGTTGGCGAAGACCTGAATGTCGACCATTCTATGGTCATCTGGCATGTGAAGCCAATTGGAAAGTTGAAAAAGCTTGATAAGTGGGTGCCTCATGAGCTGACCAAATATTTTAGAAAGCATCCTTTGAAGTGCCGTCTTCTCTTATTCTGTGAAAAAACAATGAACCATTTCTTGATCAGATTGAGACATGCCACAAAAAGTGGATTTCATACAACAGCCAGCTCAGTGGTTGGACTGAGAAAAAGCTCCAAACCACTTCCCAAAGTCCAGCTTGCACCAAAATGGTCATGGTCACTGTTTGGTGGTCAGCTGCTGGTCTTCTGATCCACTGCAGTTTTTGAATCCTGGTGAAATCATTACATCTGAGAAGTATGCCAAGCCATTCGATGAGATTCACGGAAAACTGCAGCATCTGGAGCCGGTACTGGTCACAGGAAGGGCCCAGTTCTCCACAACGCCTGACCACATGTCATACAACCAGGGCTTCAAAAGTTGAATAAACTGGGCTATGAAGTTTTGCCTCATCTGCCATATTCATCTGACCTCTCGCCAACCAACTACCACTTCTTTAAGCATCTTGACAACTTTTTGTAGGGAAAACACTTACACAACCAGCAGGATGCAGAAAACGCTTTCCAAGAGTTCATTGAACCCTGAAAACATAGAATAAACAAGTTTATTTCTCATTGGCAAAAATGTGTTCATTGTAATGGTTTCTTTTTTTTTTTTTTTAGACAGAGTCTCACTCTGTTGCCCAGGCCAGAGTGCAAAGGTGCAATCTCGACTTTCACTGCAACCTCTGCCTCCTGGGTTCAAGAGATTCTCCTGCCTCAGCCTCTTGAGTAGCTGGGATTACAGGCACATGCCACCACGCCCAACTAATTTTTGTATTTTTAGTAGAGACAGGATTTCACCATGTTGGTCAGGCTGGTCTCAAACTCCTGACCTCCTGATCTGCCCACCTCAGCCCCCCAAAGTGCTGGGATTACCGGCGTAAGCCACCACTCCTGGCTGAGGATGCTCCTTTGTTCCTAGAGGAGGATGTGATTGGTTTGTCTGTTGGCTGGTAGGGAACTGGATCACGTGACACTGACTGGTAAGACTGTAATACTGTAAAATACAATATATAAATTATAATGCCATAATGGTGTAATACTATCTACTACAACACCAAAGGCATCGATGAAAAGCCCAACGCTATCATATGTGACTGAGAGACTGAATGTTTCCTCCCTCAGATTGGTTGCAACATATTGTCCTATTACAATTCTCTCTCCTTCATTCGAAGTGAATGATCCAAATAACAGACAGAAATAATGAATAAAGGGCAACAGATGCAAAGAACTCACGAGATGATACTCTATGGTAAAGTTTATGTACTTAGGAATTAATATCAACTCATTATTAGCAAAAAATAAACATCTTCACATCAAGAGTAGTTTTTCCTTTAATAAAAAAAAAGGTGGAATGTGTATAATGGACAAGGGATAATCAAAATTTGCCAAATGAGGCTAGTAAGATAATCCCAACAATTCACAATCATTATTCACTGGTCCATTAATCACAGGACAATACATACAAATGAAATTTACCTGGCCAGATGGAGTGGCTCATGCCTGTAATGTCAGCACTTTGGGAGGCCAAGGCGGGCAAATCATGAGGTCAGGAGTTCAAGACCAGCCTAGCCAACATGGCGAAACCCTGTCTCTACTAAAAATACAAAGAATTAGCTGGACGTAGTGGCGGGCACCTGTAGTCCCAGCTACACAGGAGGCTGAGGCAGGAGAATCGCCTAAACCCACGAGGCGGAAGTTGCAGTGAGCCGAGATCACACCACCGCACTCCAGCCTGGGCAACAGAGTGAGACTCCACCTCAAAAAAAAAAAAAAATAATAATGAAATAAAAAAATTAAACTTACCTACATATTAGAAAAACATCAAAATTCAACCATGAATCCAGCACATTATCAAATGAAGAGACAAAAATTCTACCAACAAACTTAAGAAAATATCATTATCTCTGAAATTCAAGTACTACTGCTTAAAGAGCATTGACAGAACTCTCACCTCAAGGTTTCCCTGCAAAACAAGGTGAAATGCATACTCAAGACTCTTTAAGAATGAGCCACTGATGAAAACAATACACTTGTAACTTGTGTTAGATTTCATACAGTTTTTTCAAGCACTGCACGATAATTAATTTGCATCAGGCTTTCCAAATTAGAAAAGCTTCACTTATAGAACTTCTTTCCAGTGGGAGTTTTCACATGACTTTTCAAGTAAATGTTAAAATTGAAAATATTCTTGCAGTTTCTAAACTATTAGAGTTTTAATCCTGTATACATTCTTGTATTTACAAGGTCCAGCCAGCTACAGTGTGCATTTTCATATGTCCTTCAGTGGGTATGAGAGAAATGAAACATTCCCACATTCGGGACATTCATAGGGTTTTTCTCAGGAATGAGCTGATGTCTTCAAATGGAACTAACACAACTGAAGGCCTTACCACAAATTTAAATTCAAAAGGCTTTTCTCCACTCTGAGTCCTCCCAAATCTTCAAAAACAGGAAAATCTGAAGGCTTGACCACATTTCCTACATTCATAAGAATTGTCTGCAGTGTGAGCTCTTTCATGTTTACAAGGGAATGGGAAAGAGTAAATGTTTTACCACATTTCTTACATTCAAGGGGCTTTATTTATTTATTTATTTATTTACTTATTTATTTTTGAGATGGAGTCTCACTCTGTCGCCAGGCTGGAGTGCCACGGCACAATCTCGGCTCACTGCAACCTCCGCCTCCTGGGTTCAAGTGATTCTCCTGCCTCAGTCTCCTGAGTAGCTGGGATTGCAAGCATATGCTACCACACCTAGCTAATTTTTGTATTTTTAGTAGAGACGAGGTTTCACCATGTTGGCCAGGATGGTCTCCATCTCTTGACCTCGTGATCTGCATGCACAGGGTTCCCCCCAACCCCCCTGGCTTTTTATGTCCTTGACAAAGAACTAAGACAACTGAGATGTGCCACCATGGCCAGCTAATTATTTTCTTTCTGTCTTTCTTTTTTTTTTTTTTTTTTTTTTTTTTCTTTCTGGAGTCTCACTCTGTCGCCCAGGCTGGAGTGCAGTGGTGCAATCTCGGCTCACTGCAAGCTCCGCCTCCGGGGTTCATGCCATTCTTCTGCCTCAGCCTCCTCAGTACCTGGCGTGAGCCACCGTGCCTGGCATTATGTTATTTTTTGTAGAGACACGGTTTCACCATGTTTCCCAGGTTTTTTCACATTGTTTTAATCCAGGCTAGTTATGAACTCCTGGGCTCAAGCAATACACACATCTTGGCTTCCCAAAGTCCTGGGATTATAGGCTGAGTCACTACACCCAGCCTCTATATCATGACTCCTTTCATGGCGAGTAAGGCGACTGGAAGGAGTGTAGGCTTTACCACACCTCTTACATTCATAGGGTTTTTCTCCAGTATGAATTCTTTCCTGGAGGTGAAGGGAACTGAGGCGACTGAAGGCTTGGTCACATTGTTTACATTCATAGGCTTTCTCTCCAGTATGAGTACTTCTGTGGTTACAAAGGGAACTCATTCAACTAAAGGCTTTGCCACATTGTTTACATTCCTAGGGTCTCTCTCCAGTATGAATGCTTCCATGGTCATGAAGGGAAGTGGAACAGCTGAAGGCTTTATCACATTTGGTACATTTATAGGGTGTTTCTCCAGTGTGAGTCCTTTCATGCATCTTAAAAGAACAAGAAAATCTGAATGTTTTCCCACATTCCTTACATTCGTAGGGTTTCTCTCCAGTGTGAGTTCGTTCATGTATTAGACAAGAACCGGAAACAGTGAACGCTTTACCACATTGTTTACATTTATAGGGTTTTTCTCCTGTGTGAGTTCTCTGATGTCTTTCAACTGAATTGAGAAAATAAAAAGCTTTCCCACATATCGTACATTTATAAGCTGGATTTCCACTGTACATTATCATGTGTCTTCTAACACCTGGAACAGAAACGAAGAATTTCCCACGCTGTTCACATTTATATTGCTTCTCCCCATATGGTTTGTATCCTGAGTGAGCTAGGATGTGCCTATTAGGGAGGGAATGACGTACAAAGACTTTTCCACAAATACTGCATTCACATTGTTTTCATCCAGTAGAAATGTTCTCATTCAGATCAAGATTTGGAATTTGGCTGACAACTTGTCCATCATACTGATTACCTTGTTTGCTTTCACACAGCCTCTGTACCATATTATTTCTGTAAAAAAAAGACAAGCACATTGTTATTGCTTGGTTTAATGACTTTCTACTTATTAATAGGTCTTGGACTTACACTGCTACCAATACCAGGGAAAATGCTTTTTTTTTTTTTTTTTTTTTTTTTTTTGCCATGACTGAATTATTTGAAATTAAATGGGTTACTACTGAAAACATAGCTACCACCTGCATGGCTATGACCAAAATAGTAAGATTCATATACACAATTTTGTAGTACTATTTTCAAGTAAACTCTTTTCCAAACACTGCTACACTGAAGTACGTTACATTTTGGGTGAAATTTTTCTAAAAAGAAACAAATTTCAAGTGACTCTTATTTGTTTTGATTGTTTGTTTTTAAGTTCATGACATGCTAAGATTCCTTCAGAGGACTTTATTTCCCCTTCTCAATGCAAATTATCTTATATCTTTCCCAGGTTTTTCAAAGTGATCTTCAATATTTTGGTCTTTCCATTTGTTTCCTAAAATGCAGACCCACAAAATAATCATGAATTATTACAAACTGTAGAAACATTACTAGATTTCATGTTCATTGTACACAGTGCCCATGCCTGATTTATTCACCAAATCATTCCCTTGCCACATTCCAAATCACAAATAGCACTGATGATAGGGAAATACTTCTGTAATTAAGTGAAATGTGTTGTCATTCTCACCTACAGAAGCCAGGTTCCTGCAGGTTTCCTGCATCACTTCTCTGTAGAGATTCTTCTGAGAAGAATCTAGCAAAGCCCATTCCTCCTGGATAAAGTTCACAGCCACATCCTCAAAAGCCACGGAATCCTATCCACACATGTGGATAGAAGGATAGGTGAGACTGACAGCACTGGGAATCTATACTCAATTCATAAGCTGTTTACATGATTCTAAAATTTCCAAGCTTTTATTCTATGACTTGATTGTCACAACTCTTACTCTGTTCACACACACTCCCTCCCACACAGCAGTACTAATGCTAGAATTGAACTATTCAAAAAGGCAACAGCAAAGTAGAAACATCCATCTCATTAGAGAATCCAGGGAGTAAGATGTACTGCTAGGAGTTACCTTTTAACTTCACTTTGTACATTTCTAGTATCTGTCATAATAAATTCTACCTGATGTGCATAAGTGAGTTAATATTATCAGTCTTGAGACTACTTATTCTTAAAAATGACTGCTTACAAAATTCAATCTTTGTTTGTATTAGTAACTTACATTTTCAAAGGGATTCCACCATCCCAAGTAATAAGAATGACTCACTGTATCTAAATGGCTTATGCAATATATTTGCCAAAACTTTTTCTGCTGAAAGTCTATTATTTTGTGTCACTGCAGTGGTGCTTAGGGAGCCAGACACCAAAACACAGTCTGAACAGTAAGTGTTCAATGAGTTTACCTGGTAGACAATATTTTACATGTGCTGTCACTTGTTAACTGGGGAGTTGAGCCCATTCCATGTGATTACACCAAGAGAGAGTAGGCTTATTAAATTTAATCGAGTAGTAAATAAAACCAATAATTGATATTTAATAATATGAATACAATAATTTTTAAAATCTCTATTGCACAATGTCAAGGCAGAAAGGAATAAGAGGAAATATGACACATGTTTTTTAAAATGACATTAATGTTACCAGTTCCAGATGCTAATCCTGTGACAGCACATAAATTCCCAAATCAGGTTGTTTTAGGCAAGAAAAACTACTTTTTCATACGTAGTAAAAATGACAAATGTCTAATGATTTCTAGTCATCTATAAAAAGAGTGATGGCTTGTCTAACATACTTCTAAGATTTTCAAATGAAAATATTTAGGACAGCACAGTATTAGCAGAGAGATGAGCAAGCAGACCAAGGGGGAAAAAAGTCTTAATGACCCAGCATTTATATGGAAAGTTGATGAATGAGAGAATAGGCACTGTAGAAATAGAAAAATAAATCACATGCACTTTAAAACCAGGCTGACATCTACTTGGGAAAATGCATTGCATTCTTCTCTATTCCATGAACAATAATCAACTTATTATATATTCAAATATGAGTTGAATATTTCAGAGTTGAGTTCTGAGCTGAAGGATTAAATGTTGACATCATCAGCACAAAGAAAGTAAGGCCATGACCAGATGAACTTACCTAAAAAGTAAGAGCCAAAAGAGAAAGAAAAAACATAAATTTAGACCCTTATTTTATACCACACACAAAAATTAACTCATAATTAATTGATCATAGAGCAAAAAGTTAAGAATTATGATTACTGTGATATTGGAGACACTAACTGTACCAAATGCAAGAAATCAAAAATGGGTTTATCAATCATAATTCTATCCATTTATTTCTTTACTTAGATCATTATGTCTATAATGATAATCCCCTGCCTATCAGTCTATCAATTTTTACATTGTTATTTTAAATAAAACTAAACTAGATACTGAGTACTGAGTCACTATCACTCTGAATAGGCAGAAACTCAAGTGAAAATATTATCAATCCTCTGACCTTCTCCCTAGATTTTTTGGTCCTGTTACTTTTAAATGCAACTGACATTTGAAGAAAAAAGGTTTACATAATTAGATATATGTAAATAGATGAACATAAATAAATAATATATATGAATACTTATGAATAACCAGCCTTATTCCTCTCTATTGAACAATTTGGCTCCATTATCAGTAAGGAGACTGCATGAGATCACCAACAAAACAAGCCTGATTGATTAAAGACTGAAGAATTGAGACCTTGCGCAGTGTGATATTTTCAATTCAGAGACAAGAGAAAGAACTAGCAAGGGAGACTGAGAAGTGGCGCCCAGTGAACAAGGATAAAATCAGGAGAGGGCAGCATCCTGAAATGCAAATAAACTATGTTCAGTACTGCTCATAGAGCATGCAACACGAAGACTAACCACTGGCAACACAGACTCACCAGTGATCTTCCAAATGTCAGATTCAATGAAGTGGTGACAACAGCCTTATTGAAATGGGTTGATAGGCCAATAGTTGAAGAAGCTTCATATTTTGCTAAATAACTATAAACCAAGGGGGTAAAGAGTTGAAAAAGATGATTCCTGAGGTCAGTCTTTGACACTGAAAATCAAAAACCCTCAGCCAGTTCTCAGGACTGAGCCAATTCAGAGAAGCACAGTTCAATGATTAAAGGGAATCTTAAGTCCTCTTGATGAAGGACATTGAAAATTCACTGCGAGAATACTCAGGGTGTGTCTTATGTTGCTTTCTCAAGGACCTGTAGCTATTCCCCAGATAACAGTCCTCAGAGAAAAGAACACACGTCCATATTATCTGAGACTTTTAAGTTTGGAGACTGAACTAACACTAACATCTGGGTACCTCAAAAGACACAGTGGTTCATGGGGTAAAGTGAAGTTTTTACTTTTGGGTTTTTTGTTTTCTTTTGTTTTGTTTTGAGATGGAGTCTCGCTCTGTTACCCATGCTGGAGTTCAGTGGCATGATCTCAGCTCACTGCAACCTCCGCCTCCCAGGTTCAAGTGATTCTCATGCTTCTGCCTCCCAAGTGGCTTGGATTACAGGTGCAACACCACCACACCTGGCTAATTTTTAGTAGAGGCAGAGTTTCACCATGTTGGCCAGACTGATCTTGAACTCCTGACCTCAAGTGATCCAACCACTTGGCCACCCAAAGTACTGGGATTATAGGCATGAGCCCCCGTGCCTGGCCCTTTTTTGGTTTTTGTTTTGTTGTTTTTGTTTGTCTCTTTTTAGAGACAATATCTTGCTTGATTGCTCAGGCTGGAGTGCAATGACACGATCATAGCTCACTGCAAATTCGAATTCCTGGGCTAAAGCAATCCTCCTGCTTGAGTCTTCTGGGTAGCTGTAACTACAGGTACACACTACCACAAACAGCTATTTTTTTTTTTCTTTTTACAGACAGATTCTTACTCTGTTGCCTAAGCTGATCTGAAACTCTCATCCTAAAGTGATCCTCCCACTTTGGCCTCCTAAGTTATTGGGATTACAGGTATGAGCCACCTCAATAGGACTGGAGTATGAGTTTTTGAAGATCAGATGATACATAGAGCTTTGGCCCACGTCCAACCCAAACCCGATCTAATGGATTTATCGTAGTTACCCCTTCCCAAAAGTGTAATTGAAATCGACAGGTTCAACAGCTGGCAGGACTCTCACATGGCTTCCTGACCTGTATACCAAGGGACATTATTGTAAGAACGACCAAGGGGAGGCTTCTGAACCTCTACTTTCCTGGCAATAAAATGAATAAAACATAATAACTGCATTCTCCAGGAAACAGAATTGCTTACTGCCACAGAAAAAAACTCAAAAGTTCTAGGGGGTGGTGGTCCATTTTATATCTTTATTCAGTTAACCTAACTGGACTCTGTCAGAACCAGGTGGGTTATAGGAAGAATGCACATTAGCGTAAACTTAAGTCACACTTGCACATTCGCTCTAGGATGTGGTATCCTCACTGAGCAGAATGTGGTTTCCAGCACTTTGTAAGTGGCTTTTGATTTAACGAATACTTTTTGATCTACACCCATTGTGGGGGAAAATCAAAACAATTTGCTTTGGTGTGGTAAAAAAAAAAAGAACACTCCTTCACTGTTTTATGTCAGGGCTATGTCACTTCTGCTTTCAGTTTAATCAACATTTTGAAAAATATCATGTTAATTCAATATATTAATAATGTTACATAAATTGGTACTCATAAGCAAGAAGTGGCAAGTTCCTTAAGTATAAGTAAAATACTGTAACATTGAACAGAAGTAAAATACTGGAAGAAGAGACATAAAGTTCGCAGATTCAAAGACCTATAACATAGATGAAGTTTATAGGGGTCCAATGTTTCTGGTCCTTTTGTCAAAACATCCTTTTTAAAGTAAATGGCATGTTGCCATATACATATTTCCTATCACTAAAAGGGAAACCTAATTTTATGGGGGCCTATTGGGGTTTTGAATTCAACATATACCACATTTGAGGATATTTCTCTGACTCACTAAACGAGTTTGCAAAGACTACTTGCCTCATGTCGACCTGAGAACCAAAATGGGCTCTATAGCAGATATAGAGTCTGGCCCAAGTTGCTTGCCCATTGTGCCAGATGAAGTAACAGAATTCAAAGCTGCTACAGGCATGCATAGTGGGCATTATAGGACTCTGTGCATGCCTCTCACAGGTCCATAGGAGAGGGGAGAGCAAACTCCTAGGGAATTAGTGCAAGACTATTCCTTCTTCAGCAAAGGAATACCTTCTGTCTGAAAAACAAGACAGCAAGTGCAGAAGATTAATCTAAGCATAAAGCCCCTCTAAGCATAAGTGCTTCTAAGCACAAGACCCTGTGCAACTGTGAAGTCACATGCCCATAAAGCCAGCCTTGTTTGGAGAACATGAGCAAATCTGAGTGGAACAAGGAGTGGATGGTATTGCCCTCAAGCATGTCCTTCCTCAGATTATCTTGACTGTCTTCTCTTCTCTTGGTCAGCACCTTGCTTGATCCAGATCATCCTTCCATTTGGGACTTGAATGGAACACCACACTGTAGGCATGAGGTTTGACTTCCATAACTACCACCAAGGGACTGGGTAGTGGAAGGCAGAACAGCAGAGATGGTAGTTCTGCCTCAGGGAAACTGGCCAATGGGAAATAGAAGACAGAAGACAGCTGAGCAGATACATTTTCCCTTTTCTTTCCCTTTTATGACTAATGCCAGCTGTGGTTTCCCCTTGTAGCCCTTCTGGAAAAGTACTAGGAGTCAAGCACACACATCTGATGACCACCATGCTGTCTCTCTCACCTCATTGTGAAGTGGTCATCAGCAGAGTCATATCATACATCACAACACATGGTTTCACATCTGCTCTTGCCTCAGTTTCCACATGTCCCGGCCATTGCTGCTCTGCACTTACCTTCCAAATAAATGTTATCACTTTAACATCAGACATTGGCTCTAGTTCTAGACACCCAAGGCTAAGATATCCGTTTAGTGTTATAATTACTATTTATGCATTTTTCTGTGGGTTTGTAATATGGCATTTTAAATGTTCATTTAGAAAGGATTTTAAAATATTATATAAAAGTTACATTTTAGTAAGGTAGTTGGTAACTAACTCAGTTTTTTTAATGAGATGCCATTTTCATTTATACACTAACCAGCTGGAAATATCACAATACAAATATATCATTCACAACTGAAAAATTATATGCAAATATACCAAAATATTTTATATTTATATGCTTTTTAAAATGTATCACAATAGGTACAATCTGATTTTCATGTTCCACATTATCTTCCCATCACACATCAAATATGGCTTCATCAGGGCTATCATATAGTGATATTTCCCCTACAATTGTATACTAGCCATACTTTTGCTCTGAGAAATGCTTCTTCTTAGATAATTCTGTAACCTCAAGTTGAAACCAGAAAAGAAAAATTTATGCAACTTTAGATTTTGTGATGGAGTTTCATTTTCATTGGTTTACCGCCCCCATATAGTTTATTCCTTTATTCACCAATTTACTTGTTCATCAAAATATTCTTGAATACCTATTCTATGTGGTGTCTTTTAGGCCCTGGGAGTCAGCAGCAAGCAAGATCTATATGATCTCTGCTTTTGTGGGGCTTACATTGTAGCAGGAAAGATATATGATAAACAAACAAATAACTAAATCAGATGTAGGGATGATTTATCCCAAGGTTTAGATAACATTGTTAACATTTCATAACTCAAAGAATTAATACAATTTATAGAATTTACTTGTTTAATGATGTTATACATTTTCTTCCTATAATAGAATTTTCTTTTACTGAATATGTCAACACATTTTCTCACTGCATTATTTGCAACTAGATTATAATAAAACATATATTTAAGATGTTTTCTATCATTAATATATAGATTTCATAGATGCCTTTTTAACATTTGTAAAAAGTTTAATTCAAATGATTTTTATAATTTCTATACTATTTTTACATAGAGTATTATTCTAAGGTAGGGAAGATTCAAGTTATTTTATGTGAAGTTTAAAAAGAATTTCATGTATGGAACATAGAGGAGATAATTTACAATTCAGGGACTCTGAGGTGGTTTAGAAAAAAAAAAAAACCTGAAATATTTGACATCAGATCTCAACTTCAAAAAAGGTTTCCTTTAACTCAAAAACTGCAGAAATTACTTTTCTAACTGCAGGTTGAGACTTAAGACAACACTGAAAAGGTCATAATCATGTTTCTTTCTTCATCCATATTATAGAAATGACTTTTTTCTCAGCTGCTCACATATTTGTATTAAATCTAATATTCCTCAGTACTGTTTATGGTAGACATATACAAAATGTGTTCTAAATGTATTTGTCATCCTTGAATATTATTCTGTGCATCTTTTTTCTGACAATAATTATTTTGGCTATAAACTGAACATAAAATTAGAATTCATGATGAAATAAAAACTACCCCAAAGGTGAAACTTCATTATTGATTTAGAATTGAGTATCCTTACTATCACAAAAATTAGATGTTTGACACACTGTGGTACGTATGCATGGTAAAAATCAGTGGAAAAGAGCAATGATTTTGAGATAAGGTGTCAGTTCTTAACAATTATAAGTAAAGATCTTAAATTTTCCAAGTGAAACATGATAATATGATATGCATATGTGAAATATACATGGGTTCATGATTCTGAGAAACTTCTTACCACATTTTCTATAATTTGGCATCTTGTGAAAATATGATTAACATTATGTTATTGTCAATGTCTTTTAAGTCTTTCATATACACATACACAGACACATACATAGATATATTTTTAGACTAACTTTAGGTAAAAGACTTTTCTAGGCATGCTTTCAGAAATTACTCAAAAACACACACTACAGAAAAAACAATAGAAAGTATAAAATGTTCCAGACACTATCAGTTTGTTTTCTCCTAGAAGACACACGCAATGTCCCACTTGTGAATCTAGAAAGTTGAGAGTTTCAGGTATTTTACTCAGCACCTAATCTGACATAAAATCAAAAGAAAGATGTGTTTTAGCTTCTTGGTTCTCCAAATTAGGACGAATGAGTCGAAAGAAAGATATATATTTCCAACAGCCTTGCAAACCATGAAAACTGGTTCATTCTGCAGCCTCCTAGGACTCCAAACTGAAATGATTAGGAATAGAAAGAAAATGGCACATAACAAGAGAAAGGAGATCAGAGTTTGCAAAGCTTTTATGTGGACCGTGGTGCTGGGATCTCGAGATCCTTCACCATGGAGCTGCATCTTCTTGAGATGTTTACACAGAGAAAAGATTAGCATCAGAAAAGATATCAGGGACAGCATAAAGGGTATGAAGCTCCACAGGGTAGTTACAGTCATATATGAAAGGTGTGCTGCATTCCTCAATTTCATCTTCCCGGTCATGTTTCCTTCGTATTCTTCTGTCCACATATTCTCATCCATGTTTACCGCAAGAAGATGACAAACCAAAAATAACAAAGACCCCAACAGTATTACCAGAATGATACTCCTAACTCTCCTCTTTAAATTAAGAAAACTAAGGTTGGAGAAATTGGCAATCTTGAGCAAATAAAATATGCTGAGGCTAGCAGCAAGCCACATGCTGAAATGGTTAGTTACAACCCAGGCATTATAAGAAGTAATTCTTAACTCTACACTATAAAAAGCTGGATTCAACTCAGTTAAATACCAATTTAATAATAACGCCCAGAGCAAGCCAACTCTGGAGACTGCCAGAGCAGTGAGAATTTGGTCAGCCAAGGAGATCTTTTTTCTTTTCACCCAGTCAATGAAATTTACCAGTGCTATGAAGCCATTGGCAAAATTTCCAAGAACAAATAAAACCAATATTAGAACTGAAAAAAAAATGTGTAGAAAAGGTATCATATCTGAACAAAACAAAAAAAAAAAAAAAAAGAAAGAAAGAAAGAAAATGCAAGCCTAATATCACTGGCTTTGATTTCTTTAATACCCTGATGTTAAATTTTATGTGCACCTGATTTCTGAATGTGCAGTAACATTCTTTTTACTTTTAAATACTGTGACCAGTGTCAAACAAGAAAGTACCAGCCTATGCTAATGGATGAGTTTGATGTCATCTTTATGGAAAACATTCTTATTTTCAAAACAGCTCAAATTAACTCATTCATTCAATGTCCGTTCTTGTGATGGGCTTGAATTATTCATAATGAAGTGGTAGTGAAACCTAAATTTTCATTTACCAGCATGCAAATAAAGACATATTCTCTTTCAATGTTTTGCAATATTTTCCTTGTTTAACTTATACATAATTTGTGTTCAACAATGTCAGTTGTTGGATAGGAAAATTTTACCCTCGAGTCAATAGTTCATACAGTAAATGTCTAAGTTCTTTAAAAGAACTTAGTCATAACTAGGATCACCACCATAATGGATTTACTATTTGTGCTATATTTAAACAGAATGAGTCCAAACTTTTAAATCAAAATCATCCAAGGTTTTCTTGGGAGCCACAAGAAGACCAATACACCTTAAAATCTGGTTGCTGCTAACCAATACTTTTGTACGAATTTATAGTTACCATGCTCGTAAATAAATACACACATACACACACACACACACATACACACACACACAGAGAGAGAGAGAGAGAGAGAGAGAGAGAGAGAGAGAGACTGTCACACTCCAAAGGGATGGAAGGAATTATTTTCTTATACTTTCCAAAATGGGAAGTAAGTTTCCTGGAGGCCATCAACGTGAAATTAGTCTTATTTTCCCACTGAGGAAAAAAAAAAGTATCAAACATCAAACATATCTCTCATGCTTAAGCATTTGGTACACTTACTCTCAAGTCTTTTTAATGTTTAATGTTTAAGTATTTATTATTTAATTAAAATGTTCAACAATTTTGTAAATATTCCTGAGTACCACACTCTTTGATGCATAATTTTGCAGTATCCTCCCACTATAAGCAGGGTGATTACCTGTCCCCTGGACTTGAAGCTCACTCATACAACTTTATTTGATGAAGAGAAAATTGGTAGACTTCACACAGAGGTTTGAGATGGCTTCCACTTCGGAGTTTCTTGCTGTCTTCCATTGATCATGAGATTATCACCTGGCTAGTACACTGTTCCCAGAATGAGAATGAAAACTAGTGGAGTCAGTTTGCCTCTGCCTGATCCAGCCTAAATTGGCCAAACTCTAACTGGCTCCAAGATGCAGAACTTGGCCCATCTCAAGTCACCAGAGCTATCCACCAAACCCAGCTTAGAAAGCCTGAATCCAAAGATATATGAGATAAAAAGATCTAACGTAGTTTTGGAGGGGTTTCTCTAGTAGAAAAACCTAACTGATATAGATACTATAGTGTATAACTGATATAAGTACTTGGTGTAGGTACTATCCTACACCAAGAGTGTTGGGAAATATATTCACCCATGTTTTGTCAGGAATTCAGGAACCAAAAGAAAAATAGATGGGGAGTGACAAAGTTTTGGCATGTGAGGTAGATGACTAAAGGTAATAAAAAATGTTTGGAAAGATTTGTGTGCTGCAGGTAGCATCATCTCAAATTTCCACATGTTGCAGCTAAAAGTTTCTACTTCAGCTCTCCAAGAGTTGTATAAAAATGTATATAAATAGTGAATTTTTTGCAAGGTATATAATGAGCAGAATAATTAATATTCTTTATGGAACATTTCTCCAGTTAATAATTTTTAAATACAATTATAATGCACACTTAGAAATGGGTGAAAACAAAAATGGTAAACACAGCAATGTATCGTAAATACTCCTGCAACCATCATGCAGGGCAAAACATGTCACATTGCAAATAGCTTAGGTCCACCTCTGTGCCACTCTCGAAGCCCCTACACCTTTCTTCACATACCCTGCAGTAGCAATAGCCATAATTTAGGATGATTATTTCCTTGATTTTCTTTTTTTTTTGAGATGGAGTCTCGCTCTGTCACCCAGGCTGGAGTGCAGTGGCATGATCTCGGCTCACTGTAACCTCCACCTCCCAGGTTCAAGTGATTCTCCTCCCTCAGCCTCCTGAATAGCTAGGACTACAGGTGCATGCCACCAAACCCAGATAACTTTTTGTATTTTTAGTAGAGACAGGGTTTTGCCATGTTGGCCGGGCTGGTCTTGAACTCCTGACCTCAGGTGATCCACCTGCCTCAGCCTCCCAAAGTGCTAGGATTACAGGCATGAGCCACCACGCCCAGCCTTGATTTTCTTTACACATTAACAACTAGGTAAGTAATCCTAAACTCTGTGACAGGGTTTTGCCTGCTTTAAACCATATATAGGTGTAGTCCTGTATGTTCCTACTCATGGCTTCTTGGACTCATCTTTATGTTTCTGAAATTTAGTCACATAGTTGCATCTTTATGTGATTCATTTCTTTACACTTCTCTATATTATTCCATTGTACGAATGTGTCGTAATGATTCATTCATCTTTAGTTGATACATATTTGGGGGTTTCTTTTTTGAACAGTTATGAATAATTCTAGTATGACCATTCTTTAATATATCATTTGATTCATTTCCTTTGGATATACACATAGAAAGAGAATTACAGGTCATCAAATATGGCTTTCAGATTCTCTTCACAGACATAGAAAATTCCAAATTTAAATTAACTAAATTTTCTTTTTTATACCTTTACTTACAGACTATATATAGCTATTTCTATATATCTTATTAATCTAAAACTGAACCCAAAGAGAAGCCCTTATTTTATAAACTCAAAATTTATTTAGACTTATGCACATATTTACCACTTGCATTATTTATTATTCTTTCATGCATGTTCAGCTTTATATTTTTAATAATTTTCCTTTTATCTAAAAAATATTCTCTTGAATTTCTATTTATTAAAGTCTGCTATGGTTTTGAAACACACTGAAGACATGATTACATTGAATTCTAGCTTCAATTTTGTCTGTTGAAAATAAGATTGTCATTTAGACAATTGTTTCTTTTTACATAATCTTTTTCTTCTACCTAGTTTTCAGATTTTCGATTGGTCTTTGATATCTTGTGGCATTTGTATCTTAATTGGTTTTAGTTATCTCATCTGAAGTTTAATGGCTTCTAAAAATATATGAATGTCTCAGATTAGCCAAAGTTATCCTGAGCAAAAAGAACAAAACTGAAGCAATCACATTACCTGACTTCAAAGTATACTACAGAGCAATAGTAACTAAAACAGCATGGTACTGGCATAAAAACAGACACATAGAGCAGTGAAACAGAATAGAGAATGTGGAAACAAATCCACACCTATAGAGAACTCATTTTTGACAAAGGTGCCAAGAGCATACACTGGGGAAAGGACAGTCTCTTCACTAAACGGTGCTGGGAAAATTGGATATCCATATGCAGAAAAATGAAACTAGATGCTTATTTATCACCATATACAAAAATGAAATCAAGGAGGCCTCAATGATTCAGTGATGTTTGATGAGTGGTAGTGTTTAGTGTTGATTTCTGAGAAAGAGCATTCCAAGAAGAAGGTACACAAATATGAAGTCCCTGAGGCAATTCTTGGTATATTCAAGAAATTACACAGAGTCCAGTGTTGCTAGCATGGGATGAGCCAGGCATTTTAGGACAGACAGGCAGACAAAATTGAATCACTCTAATGATTACAGGACTTTGTAAGGATTTTGACCTTACTCTAATGAGATGAGAAGCCACTGAAAAATCTAGAGCTGAAGAATGGCATGATCAAATTTGCATCTTCACAGGCTCTCTTTGGCTGCTACCTTGAAAATACATCAAGAGAAAAGGATGTGCAGTACTAGAAAGAATAATTAGGAGTTGATGGCAATTATCTTGGCTACGTATGGCAGCAGTTTAGACGAGTATGGCAAAAGTGATGACAAGGGATTGGATTCTGTATGTTTTTGAGGGTAGAGCCAACAAAATTTGCTGATGCCTTAGAGATGAGTTCTGAAAGAGAAAATGTTAACTCTGTGTTTTGGGTCTAAGCATCTGAAAGACTGAAGTGGTCGTTAACAGAAGAGGGAAAGGCTATAGAAGAAACGACTTTGGAGACTAGAGGAAGATCACTATTTTGATTTGGACATGTTAGTTCAAGTTCTTGTTAGACATCCAAATGAAGATGTCAAATGACCTCTTAGAGATCGGATTCTAGAGACCAGGGTTGATGTCTGAGCTGAAGGATTAAATATTGGCATCAATAGCACACAGAAAGTAACTAAGGTTATGACTAGATGAACTTACCTAAGAAGTGGGAATAAAAACAGAACAATAAAACATGAGTGTAGACCATTATTTCAAACCATACACAAAAATTAACTCATAGTTAATTGATCATAGAGAAAAATATAAAAACAGAATACTGAGATACTGAGACATTAACTGTACCAAGTGCAAGAAGTCAAAATGGGTTAATCAATCATCATATTTCTCATATTTCTTTACTTAGATCATTTTTTCTATAATGATAATCCCCTACTTATCAATCTATCAATATCTACATTGCTATTTTAAATAAAACTCAATTAGCTATCTGCTCACTATCACTCTGATTTAGTAGAAATTCAAGTAAAAGCATTATTGATGCTCCCACCTTCTCCATAGATTTTTAGTATTGTTACTTTTAAATGTGACTTTGATGTTTGAAAAAAAGGGTTATATAATTTGATATATGTAACTATATGTATATAAGTAAATAATACCTATGAATAAACAGCCTTATTCCTCTCTATTAAACCTTTTGGCTTAATTATCTATAAGGAAACTGCATGAGATCACCAAAAAAAAAAAAAAAAAAAAAAAAAAAAAAAAAAAAAAAAACCAGACATAGTTTATTAGAGATTGAAGAATTTAGACCTTGGACAATCTGATATTTTCAGTTTACAGACAAGACGAAGAACTAGCAAAAGAGACTGAGAAGTTGTGTCAGTGAACAAGGATAAAATCAGGAGAGGGCAGTATCCTGAAATGCAAATAAACTATATTCAGTGCTGCTCATAGGGCATGTAACATGAGAACTAACCACTGGCAACACAGACTTACTGGTGATCTTGCAAATGTCAGATTTAATGGAGTGGCGACAGTAACAGCCTCATTTAAATGAGTTGATAGGCCAATAGTTGAAAAGGCTTCATACTTTGCTAAATAATTTTAAACCAAGAGGGGACAAAGTTGAAAAAGTTGACTCTTGAGGTCAGCCTTTGATGTTGAAAATCAAAAACCCTCAGCCAGTTCTCAGGACTGACCCAATTCAGAGAAGCAGAGTTCAATGATTGAAGGAAAACTTACATGCCCTCAGTAAATGACACTGAAGATTCACCACAAAAATATTCAGGAAATATTCACTTGACCCTTTCTCAAGCACCTGTAGTCATCTCACCTGTAGCCATAACAGTACCCAGAGGAGAGAACATATATTCATACTCTCAGAATTTTAAACATGGGGTCTGAAATAACATTAATAATATTTGAGTACTAAAAAAGACACCGTGTTTCACAGAATGGAATGGGAGGCTTTGTTTTTGGTCATTTGTTTGTTTGTTTGTTTTTAGAGACAAAGTCTTGTTTGTTTGCCCAGGCTAGAGTGCGGCCCAGGCTGGAGTGTAATGGCACAATCATAGCTTACTGCAGACTCAAATTCCTGGGCTAAACTGATCCCCCTGCCAGAACTTCCTAGGTAGTTGGAACTACAGGCACACAGTATCACAATCAGTTTATTTTCTTTAACAAACAGGGACTTGCTATCTTGCCCAGGCTGATCTGGAAGTCCTGGTCTCAAGTGCTCCTCCCACCTCAGCCTCCCAGATTGTTTGGATTACAGGTGTGAGCCACCTCACCAGTCCTGGAGTAGGAGTTTTTGAAAGTCAGATGCTGCATAAAGCTTTGGCTCATGTTCAACCTAAGGTGGATCTAATGGGTTTATATTTATTATCTCTTCCAGAATGTTAAATTGAAATTAACAGTTTCAACAGCTAGCAGAACTCTCACATTGCTTCCAGACCTGTATATTAAGGGGACATTATTGTAAGTAGAACCAAAAAGAGTTCTCTGAAATTCTCCTCTTCTGTCAAGAAAATGAGTAAAACATAATAACCGCATAGTCTAAGGAATAGAATTGGTCACTGACATGACAAAAAACTCTAAATTCCAGGAGGTGGTTGTCCATTTTTGATCCCTATTCAGTTAACCTATCTGGCCTCTGCCAAAACCAGATGGATTATAGGATGAATGCACATCAGCATAAACATAAATCGCGCTTGAAGATACTCTCTAGGATGTGGTACCTTCACTGAGAAAACATGGTTTCTGGCTCTTTGTATGAGGCTTTTGATTTGGTGAATGCTTTTTAATCTACATCCATAGGGAGAGAAAATCAAAATGATTTGCTTTGGTGTGGTAAGAACGAAAGCACTGCTTCACCATTTTATGTCAGGGCTATGTCACTTCTGTTTTCAGTTTAATTGGCATTTTGCAAAACATCATGCTAACTCAATATATTAATAATATTGCATTAATTGTAACCCAAAAGCAGGAGATGGTGAGTTTCTCAAATATAGTAAAATACCATAACATTGAACAGAAGTAAAATACCAGAAGAAGAAAGATGAACAAGAAGATTCAGTGACCTATAACATAGATGATGATTTTAGGGGTCCAGTGCTCCTAGTCCACGTGCTGAAATACCCTTTTTAAAGTAAACAACATGTTGCTCTGTATGCATCTATTTCCTGTCACTAAAAATGAGACACAATATTTGTTGGGCCTCCTGGGATTTGGGAGCCAACATATTCCACATTTGAGGATATTGCTCTGATTCACTAATGAAGTTTCCAAAGGCTACTGGTCTTAAGTAGAACTAGAACAAAAAATGACTCTAGCAAACGTAGGCTTTAGTCCAAGCTGCTGTGCTCATTGTGACAGACAATCCAGCAGAATTCAGACCTGCTAGAGGAATGCATGCATAGTGGGCATTATAGGACTTTGTGCATGCTTCTCACAAGCTCACAGGAGAGGGGAGAGCAAACCCCTAGGAAATTAGTGCAAAACCATTCCCTCTTCAACAGAGGAGTGCCCTCTGTCTCAAAAACAAAACAGCAGGTGCAGAAAATTAACCCAAGTATAAAGCGCTTCTAAGCATGCGCATCTCTAAGCACAAGACCCTGTGCAACAGTGGAAATTATATGCTCATAAAATCAGCCATGATTGGAGGGCATGAGCACATCTGAGTGGCACAAGGAGTGGACTGCATCGGGCACAAACATGTGCTTCCTCAGATTCACTTGACTGTCTCCCATTCCCCTGGTCAGCAGCTTGCCTGACCCACGTCACCCTTCCATTTGAGACTTGAATGGATCACCACATTGTGGGCATGAGGTCTGACTTTCATTACCTCCACCAAGGGACTGGATGATGGAAAGCAGAACAACAGAGATGGTAATTCTGCCTCAGGGAAACCCTGGCCAGTGGGAAATAGAAGACAGAAGACAGCTGAGCAGATATGTTCTCCCTCCTCTGTTGCTTCCATGGACTAATGCTGGCTGTGTTTTCCTCTTGCAGCCCTTCTGAAAAAGTCCTGGGAGCCAAGTGCACACATCTGATGACCGCCATGCTCTCTCTCACCTCACTGTGAAGTGGTCGTCAGCAGAGTCATATCACACATCACAACACATAGTTTCACATCTTCTCTTGCCTCAATTTCCATATGACCCGGCTTTTGCTGCCATGGACCTCCTTCCAAATAAATGTCAGCACTTTAATATCAGACATTTGCTCTAGTTCTAGACCCCTGAGACTAAGATATTCATTCAGTGTTATAATTATTATTCATTCATTTTTCTATGAGTTTATAATATGGTGATTAAAGTGATCATTTAGAAAGGATATTAAAAATACTATCTAAAAATATATTTTAGTAAGATAGTTGATAATTAAATTTTTTAAATGAAATGTCATTTTTGTTTATGTAATAACCAGCTAGAAATACCACAATACAAATATATAGTTTGCAATAGAAAAGATATGTGCACATATGCAAAACTCTTTTATATGCTAAGTAAAAAGTATTGTAATATTCCATCTGATTTTATTTTCCACTTTGTCTTTGTGTCACACATCCAATATAGCTGCATCAATGCTATATTATAGTGATATTTCCCCTAGAATTGGGGAATAGCCTAACTTTTGCTCTGAGAAATTCTTCTTCTTGGATAATCCTGTAACTTCAATCTGAAACCAGAACAGAAATATTCATGCAACTGTAGATTTTGTGATGTGTTACATTTTCATTGGTTCACCACCCCAATATAGTTCATGTATTCGTTCATTCGCCAATTAAATTTGTTCATCAAAGTATCATTTTTGAATAACTATTCTGTGTGCTGTCTTTATGTCTACAGTAAGCAAGATCTATATGATCTCCACTTTTATGGTACTTACATTGTACCAGGGAAGATATATGATAAACAAACAAATCAGATGTGGAGATGATTTATCTTAAGATTTAGATAATTTTGTTAAAATTGCATAACACCAGAAATTAATAGTCACACAGAATTTAGCTGTTGAACTAGGTTGTACATTTTCTTCTTATAATATAACTTGCTATTGGTGAATATGTCAACACACTTTCTCTCATTTCATCATTTACACCAAGATTATAATAAAACGTATCTTTAAGGCATTTCCTATCATCAATATATAGATTTCATAGATGTCGTCGTTTCTATACCCTCTTTAGATTGAGCTTCTTTTTAAAGTAAGGAAAATTTGAGCTTTTTGAGGGATTTTAAGGATGGAAGATAAAGGAGGGAATTGGCAATTCAGGAGCTCAGAGGTGGCTTAGACAAAAAACTAAAATATATAACATCAGATCTCAACTTCAAAAAAGCTTTTGTTTAATTCAAAAACTGGAAGAGATGACTTTTCTAATTGCATATGGAAACTTATAATAGCACTGAAAACAGCTCATGATCATGTTTCTTCATCTTTTTTATAGAAATGATTTTTTGTAAGCTATTAACATACTATATTAAATCTAATATTCCTCAGTATTGCTTTTGATATACATAAAAAAATGTACACTAGATATATATTTCACCCTTGAATTTTATTTCGTGCATCGTTATCTAACAATAATTGTATTTGCTTTATACTATACATAAAATAAGAATTCATCATGAACGCCTATGATCCTAGCACTTTGGGAGGCTGAGGCAGTGGATCACTTGAGGTCAAGAGTTCGAGACCAGCCTGGCCAACATGATGAAACCCCATCTCTACTATTAAAAAAAAAAAAATTAGCCATGCATGGTGGCACATACCTGGAGTCACAGTCACTCAGGAGGTTGAGGCATGAGAATCACTTGAACCCAGGAAGTGAACGTTGCAGTGAGCCAAGATTGCGCCACTGCATTCCAGCCTGGACAACAGAGCAAGACTCCATCTCAAAAAAAAAAAAAAAAAAAAAGGAAAGAAAAAAAAAGAATTCATGATTAAAAAAAACAAAAAACAAAAAAACAAAAAAAAACCTACCCCAAAGACACATTCTCATCATTGATTTAGAATTAAATTTCCTTACCATCCAAAAAAATTACAGGCTCAAACAATGATAGTTAAACAGTTACATACACTACGGTACATATACATAATACAAATTACAATGAACAACACCAATAATTTTCTGACATAAGGTGTCAGTTCTCAATTATAAATAGAGATCATAAATTCCTCAAACGAAATATCATACAATAAAATATATGTGTGAAACACACATGGGTTCATAATTCTGACAAATTTCTTATCCTACTTTTGTATAACTGAACAGTTTATATGAAAAATTGATTAAAGGTATGTTATGGTAAATGTTAAGTTTTCATATACATTCAGACATACACACACACATATATATACTTTTATGTAATAAACTTAAGTAAAAGAATTTTCTAATTCTACTTTTGTAAATTACTCAAATACATAGACTATGCAAAAACTTGTAGGAAATATAAAATGTTCCGGACACCATCAATTTGTTTTCTGCTAGAAAACACACAATGAACCTCTGGTGAATCTATGGAGTTGACAGGTTCTGTCCTTTGGCCCAGCAAGTCACCTGCCACAAAATTGAAAGAAAGTTCTGCTTTAGCTTCTTGTTCCCCCAAATCAGAATGAATGAGTGGAATGATGGATATATGATTCCAATAGCTTGGCAAAGGATTAAGACAAGTTCTTTCTGTTGCTTCTTATAATTCCAAAATGATACGATTAGACATAGAAAGTAAACGGCAAATAGTATGAGGAAAGAGGTCACAGTTTGCAGAGCTTTTATGTGGATCTTCGTGCTAGGATCTTGCGATCCTTTGCCATAGAGCTTCATCTTCTTCAGATGTTTACACAGAGAGCAGATTAACAGCAGAAAAGATATCAGGGTCAGAGTGAATGGTATCAAGTTTGCTAGCGTGACTACAATCAAGTTAGAAAGGTACGTTGCATTCCTCAATTTGATCTTCCAAGTTATGTTTCTTTCATATTCTTTTGTCCACACATTTATATACACGTTTTCCGCCACAAGATCACAAACCAAAAATAACAAAGCCCCCGACACTATCCCCAGAACTACACTCTTAACCTTCCTTTTTAAGTGATGAAAAATAAGTCTGGAGAAATTGACGATCTTGAGCAAATAGAATATGCTGAGGCTAGTAGCAAGCCAGATGCTGAAATGGTTGGTTACTGCCCAGGCATTAGAAAGAAAAATTCTTACTTTTAAACTAGATGAATTTGGATTCAACACAGTTGCATACCAGTGTAAGACTATTACCCAGAGCAAACCAACTCTGGAGACCGCCAGAGCAGCAATAATTTGATCAGCTGAGGAGATCTTTTGTCTCTTGACCCAGGCAATGAAATTTATCAGTGCTATAAAGCCATTGGCAAAATTTCCAAGAACAAATGCAACCACTACTAGAATGGAAAAAACAATGGGTAGAAAACTCATCATGTCAAAACAAAAAAGCAAGTAAAAAGTTCAGGCCTAATGTCACTGGTTGTGACTCCTCTAATATTCAGACTTTAGATTAAATATGCACTTGATTCCTGAATGTTCAATGACATCCTTTATGCTTTTAAATTCTGTGAACAATGTCAACAGGAAAGCACCAGCTTAAACTAATGAATGAGTTCAATGCTGCCTTTATGGAAAATATTGTCAGTCCCAAAACAGCTCAAATTAATTATTATTCATACAGTCTCTGTTCTTGCTATAGGCTGAAATTTTTCTGACTGATGTTGAACGGAAAGCTGGATTCTCATTTGCTAGCATTCAAATAAAGACATATCTTCTTTCACTGCTTTGCAATTTTTTCCTTGTTTCACATTTCCATAATTTGTGTTCAGCCCTTCAGTTGTTAGGGAAATTTTAATACCCAGTACATAGATGACACAGCAAGTATTTAGATTGTTGAAAGAGCCTGATCACATGTAGGATCATAATCACTATGGATTTATTTTTTAATGCCAGATTTAAATACACAGAATCTAAACTTTTTATCAAAATCACCCAATATTTTATTGGGAACCACAGGAAAGCCAATACTCCTTATACTTTGGTTGCTGTAAACCAATACTTTTGTATGGCATCAGTATTAACAAACTCATAAACACACACACATAGACACACACACACTTTCACCCTTCAAGGATGAAAGGAATTTTTTTCTAATAACTTATGAAATGGAAAATGAGTTTCCAGGAGCTCATCCTGGTGGAATTAGTCCTATTTTTCCCATGCCGGATTTTCAGCCAATGAATAATACTCACGAAACATGTCTCTCATCCTTAGGCTTTTGGTAATGCTACTTGAAAGCTTGTAAATATTCCTGAGTACCAGATCTTTGTCACATAATTTTGCAGTATCCTCCCACCACAGGTATAGTGAAAACCTTGCACTAGGGCTCTGAGTTTGATCATGTAATTTGCTTTAATGAACAGAAAATTACTACGCTTTACATCAAAATTTGAAATGGTTGCATATTCGGCTTTCTTGCTCTTTTCCATTTATCATGAGAACATGTCCACACTAACATACTGTTTCCAGAATGAAAATGAGTAACTCATGGAGTCACATTGCCCCTGCCTGACCCAGTCTTAAATCAGCCAAACTTTAACTAGATCCAAGAGGCAAAGCTTGAAACCTCTCAAATCACCAGCGCCATCCACAAAACCCCAGCTTAAGAAAACAGAATCCAAAAGCATGTGAGATATAAATATCTAATGTGGTTTTGGAGAAGTTTCTTTTGCAGAAAAAGCTAAGTGATATAGATACTCTGATAAAACAAGAGTGTGAGAAATATGTGCACCCTTTTTGTGTCAGAAATTCAGGAGCCGAAGGAAAAATAGGTTGGAAATGTCAAAGTTTTTGTAATATGAGGTAAATATCTAAAACTAGAAGGAAATGTTGGGAAAGATCTGGGGGATGTAGGTAATAGCATCTCAAATTTCTCCATTTCGCAACTAAAATAAGAATTCACTTTAGCTCTCTTGATTTGTATAAGAATGTACGTAAATGGTGGATTTTTCCCCTAAGTATAAAATGAGCAGAGCAATTAATAATTTTTATGTGACATTTATCCTAATTTGTAATTTTAAAAATAAAATTATAATACACACTTTGAAATGGGACAAAACAAAAATAGGAAAGAGCAATGTATCATAAACAGTCATGTAACCATTACACAGGGTAAGACATGGAACACTGCAAACAGACTAGGTCCACTTCCAGGCCACTTTCCAAGCGCCTAAACCTTTATTCACATCTCCTGAGACAAGCAATATTCGTAATCTATGCTGATCATTTCCTTGAATTTCTTTATGCTTTACCAACTAGGTTTGCAACCCTAAACTCCACAGCTTGGTCTGTTCTGCTTTGAACTGTGTATAGGTGCAGTCCTGTGTGTTCTTCTTGTTCATGGCTTCTTGCACTGGACATCATGTTTCTGAAATTTAGTTACATAGTTGCATGTACATGTGATTCATTTCTTTTCACCTCTTTATATTGTTCCACTGTATGGATTTACTGTAATCATTTATATCATTCAATCATCCTTAGTTAATATATATTTTGGGCAGTGTATTTTTGAGCTATTATGAGTAACTCTACTATGAGTATTATTTCACATATCATTTGAAGCAATTCCTATTACAGGGTCATTAAATGTGGTGTTCAAATTCTCCTCATAGACATAGAAAAGTACAAACAATAATTTAACTAAATTTGTTCCTGTCACCTTTACCTCCAGTCTCTTTGTTGCTATTTGCATATATCTTATCAATTACATATTTAACTCAACAAGACGTTATTTTATTCAGTCAACATTCATTAAGAATTATGCACATATTTATCATATCTGTTAATTTTTATTCCTTCTTGCAAGTTTAACCTTGTATTTTCAATGTTTTTTATTTTAGCTGAAAAATATCATTTAGATTTCTGTTTATGCAGGTCCTCTATTCTTTTGAAACACACTGAAGACATGATTCCATTGAATTCTACCTTCCATTTTTCTGTTGAAAATCAGTTTTCATTTAGAAAGTTGTTCCTTTTAAAATAATCTATCTTTTTCTCTGGGCACTTTTCAGATTTTCTATTGGTCTTTGATGTCCTGTGTCATTTTATGTTAATTTGTTTTTAGTTATCTTGTCTGAACTTTGATGGTTACTAAAAATATATGGATTAATACATTTTATCACTTTTGAGAAAATCTCCACAACATTGCTTCTACCCTATTTTCTCCCTTTTAATCTTCCAGAAATCCAAAAGTATGTTAGATCCTCTGATTCTAGCATCAATGCCTCTTATTCTCTTAGTTTTGCATTCTCTGTCTTGTGGTCTCTTTAGGCTTCATTCTTTGTAGTTGTCTTCCAGTTCACTAATTCTCTTTTCTCCTATGTCTAACTGGTTGTTAACTCTTTGTTTATTGGATTCTCAATACTGACTATTTATTTTTTGCTCTTATCATTTTAGTAGCAGAAATAATCTTTTGTTCTCCTTCTATAAATCATTATCTATGGAGAAACAGAACAAAGTACTCATAACCAAGTTTTTTTAAAAAATGGGGTTCTTTGGTTGGTTGGTTTTGTTTGTTTGTTTTTTGTGTGCTTGATATGAAAATGGTAACAATTTTCTTCTTTTCCCAAGACATTGGTCACAAAATAGAATAAAAACTTGGTCTACACATCCTCCCACAAGTTAGAAGAACCTGGAAATTGATGTGATGTGAGTAGCTTGTCTGTTGATGAGTCTTCACCACAAACTCTCCCCACAGGGAAATTCAATTAGCTGTGCTGAATTTCAAAATGCCATTCCAATAAATAAGTTATAGCACCTCAACCCTAGATACATCATTCTGTTTTACAAATTAAATTTTACTCTTTTTTTTATTAGCAGAAGTAGAGCTCTGTGCCTTCAAACTTCTTCATTATCAGGTGAGATGTAGAAGATATGAGGGCTTACTTCTATTTGATTTATTTAGTCCTAAAATTCTCACTTTAGATGTGCCAGCAACCTATGTGGGCTGACAACTGGGGGCAGGATGGGAGAATGCCAGGGGATAGATGCACCAAGGACTGGACATCTCCTTGTCTCCTCCCAACCTCTTCAAAACTTCAGCACAACTCTGAAGCAAAGTGTGCTTGTGGGAGAACCCAGAGTTGCCTAAGATTTAATTTCTGCCATCAGGTTTATGGAGCCCCTAGGGAAATTAAGCTGTTTTTTAAATATCTAGGAAGTTAAATTTGTTGTACATGTGAGTTTCTGAACTGAGATTAGTATTTGATTTACCTGGCATCAGGGAGTGTTATATATCAATTATTTAAATATTCATGTAAGATGTAAAAAGGAGTAGAAGTACACATATCAAATTTCCATAAATAAACTTTGCAATATAAACATAATTTATACTATTAATCCTTTGTCAATAAAATGTGGAAAGGTTAAAAAATAAATAAAATAAAATCTTCAGTTTAGAAATAAGAGCTTGATCATGAAATGGCTTATTCATCTTTCTAATTAAGGAATTTTATTAACACCACAACTAAATCTTTCTTATAGTGTTCCTAAGATTAGTTTATCTATAATGATTTGCTTAAGCAATGTATTTTAAACTAAACTATACTTAATTTCTAAATCTAAATGTATTTGGCTCAACTTGAAATTTTCTGTTTACTAATGTAACTTTCCCACAATGATAATATTTTTAAAATTTATTAGACATTATCCAAATTACATATGGAAACATTTCAAAAATAAATCATTTAATGAGATAGATGTAGATGATGATTGATGATGATGATAATGTCAGCAAAAAGGGGCCATACTCTTCTATAAATATGACTTCAATCATGTTTTCTAACTGCTATATTTTAGGGTGATGGACTCATGAACTTGTTTCTTACATTATTCTCAGCATGAGGCACAGACAAACATCCTCAGACAGTATTTCATTATGAATAAGTTAAAAAAAATGAGTTTCCACTGATTTACTGGCTGTTTCTTTTCATTTACCACATAGTGAAAATCATGACAAAACTGCCCTACAACAAAGATTCTTCTCCTTTGGGCTGTTTAATTATCACTGCACTTTCACATGAACTTACACAAATCGTCTATACAACTATAGAGCATATAAACTGTATTTTATCTTTTAATAGTATCATTAGTAGGCAAAATTCTCTCAACTGCTTATTTACAATCTCAGCTACTGTCACTAAATCTGGGTTATTTGATTATAGCAGTCGAAGTAACACTACAGATACACAAGCACATTCAAAGATTACACTAGATATGTTTTATAGCTTAACAATTATCTTTCTAGGTTTTCTTCTCTAATACAGAGTCAAACAATTTATAGGAACAAAATATTTTCCCCAACACATATGCCATGCACATGCATAGTATTGTGATCTTTGAATGGTAACAATATGAGTATAATTATTTCATTTAGGGATAAATGTAGCAAAAATTGTCCTATATACTTAATATCTATAGTGCTACATACTTTAATATTTGTACTTTATGAAAAATTCCCTAATTGTTGCCAATCTGAAATGTGTATCATGAAAAATTAAATTGGAAACAAGAAAAAAGTCTATTGCAATATAGTTGTTTAAAATCTGATGTTTCAAATTAAGATTAGCATTAAGAATGTGGATGTACACTTACTGCTTATATTTTTCTTTTTGAAATTAATTTTTAAAAAGTATAAAATTTTAGCCATATTTCTTACTACTATAAAGCTGTATTCTTCTTTATTCAGCAAAATTCTAATTACAATGGTACATGCAGGAATATATTAGTTTCAGCCTAATTTTACATTCATTAATTTATTTAATATTTCTGAGTTTAAAATATTTTCATTATTCTGGAACCTAACATATGTAGGGAAAGCAATAAAATCTAAATGTACAGTAAGAGGAAAAAAGAATGTAACATTAACACTCATATTCCACACCTTCGTCAAAAAATAGAATTTGTCAGCAATCTGACATTCCCCATATATGCTTTCTTGTTGATACAATTTCCTTGTTGTTTCCTCCCTCCCAAGTATCCCAGTTACGATAATCACTTATATCTTTTACTTTAGTTTTGCCACCAATGTAATAAATAATAAGAATTTATTTCAAATTATAAGAATTATAAGAACTTAAAATAATTTATAATTTGTTTTATAAAAAGTTATTTCTTTTATAAAGAGTTATAAGAATCTAAAATTTCTTTTATAAGGAGGTGTAAGAATTCATAATTTTTTATAAGCAATTATAAGAATTTGTAATTTATTTTATAAGCAATTATCAGAAATTATAATTTCTTGTATAACCAATTATCAGAATTTATAATTTCTTTTATAAGCAATTATCAGAATTTATAATTTCTTTTGTAAGCAGTTATCAGAATTTATAATTTGTAAGCAGTTATCAGAATTTATAATTTCTTTTGTAAGCAATTATCAGAATTTATAATTTCTTTTATAAGCGATTATCAGAATTTTAAATTTCTTTTGTAAGCGATTATCAGAATTTATAATTTCTTACAAGTAATTATCAGAATTTATTTGCAAAACTATAAAAATATTCTTGCAAATTTCATATAAATGTGATTATATTGAATGTTTTTCATGTTAATAATTACTACTATAGCTGTATATATTGCTATCCATGTAAATCAAATTTATTCATTTTCCTTTTTTTTTTCTAGTTAATCTGTATTTTTGATTTTAATAAAATGACACGATTTCTTTCAGTGGTTTGTAGCATATAGTCAGGGAGTATGCAAAGTTCAGGATTAACAGGGTCCATCATCATGGATGTGGATTTTAATCAATGATAAGTAAAACAGGGTATGTAGTAAACATGTAACTATAATGGTGCACAATGCAGAACTGGAATGACAATTACAGTGAACTATGAGTTTTTTTTTTCACACTTTATTTTTTTATTATGCTTTATGTTCTAGGGTACATGTGCACAATGTGCAGGTTTGTTACATATGTATATATGTGCCATGTTGGTGTGCTGCCCCCATTAACTCGTCATTTACATTAGGTATATCTCCTAATGCTATCCCTCCCCCATCCCCCCACCCCACAACAGGCCCCAGTGTGTGATGTTCCCCTTCCTGTGTCCAAGTGATCTCATTGTTTAATTCCCACCTAAGAGTGAGAACATGCAGTGTTTGGTTTTCTGTTCTTGAGATAGCTTGCTGAGAATGATGGTTTCCAGCAGCATCCATGTCACTACAAAGGACATGAACTCATCCTTTTTTTTTTATGGCTGTATAGTATTCCATGGTGTATATGTGCCACATTTTCTTAATCCAGTCTATCACTGATGGACATTTGGGTTGGTTCCAAGTCTTTGCTATTGTGAATACTGCTGCAATAAACATACGTGTACATGTGTCTTTATAGCAGCACGATTTATAATCCTTTGGGTATATACCCAGTGATGGGATGACTGGGTCAAATGGTATTTCTAGTTCTAGATCCTTGAGGAATCGTCACACTGTCTTCCACAATGGTTGAACTAGTATGGCCTTAAGGGGGCCGTCTATAGACCTACCCTCAGGGCGCATTCTCTTTCTCAGGGATGTTCCTTGCTGAGAAAAAGAATTCAGCGGTATTTCTCCTATTTGCTTTTGAAAGAAGAGAAATATGGCTCTGTCCCATCCTGCTCACTGGCAGTCAGTTTAAGGTTACTCCCTTGTTCCCTGAACATTGCTGTTATCCTGTTATTTTTTCAAGGTGCCCAGATTCCATATTGTTCAAACACACATGCTCCACAAACAATTTGTGCAGTTAACGCAATCATCACAGGGTCCTGAGGCGAGGTTCATCCTCCTCAGCTTACGATGATGACAGGATTAAGAGATTAAAGTAAAGACAGGCATAGGAAACCACAAGGGTATTGATTGGGGAAGTGATAAGTGTCCATGAAATCGTCACAATTTATGTTCAAAGATTGCAGTAAAGACACGTGTAAGAAATTATAAAAGTGTTAATTTGGGGAACTAATAAATGTCCATGAAATCTTCACAATTTATGTTCTTCTGCTGCAGCTTCAGCCGGTCCCTCTGTTCAGGGTCTCTGACTTCCCACAACATATATGTATTCTGATATGAGTGCAAATCCTGGGTCTGAGGATGTGATCCTTCATCTTATTCAAGTAATGCCACACTCAAAGCAATTGCACTGATTTATAATCCTAAGAGCAGTGTATGAAAATTCCCACTGCTTCATATGCTTTCTAAAATTAGTCAAATAATTTTTGCACTTTCATATTTATATAAAATATAATTAAACTTGGCTGGGCATGGTGGCTCACACCTGTAGCCCCAGCACTTTGGGAAGCCAAGGTGGGTGGATAACCTCAGGTAAGAAGTTCGAGGCCAGCCTGGCCAACATGGTGAAACCCCATCTCTACTAAAAATACAAAAATTAGCCAGGTGTGGTGACGCACACCTGTTATCCCAGCTATTCAGGAGGCTGAGGCAGGAGAACCAAGTGAACCCAGGGGCGGAGGTTGCAGTGAGCCGAGATGACACCACTGCACTCCAACCTTGACCACAAAGCAAGACTCTGTCTCAAAAATAAATAAAATCAAATATTATTAAACTTAACATTTTATAAACCTTTTTCTATTATAATTCAGAATGTATCTTTAGTTGAAAAATTATATTACTCTTTTAATTCTATGACTATAATTTCATGCACATTTATTAGGGATTGATTATATATTTCATATATTTATTTGTTCATATTCCATTATTGGTTTTTATAATTTTTTTCTTGAAGTTTCAAATTCTTTTTTGTTATGAGCAAGTGTAATTACACTGGAGATATTTCCTTTAATCAATCATTATGTCAAATGACTTTGAGAAAATATGATTAGTTAATGGCATATTGTAGTGGAAATTTCAGGATTGTTTAACAACTCCTAAAAGGAAACAAAGAAAAAATATTAAAATACAAAAACAGTCTGTAAGTTTAATTATAGCAGTCCATGGTAAAACACAAATTCCATTACCAGTATGGAAAACATGATTGGTAGTAAACATACCATGTCTGAATTCTTTTTAAGGTAGGCCTAATTTCACTGGACAAGATTCCCTTTAAGGTTCTTACCTTAAACTCTATGTGCACCTGATTTCTGAATGTGCAGTAACATTCTTGTTCTTTTTAAATTCTCTGACCAATGTCAAACAGAAAAGCACCAGGGCATGCTAATGAATGAATTCAATGCTATCTTTGTGGAAAACTTGATAATTTCTAAAACAGCTCAAATTAACTTCTACTCAAACACTATGTCCAGGCTATAAGATCAAATTTTTCATACTGATGTTGAAGTGAAAAATGAGTCATCACTTACTAGCATGCAAATAAACACATATTCTGTTTCATAGTTTTGCAGTATTTTTCCTTTTTTAACTTCTCCATAATTTGTGTTCGGCAATGTCAGTTGCTAGGGAAATTTTGAAAACCAACACATAGATCCTACATTGGATATCTAAACTGTTAAAAAGAGTTTTGTTGTAACTGGAATCATGACCACTGTGGATTTATTTTTTAAATGTCAGATTTATGTAAACAGAATCCAAAGTTTTCTTGTCAAAAGAATCCAAGGTTTTCTTGGGAAGTGCAAAAAGACCAATACCCTTTAAAATCTGCTTGCTGCTAATATGTTTGTATAAGTTTATTGTTAACAAGCTCATTAACACAAACACACACATGCATACATGCCCCTCATGGATGGGAGGAATTATTGTCCTGTAATTTCCAAAATGGAAAATCAATTTCAGGCAAGTCATCCAGGTTGAAATAGCCCTATTTTCCCATTCACCCTTTTCAGTCAATTGCTTAAACTTTTGAATAAGTTATTCTCTCATGCTTAAGCTTTTGAATGCTTAAGCTTTTGAATAAGTTATTCTCTCGAGTCTAGTAATATTTAAATATGAATTGTTTAATTAAAATATTCAGCAATTTTTAAAATACTCCTTGGGCCCTAAAAAAAAAAAAACATGTATTTTCCATTGAAGACTCTAGACTTCCCTCGGTATGAATATTCACTTTTATTTTTCTCTGTTTAATTTCTTTTGATTACTCTATTAAGAAGAATAGATGTTAGTATTGGTCTCCAATCTTGTATTTTATTTCTTTTTCAGGTTTTATAGTATAATTGTTTCCAAGAGATCTCGGAGTCAGACTGCCAAGAGAGGAAACCAGTTTTTCTGCTTCATATAGTGATGATTCTGAGATTCCATTTTACAACTACTCTCTGCATCAGTATGATCACCAAAAAACGCAGATGATAATGACATTCTCTTTGTGAGGAGTTAGTATAGCATTTGTATAACTGCTTTCCATTTTACCTGTCTGGGACTGGAAGAAACAAAGATGGCGAGTTACTGATTTGATCCTGTATTACTAGATATTTAGAAGATGCCAGTGAAAACTTCCATTTATTTTTTTCTTCTTTTCTTTTCTTTTCTTTTTTTTTTTTTTTCCTGAGACAAGCTCTTGATCTCTCACCCAAGCTGGAGTGCAGTGGCACAATCATACCTCACTGTAGTCTTGAACTCCTGGACACAAGTGATACTCTTGCTCTCCTGCCTCAGCTTTCCAAGTAACTGGAACTACAGGCATGCACCACCAAGCCTGCTAATTTTTAAATTTTTTGTGAATACAGGGTTTCCCTATGTTACCTAGTCTAGTATCGAACTCTTGGGCTCAAGTGTCCTCTCAAAGTGCTGTGATTACAGGTATGAGCATCAGTGGCTGGTCAAGAACTTCCATTTTTGAGTAGAATATAGCAAGTTCAAGAAGGGAAGATATCCTTCTGCAATAACTACGATAAGAGAAAGAAAAGGCCAAAAATATTTTTTAAATTCATCAGAGAGTTGTACAAGCAACCAAGACCAGCTGAACTGAAATCCAGCATGAGAGCTTTCATAGATGAAGAGTCGATTTATATGTTCAGTGCAATCCCTATCAAATTCCAGCAGGCAGTTTTTTTTTTTTTTTTGGATAAAATGAAAAACTAGTCCTACAATATATCTGGAAATACCAAGTTATCAGATGACCAAAATAAATTTTAAAAAATAACAAAGTTGGCCGGGTGGCTCACAGCTGTAATCTCGGCACCCTGGGAGGCCAAGGCGGGTGGATCACAAGGTCAGGAGATGGAGACCATCCTGGCTAACACGGTGAAACCCCGTCTCTATTAAAAATACAAAAAATTAGCTGGATGTGGTGGCGGGCGCCTGTAGTCCCAGCTACTCTGGAGGCCTGAGGCAGGAGAATGATGTGAACCCGGGAGGCGGAGCTTGCAGTGAGCCAGATCCAGCCACTGCACTCCAGTCTGGGTGACAGAGTGAGACTCTGTCTCAAATAAAATAAAATAAAATAAAATAAAATAAAATAAAATAAAAATAAAGTTGCAGAATTACAATTTCTGATTTCAAAGCTTATTACAAAGCTGCAATTATCAGGATGGTGTGGTGTTGGCATTACAGTAGACAAAAAGAACATAAAACATAACTGAGAGTCTAGAAATTAACACTGACATTCATGGTCATTGAGTTCAAAAAGACTACCACTGCAGTTGAATAGGAATTAATAATTTTTTCAACAATTGATAATGAGAAAGTTGAATAATCACGTACATAAAAAATGAATTTATATCCTGTTTCATATCATACCAAACCAAAAAAAAAAAAAACTCATATTTAATCATAGAGTTACATGTGAAATCTGGGATTAGTAACTGAGATACAAACATATATTAAATGTACCAAATGCAAGTAATAAATGTTATGGGTGCACCCTAGATTTTGTAGTGTTTTTGTTTGTTTGTTTGTTTTTGTTTTTGTTGAGACACAGTCTCACTCTGTGGCCCAGGCTGGGGTGGAGTAGTACACACTTGGCTCACTGCAGCCTCCAACTCCAAGCTCAAGGAATCTCTTGCCTTTAGCCTCCTGAGTAACTGGGACTACAGGCTACAAGCACACACCACCACACCTGACTAATTCTTGTATTTTTGGTAGAAACAGAGTTTGGCCATGTCTCCCAGGCTGGTCTTGAACTCCTGGGCTCGAGCAATCCTCCTGCCTCAGCTTCCCAAGTATTTGGAACTATAGACATGCACCACCACGCCAGCTAAATTTTAATTTTTTGTAGAGATGAAGTTTTGCGAATGGAACTCTGGCTCTCAAGGGATCCTCCCACCTTGGCCTCCCAAAGTACTAGGACTACAGGCAGGAGCCATCACATCCAGCCTGCAGTGGGAATGCTTGAAAGTCAGATGCTACCTAGAGCTTCGGCTCATGTCCATCCTAAGGTAGATGTAATCAGTTTGTAGTTATTACCTCTCCCTGAATGTGTAATTGAAATGGATATCTATGGCAGCTGGCAGGACTCTCACATTCTTCCTCAACTGTAGAGTAAGGGACATTATTATAGCAGGACCCAAGGGAAGCCTCTGCAATTCTCCTCTACTGGCAACACAATGTATAAAATATAACCGCATTCCTTAAGGAATGGAATTGGTCACTGCCATGACAAAACACTTGCAAGTTGCAAGGGATGGTAGTCCTTTCTATAATCCGATTCAGTTAACCTACCAAAACCAGACGGGTTATAGAATGAATGCAGATTACTCTAAACTTAAATCAACACTCACAAATGCTTTCCAGGATGTGCTATCTTCACGGAGCAGAGCAGAGCTTCTGGCACTTTTTACAGGGCTCGTGATTTGGTGAATGGTTCTTAATCTACACCCATTATGAGGAAAAATCAAACAATTTGCCTTGTATTGTAAGAATAATAGCACTGTTTCACTGTTTTAATATCATGGCTATGTCACTTCTGTTCTCTGTTTACATTTTGTAAAAAACATCGTGCTTATTTAATATATTAATAATATTACAGCCCGGGCCCTGTGGCACATGACAGTAATCCCTTCAATTTAGGAGGTCGACACAGGAAGATCACTTCAGCCCAGGAGTTTGAGACCAGCCTGAGTAACATGGTGAAATCCTAACCCTCCAGAAAATACAAACATTAACCAGGTGTGGTGGTGTTCCCCTGCAGTCCCAGCTGCTAGCAATGCAGAGGCGGGAGAATCACTTGAGCCCGGAAGGTTGAGGCCATAGTGAGCTCTGATCCTGCCACTGCACTCCAGCCTCAGGGACAGAATGAGACCCTGTCTCAAAATAATAGCAATAATAATAATATATGAGTTGGTACAATAGTCAGGAAGTGGCAAGTTTCTTAAATATAGTGAATGGAAGTAAAACACCTAAAGAAAAGAAATAAACCTGAGGAGATTCAGGGACCTACAACATAGGTGATGTTTTAAAGTGTTCATTGTCCCTAGACCACATGTTGAAACAATCTTTTTTTAAAGTAATTGACATGTTGCTCTACGTATATATTTCCCATTACTACAAAAGAGACACAATGTTTCAGGGGGCCATTAGGATGTTGGAGACAACGTATTCTACATTTGAGAATATTGCTCTGACTCATTACAGAAGTTTCCAAAGGCTACTGGTCTCAAGTGGAACCCAGAGCAAAAAAGGACTCTACAGCAGATATAGGCTCTGGTCCAAGCTGCTCTGGCCACTGTGCCAGATGATCCAGCAGGATTCAAAGACGCTAGAAACATACAGAGCGGGTATTACAGGACTCTGTCCATGTCACTAACAAGCCTGTAGGAGAGGGGAGAGCAAATTCCTATGGAATTAGTGCAAGACCATTCCCTCTTCAGCAGAGGAGTATCCTCTGTCTGATAAGCAAAACAGCAAGTGCAGAACATTAATCCAAGCAGAGAGTCCCTCTAAGCACAAGCCCCTATAAGCACAAAACCCTATGCAACTGTGCAAGTCATATGCTCATAAAGTCAGCCATGACTGGAGAGTATGAGGACCTCTCAGTGGCACAAGGAGTGGCGGTATTGAACACAGACATGTGCTTTCTTAGATTCCCCTCACTATCTCCTATTCTCCAGGCCAGCACCTTGCCTGATCCAGATCATCCTTCCATTTGGGATTTGAATGAATCACTGCACTGTGGGCATGAGGTCTGACTTTCATAATCTCTACCAAAGGACTGGATGATGTAAGACAGAGCAGCAGAGATGGTAGTTCTGCTTCAGGTAAACCATGGTGAATGGGAAATAGAAGTCAAATGACAGCTGAGCAGATAGATTCTCCCTCCTCTCTCTCTTCCATGGTCTAATGCCGGCGGTGGTTTCCCCTTGTAACCCTTATGGAAAAGTGCGGGAGCCAAGTGCACACATCTGATGACCACGGTGCTGTCTCTCTCACCTCACTGTGAAGTGGCTGCCAGCAGAGTCACACCAGACATCACCACACACTGTTTCATGTTTGTTCCTGTCTCAGTTTCTACATGTCCTTGCCATTTTTTGTCTTGAACTTGACTTCTAAATAAATGTCATCACTTCAATAACAGGTACTACATTTAAAAAAATTTGGTAAAGTAGCTGGTTACTAACTCAATTTTTTGAAATGAAATGCCATTTTTGTTTAAATAACAATCAACTAGAAAATATCATAATACTAATATATAATTGACAATAGAAAAAAATACATATTCAAATAGACCAAAGTTGTTTATATGCTTTTTAAAAATATTGTAATAGGTGCCATCTAATTTTGATGTTCTACCTTGTCTCCAAATCAGACACCTGATACAGCTTTATCAAGACTATATTATTGTGATATTGCCCCTAAAATTGTGGAATAACCAAACTTTTCCTTTGAGGAAGGATTCCGCTTGGATAAGACTGTAACCTTAACCTGAGACCGGAACAGGGGAATTCATGCAACTGCAGATTTTGTGATGCATTTCCTTTTCATTGGTTTACCACATCAACTTATCCATTTTATGCACCAATTTATTTGTTCATTAAAGTATCATTTTTGACCATCTATTCTTGGTGCTGGGTTCTAGTTCCTAGGAGTCAACAGAAAGCAAGACAAACATGATCTCTTTTTTTTACGGTTCTTACATTGTACTGAGGAAGATATATGATTAAAAAATACATAAATCAGGTTTGGGGATGATTTGTCTTAAGGTTTAAATCACATAGCTAAAATTTCATAACACCAAGAATTAATACAGTCAGGTAGAATTTAGCTGTGAACAAGACTGTACATTTCTTTCTTATATTAGAGCTTCCTATGAATGAATATGTCAACACACATTCATTTCATTATTGACAACAAAATTACAACGTTAAGGCACATCCCATAATTAATACATAGATTTCATAGATACCATTTTAATATTTACAAAAAGTTTCACTGAATTATTGTCGATAACTTCTATATTAATTTTACATTGATTTGTGTTTTTTTAGAAAAGATCTGATCTAAAAAGATCAGATTTATAATATTCCTTCTAAACTTCAGAAAAGAGATCTTTTCTCTTATCTGAAGTTTAGAAGGAATATTATAATGGAAGATAAAGATATAATTAGCAATCAGGCGCTTAGAAGTGCTTTAGAAAAAATACTAAAATAGTTTACATCAGATCTCAACTTCAAAAACAGCTTTTCTTGAATTCAAAAGCTGGATGAAATGATGTTTCTAACTGCATATGGAAACTGATAATAGCAATCAAGATCATGATCATGGTTTTTCATCCCTTTATTGCAGAAGAGATTTTTTTCTAAGCTATTCACATACTTACATGAAATCTAATATTCCTCAGTACTGCTTATGGCAGACATACACGAAATTTACTGTGCATGTGCTTGTCCCACGAATTCTCTTGTGTGCATTGTTTCCTAACAATAATTCTGTTTGCCTTTACTAAACATAAAACAGGAATTCATAATGGAATAGAACCCCGAAGATACATCCTCATTACTGATTTAGAATTGAATGACCTTACCATCCAATAAGTTAGAGGTTCAAACAGTGAATTCTAAGCACAATATGGCATATTTGTGTCGTTCTAATCACATTAGAAAAGAGTAATATTTTTCTTGGGATAAGCTGTTAGTTCTTAATACTGATAAATAGATAATATAAATTCTACAAATGAAATATAAAGTACATAAATGAAATACACATGACTTCATAATTCTGAGGAATTTTTGTCATATTTTGTATAATTTGTCTGTATGAAAAAACACAAAAAGGTCATGTTATTGTGAATATTCTAAGCTTTCATACACACATAAACACACACACATATATATATATGTGTGTATATATATTTATATGTGTGTGTATATATATATACTTTTTAAGACTAATTTTAGGTCAATGACTTATCTAGGTATACATTTGGAAATTATTCATACACGTATATTACAGAAAAGTCAATAAGAAATATAAAATGTTTCACACACTACCAGTTTGTTTTCTGCTAGAAGACACACAATGCCCCTCTTGTCAATCTATGGAGATTGAAGCTTCTGTCCTTTCACGCAGTACCTCACGTTCCACAAAACTGAAAGAAGAGTCTGCTTTAGCTTCTTGTTTCCCCAAATCAGTAGGAATGCGTGGGCTGAAGGATAGCTGAATCTAATAGCTTTGCAGAACATGAAGATAGCTTTGTTTTCCACCCTTCCCAAACTCCAACTTGATATCATTATGGACAGAAAGTAAATGGCACATAACGACAAGGAGATGACAGTTTGCAAAGCTTTTATGTGGACCTTGGTGCTGGGATCTTGAGAGCCTTTGTCACGGAGCTGCATCTTCTTGAGATGTTTACACAGAGAACAGATTAACAGCTGAAAAGATATTAGGGTCAGAATGAAGGGTACTAAGTTTGCTAGTATGGTTACAGTCGTATTTGAAAGGTACATTGCACTCCTCAATTTGCTCTTCCAAGTCATGTTTCCTTCATATTCTTTTGTCTGTATAATCTCATTCATGTTTACCACAAAAAGATGACAAACCAAAAATAGCAAAGGCCCCAACAGTATCACCAGAACGACACTCTTAACTCTCCTCTTTAAGTGAAGAAATATAAGGTTGGAGAAATTGGCAATCTTGAGTAAGTAAAATATGCTTAGGCTAGTAGCAAGCCAGTTGCTGAAATGGTTGATTACTGCCCAGAGATTATAAACAATAGTTCTTACTTCTACACTATAAAAAGCTGGATTCAAAACAGTTGAATACCAATTTAATAATAATATCCAGAGCAAACCAACTCTGGAGACTGCCAGAGCAGTGAGAATTTGGTCAGCAAAGGAGATCTTTTGTCTCTTGACCCACTCAATGGAATTTACCAATGCTATGAAACCATTAGCAAAATTTCCAATAACAAATGTAAACACTACTAGAATGGAAAAAATGATGGGTAAAAACGTTATCATGTCTGAACAGAGAAAAAGAAATTTTTAAAATGCTGGTGGTGTGTCCAGAGTTGGATCCTGCATGTGGGTTCGTGGTCTCGCTGACTTCAATGACGGAGACACACACCTTCACAGTGAGTGTTACAGCTCTTAAAGATGGCACGGACCCAAAGAGTGAGCAGAAGCAAGGTTTCTTGTGAAGAGTGAAAAGACAAAGCTTCCACAGAGCAGGAGGTGACCCAGACAGCTGTTATTCCCTTATTTGTCCCCTCCCATTTTCCTTTTTTGTCCTATCAGGGTGCTCTTTCTTCAATCTTCCCTGCGATTGGCTACTTTTGGGATCCTTCTGATTGGTGCATTTTACAGAGCACTGATTGGTGCATTTTACAGAGCACTGATTGGAGCATTTTACAATACTCTTGCTAGCTACAGAAAAATTCTTCAAGTCCCCACTCCATCCAGGAAGTCTAGCTGGCTTCACTTCTCAATGTAATATAACTGTGTGATTGCTTGAATATCCTGACCTTAAATACCATATGCACCTGATTTTTTAGTGTGCTGTGACATCCTTTTTACTTTTAATTGTTGTGACAAGTGTCACAATTTCCAAGCCAGAAATCACCATGGCATGTTAATTGATGAGTTCAATGATTTCTTTATGGAAAACATTCTTATTTTCAAACTCAAATTAATTCATTCATTCACTGTCTGTTCTTGTTTTAGGCTGGAATTATTCATACTGAAGATGACATGAAACCTGAATTCTCATTTGCTAGTATGCAAACAAGGACATATTCTCTTTCAGTGTTTGCAATTTTTCCTTGTGTAACCTCTCCATCATTTGTCATTAGCGACTTCAGTTGTTAGGGAAGTTTTGTAACGCAATACATACATCATATAGTAAATGTCTAAATTCTTAAAGGGAGCTTGGTCATATCTAAGATCATCACCTATACGGACATTTTTCAATGACATATTTAAATATACAGAATCCAAACTGCTTTTGTCAAAAGCGTCTAAGATTTTCTTGAGAACCACAGGCAGTCCAATAATCCATAAGATCTACTAGCTGCTAATACTTTTGTATAACTTTGTTACTCACAAGATCATAAATATGCACACAAATACAAACATGGGCACACCACTTATGAACGGAACAATTTATTTTCTTGTAATTTCCAAATTAAAAAATGCATTTCCAAGAGGTTTCCAGATGAAATTAGTCCTATTTTTCCCACTGAGGGTTTTCAGCTCATTAATAATATTTATTTTTCATACATATCTCTAATTCTTAGGATTTGGTAAAGTTTCTCTCAAGTCTAATGTTTAAATATTTATTATAATCTTAAATATTTAGCAATTTTATAAAAATTCCTGAGTACCAGGCCATTTGATATATAATCTTGCAGTATCCTCCCATCATAGGAAGACTGACTACCTTTCCCCTGAACTTGGAGTTCAATCATTTAACTTGCTTTGATGAACAGAAAATTAATACTCTTTGCATAGAGATTTGAGATGGCTTCCATACTGGGGATTCTTCCTCTTTCCATTTACAATGAGAATATCGCCTGGCTAATACACTGTTTCCAGAAGGAGAATGAGAAATTAATGACGTCAGATTGCTGCCACCTGATCCAGACTAACTAGGCAAAACTCTAACGTCCTCCAAGATGCAGAATTTGGCCCATCTGAAATCACCACAGTCACCAGCCAAACCCAGCTTAGAAAAATGAAATCCAGGCCCAGTGTGGGTGAGGCCGAGCAGACGAATTATGAGGTCAAGAGACGGAGACCATCCTGGCCAACAGGGTGAAACCCCATATCTACTAAGAATACAAAAATTAGCCAGGAATGGTGGCATGTGCCTGTAGTCCCAGCTACTCAGGAGGCTGAGGCAGGAGAATGGCATGAACTTGGGAGGCGGAAGTTGCAGTGAACTGAGATTGTGTCACTGCACTCCAGTCTGGGCGACAGAGCAAGACTCTGTCTCAGGAAAAAAAAAAAAAAAAAAAAAAAAATCCAACAACGTGTGAGATATAAATATCTAATGTAGTTTTGGAGGATTTTCTCCTGGCACAAAAATATAATTGATAAAAGAACTCTGCTAAACCAAGTGTGGGAAATATGTACAAGCTTGTTTTGTCAGGAATTCTAGAGCCAAAAGAAAAAATAGATTATCCACTTCACAGGCAAAGATTTGTTCCTGTGAAGTGGATAATTAAGGCTAGAGGAAAGCCTTTGGAAAGATCTGGGGTTGGAGGATAACATCTAAAATTTGCTCCTGTTGCAACCAAATGAGAAAGTTCCCATTTCCACTATCTTAGAGTTGTATAAGAATGTATGCAAATAGTTGATATTTCCCCTCAGTCTGTAATGAGATCAGTAATAATAATTTCTATGAGACATTTCTTCTAATTACAAATTTGTATATTAAAGTTGTAATGCACAATTAGAAATGAACCAATACAAAAATGGGAAATACCACGATGTATCATAAGCACTCAAGTAACTGTGATGCAGGGCAAGACAAGGAACACTGAAAACAGCGTTTGTCCACCTCCATGCCAGTTTCCAAGTCCCTAAACATTTCTTTGTATCTCCGGAGATAAGCAATATCCATAATTTATAATGAGCGTTTCCTTGATTTTCTTCATACTTTACCACCTCGGTATGCAACCCTAAACTGCATAGCTTGGTCTGGCCTGCTTTGAACTGTGTGAAGGTGCAATCCTACATGTTCTTGTTTGTGGCTTCTTGAACTCAACATTATGTTTCTGAAATTTAGTCATATAGTTGCAAGTACATGTGATTTTTTTTTTCACTTCTCTATGTTGTTCCGTTGTATGGATTTACTGTAATGATTCATCCAACCTTAATATATATTTGGCCAGCTTCTTTTTTGAATAGTTACAAATAATTCTACTAGAATATTCTTTCATATATCATTGATACAATTCCTTTGTATATATACCTATGAGTAGAATTATATTGTCATTGTTCAAAATTTCCTCATAGACACAGAAAGTTCAAAAAATAATTTAACTAATCTTACTCCTGTCACCTTTACCTCCATTCTAGTTTTGCCATTTTCATATGTCTTATCAATTATATAATTACCCCAACAAGACATTATTATTTTTTACAGTAAACATTCATTTAGAATTATGCACATATTTGTCACTTTCATTAATTTGTATTCCTTCTTGCATATTCAACTTAATATTTTCAATAAGACCCTTTATTGACCAGGCAGGGTGGCTCACACCCATAATCCCAACATTTTGTAAGGCTGGGGTAGGAGAACCCCGGAGTTTGAGACCAGCCTGTGCAACACAGCAAAACGGCCTCTACAATAAATGAAAAAGCTAGCCAGGCATAGCGAAGCTACTCACAAGGCTGAGGTGGGAGGATGGTTTGAGCTCAGGAGTTCCAGACTGCAGTAAGCCATGATCCTACCACTGAACTCCAGCCTGGACAACAGAGTGAGACTCCAACTCTACAAACAAAAATAATAACAATAACAATTTTTCTTTTATCTGAAAAGATACATTTTAAGTTTCTGTTTATCAAGATCTATCCCACTTTTGAAATACACTGAAGACATGATTCCTTTGAACTCTATCTTTATTTTTGTCCGTTAAGAATTAGGTTGTCATTTAGACAGTTATTCTCTTTAACATAACCTATCTTTTCCTCTAGTTACTTTTCAGATTTTCTATTGGTCTTTGATGTCCTGTCATTTTATGTTAATTTGATTCTAGTTATCTTGTCTGAAGTTTGATGGTTTCTAAAAATATATGAACTGATACATTTTATCACTTTTGGAAAAATCTCCACATTGCTTCTGCCCAACTTTCTTCCAGAACTGCAGAAGCATGTTAGCTGTTCTAGCTGTAGCTTCAATGTCTCTGACCCTCTAGCCTTATATTTTCTATCTCTTAGTATCTTTATGCTTCATTCTGGGTAGTTATCTTCCAGTTCACTAATACTTTCTTATGTTTAACTAGTTGTTAACTCTGTCTATTGGATTCTGAATATTGATTACTCTTTTTATCTTACTGTTTTAGGGGTAGAAATGAACTTTTATTCTCCTTCTATAAATCATTTTTTAATGGAGAAACTAAACAAAGTATTTATAACACCGAGTTCTTAAAAAATAGTTTTTATAAATTTTTAGTACACCTGACATGAAAATGGTAATGATTTTCTTTTTTTGGCAATACTTAGGTCTTATAGCCTCATGATTCTTATATTATTCTCAGCATCAGGCCTAGACCAGTATCCTCATGTGGTATTTCATCAAGAATAATGAAAACCCAACGTATTTTCAATAATTTCTTTCCTTTTCTTTCTTTTATTATGTTTTAAAAATTCATAGCAAAGTGACATCCAACAATTAGGATTCATTTTTGGGGTTTTGGGGCATTTTTCAATATGAATATAGACAAATACTCTATGCAATAATACAGTATATTAACTTTGTTTCATTTTTAATAGCATCATTATAGCAAGACAAATTCTTACAATGCTTTTTCACATTCTTAGCTATGGTGACTAACTCTGGATTATTTTACTATAGCAGTCAAAGTAGCATTGTATATGCACAAACATAGTCAAAGATCATGCTAAATATGTTTTATACATTAACAAATTTGCCTTGCTATGATTTTTTTCTCTAATGCATAACCAAAAAATTTACAGTAACAAAATATTTTACCCAACATGTAGCTGTACAAATGAATAGTATTGTGAAATTAGAATGCTAACAATATGAATACAAATATTTCATTTAGAGACACATTTTGGGATAATAGGTCTATATACTTAATATCCATCATAGTATAATTTATTGGAAATTCATGAGTTTGTGACACTTTGAAATATGTGTTATAAATGATTAAATTGGAAATAAGAAAAAATGTGTCTAGTAATCATAAGTATTCAAATTTGGATATTTCAAATTCATATTAGCATTAAGAAGGTGGATTTACAGTTCTTGCTTATGTCTTCTTTTTTAAAAAAAATAATTTAAGAAAAGTTTCAGGGCAGGTCTAGTGGCTTGCATCTGTAATCCCAGCATTTTGGGAGGCTGAAGCAGGTGGATTGCCTGAGCACAGGAGTTCAAGACCAGCCTGGGAAACATGGCAAAACCCCATCTCTACCAAAAATAGAAAAAATTATCAGGGTGTGGTGGTGTTGCACACCTGTTGTTCTAGCTACTCTGGAGGCTGAGATGGGAGACTCACTTGAGCATGGATAGCAGAGGTTACACTGAGCCAAGATTCAGCTTGTGCACTCCAGCCTGGGCAGTAGAGTGAGACCCTGTCTCAAAAAAATAAGAAAAATGTTAAATTTTAACTTGAATTTCTTAGTACCATAATGCTCTATTCTCCTTTATTCAGCAAAAACTCTAATTACAATGGTATCTATAAGAATATGCTGTATCACCCTAATTTTATATGTAGAAATATACTTTATATTTCTGCTTTTTTAACATTTTTTTGGGGGGGAGCATAGCCTACATATGGAGCATAATAAAACCTAATAAACAGTAAGATAAAAAAAAAAATAACGTTAACATCAATGTTACCACGACTTGGTCAGAAAATAGAATTTGCCAGCAATCCAGATACTCCCAATACATGTCTCCTTGTTGATATTTCCCGTTTATCTCCTCCCTCCTGACTATCCCAATTGTTTTGATGATCACTCATATGTTTCACCGTAGAGTTTTATCCCCAATGTAACAAATTACGATGCATTAAAAATATGTTTTCTTGAACTTTATGTAAATGACATTATACTGAATGTATTTTTCCATCTTGATAATTCCTCTCATATCTGTGAGTATTATTATCTATGTAGCCCAAATTTGTTCATTTTCTTTGTCGTATTACTCTGTTGTAAACATGTCTGTCTAGTTTGTTAATTTTGATCACTGTATAGTATTCTATTGTATAAGTATGCGACAATTTGATTATCCACTTGGAGGACTGAAAGACATTTGGAGGATATACATAAGGATAAATTTAAATTCTTATTTCATACCATACACAAAAAACTCATATTTAATTGATTATGCAGCTATGTGTAAAAAGTGAGATTAGTAACTAAGATACTAAAACATACTAACTGTACAACTGCAAGTCATATTATGTCTATAGTAATAATATCCCCTGCAGAGTAATCTATCAATATCTATATTGCTATTTTAAATAAAACTAAATTAGATGCTGGGTCACCCTCACTCTGATTTAGTGGAAATTCAAGCAAAAATATTATTGATGCTCCATCATTCTCCTTAGATTTTTGGTACTATTACTTCTTTCTCTCTTTTTTTTTTTTCCCTATCCTGATAGCGTTTGTTTGTTTGTTTGTTTGTTTGTTTTTATTATTATACTTTAAGTTCTGGGGTACATGTGCACAACGTGCAGGTTTGTTACATATGTATACTTGTGCCATGTTGGTGTGCTGCCCCCATCAACTCGTCAGCACCCATCAACTTGTCATTTACATCAGGTATAACTCCCAATGCAATCCCTCCCCCCTCCCCCCTCCCCATAATAGGTCCCGTGTGTGATGTTCCCCTTCCCAAGTCCAGGTGATCTCATTGTTCAGTTCCCACCTATGAGTGAGAATGTGCAGTGTTTGGTTTTCTGTTCTTGTGATAGTTTGCTGAGAATGATGGTTTCCAGCTGCATCCATGTCCCTACAAAGGACACAAACTCATCCCTTTTTTATGGCTGCATAGTATTCCATGGTGTATATGTGCCACATTTTCTTAATCCAGACTGTCACTGATGGACATTTGGGTTGATTCCAAGTCTTTGCTATTGTGAATAGTGCCACAATGAACATACTTGTGCATGTGTCTTTATAGCAGCATGATTTATAATCCTTTGGGTATATACCCAGTAATGGGATGGCTGGGTCATATGGTACTTCTAGTTCTAGATCCTTGAGGAATCGCCATACTTTTTTCCATAATGGTTGAACCAACAGTGTAAAAGTGTTCCTATTTCTCCACAACCTCTCCAGCACCTGTTGTTTCCTGACTTTTTAATGATTGCCATTCTAACTGGTGTGAGATGAAAACTCATTGTGGTTTTGATTTACATTTCTCTGATGGCCAGGACACAAACAAATGGAAGAACATACCATGCTCATGGATAGGAAGAATCAATATTGTGAAAACGGCCATACTGCCGAAGGTAATTTATAGATTCAATGTCATCCCCATCAAGCTACCAATGAGTTTCTTCACAGAATTGGGAAAAACTGCTTTAAAGTTCATATGGAACCAAAAAAAGAGCCCGCATTGCCAAGACAAACCTAAGTCAAAAGAACAAAGCTAGAGGCATCACGCTACCTGACTTCAAACTATACCACAAGGCTATAGTAACCAAAACAGCATGGTACTGGTACCAAAACAGAGATCTAGACCAATAGAACAGAACAGAGTCCTCAGAAATAATACCACACATTTACAGCCATCTGATTTTTGACAAACCTGAGAAAAACAAGAAATGGGGAAAGGATTCCCAATTTAATAAATGGTGCTGGGAAAATTGGCTAGCCATAAGTAGAAAGCTGAAACTGGATCCTTTCCTTACTCCTTATACGAAAATTAATTCAAGATGGATTAGAGACTTAAATGTTAGACCTAATACCATAAAAACCCTAGAAGAAAACCTCAGTAATACCGTTCAGGACATAGGCATGGACAAGGACTTCGTGTCTAAAACACCAAAAGCAATGGCAACAAAAACCAAAATTGCCAAATGGGATCTAATTAAACTAAAGAGCTTCTGCACAGCAAAAGAAACTACTATCAGAGTGAACAGGCAGCCTACAGAATGGGAGAAAATTTTTGGAATCTACTCATCTGACAAAGGGCTAATATCCAGAACCTACAAAGAACTCAAACAAATTTACAAGAAAAAAACAACCCCATCAAAAAGTGGGCAAAGGATATGAACAGACATTTCTCAAAAGAAGACATTCATACAGCAGAGCCTCTGGTACTTTATACAGGGCTCGTGATTTGGTGAATGTTTCTTAATCTATACCCATTAAGAGGGAAAATCAAAACAATTTGCCTCGTATTAAGAATAATAGCACTGCTTCACTGTTTTATGTCATAGCTATGTCACTTCTGTTCTCAGTGTAATTTACATTTTTTAAAACATTGTGCTAATTAAATATATCAGTAATATTACAGACAGGGTCCTATGGCACATGACTGTAATCCCAGCACTTTAGGAGACTGACATGGGCAGATCACTCAAGCCCAGGAGTCTGAGACTAGCCTGGCAAACATGGTGAAATCATATCCCTCCAGGAAACATAAAAATTAGTCAGGCGTGGTGTTGTGCCCCTGCAGTCCCAGCTGCTAGCAATGCAGAGGCAGGAGAATCACTTGAGCCCAGAAGGTTGAGGCTCCAATGAGCTGTGATCCTGCCACTGCACTCCAGCCTCAGGGATGGAATGAGAACATGTTCAAAATAATAACAATAATAATAATATATTACTTGGTACAATAATCAGGAAATGGAAATTTTCTTAAATATAGCAAAATACCCTAAAGTTGAATGGAAGTAAAATACCAAAAGAAAAGAAATAAACCTGAGAAGATTCAGGAACTTACAATATAGGAAATGTTTTAAAGCCTTCAGTGGCCCTAGTCCACATGTCAAAACAACCTTTGTTAAAGTAACGGCATTTTGCTCTCCCTATATATTTCCTATCACTACAAAAGAGACACAATGTTTTGGGGACCTATTGGGATTTTGGAGCCAACATATTCCACATTTGAAAATATTGCTCTGATTCATTAATGACGTTTCCAAAGACTACTGGTCTCAAGTGAAACCCAGAACAAAAGAGGGCTCTACAGCAGATATGGGCTGTGGTCCAAGCTGCTCTGGCCACTGTGCCAGGTGATCCAACACAAGTCAAAGTTGCTAGAGGCATGCACAGTGGGCATTATAGGACTCTATGCATGTCACTGACAAGCCTGTAGGAGAGCGGGGAATAAATCCCTGGCGAATTATTGCAAGACCATTCCCTCTTCAGCAGAGGAGTAACCTCTGTCTGACAAACTAAACAGCAAGTGCAGAAAATTAATCCAAGCATAGAATCCCTCTAAGCACAAGCCCCTATAAGAACAAAACCCTGTACAACTATGCAAGTCATACATTCATAGAGTCAGCTGTGACTGGAGGGTATGAGCACATCTCAGTGGCACAAGGAGGGGCGGTATTGGACACAAACATGTGATTTCTCAGATTCCATTCACTGTCTCCTATTCCCCTGGCCAGTACCTGGCCTGATTCAGATCATCCTTCCATTTGGGACTGGAATGTATCACCACACTGTGGGCATGAGGTCTGACTTTCACAACCTCCACGAAGGGACAAGTGATGTAAGACAGAACAGCAGAGCACCTCACTGTGAAGTAGCTGGTTACTAACTCAATTTTTTGAAACGAAGTTCCATCTTTGTTTATATAATAATCAACTAGAATATATCATATTACAAATATATAATTCACAATAGAAAAAATACATATGCAAATACACCAAAGTCTTCTATATGCTTTTTAAAAGTATTGTAATAGGTGCCACCTAATTTTGATGTTCTACCTTGTCTCCAATTCAGACACCTGATACAGCTGCATCAAGACTATATTATTGTGATATTTCCCTTAAAATTGTGGAGTAGCCAAACTTTTCCTCTGAGGAAGGATTCTTCTTAGATAAGCCGGTAAACTTAAACTGAGACCAGAACAGGGGAATTCATGCAACTGCAGATTTTGTGATGAGTTTCCTATTCATTGGTTTACCACATCATCTTATCCATTTTATCCACTCATTTATTTGTTCATTAAAATATCATTTTTGACCATCTATTCTTGTTGCTGGGTTCTAGTTCATGGGAGTCAACAGAAAGCAAGAGAGATATGATCTCATTTTTTACGGTTCTGACATTGTACTGAGGGAGATACATGATTAAAAAATACATAAATCAGGTGTGGGGATGATTTATCTTAAGGTTTAAATAAGATCGTTAAACTTTTATAACACCAAGAATTAATACAGTCATATAGAATTTAGCTGTGACCAAGATTGTACATTTCTTTCTTATAATAGAACTTCCTAGTAATGAATATGTCAACACACTTTCATCACTGACAACAAAATTACAATGTTAAGGCACATCCCATAATTAATACATAGATTTTATAGATACTATTTTAACATTTACAAAAACTTTCACTGAATTATTTTCCATAATTTCTATAGTATTTTTACATTGATAGTTTTTTTTTTATTAGAAAAGAGAAGATTTGAGTTCTCTTCTCTAAAGTTTAGAAGGAATTTTATAAATAGAAGGTAAGGTTATAATTAGCAATTCAGGGGCTTAAAAGTGCTTTAGAAAAAATACGAAAAATAATTTACATCAGAGCTCAATTTCAAAACAAGATATTCTTTAATTCAAACCCTGGAAGAAATGACTTTTGTAATAGCACATGTAAGCTGATAATAGCAATCAAGATCATGATCATGAGTTTTCATCCCTCTTATAGAATATATTTTTTTCTAAGCTATTCACATACTTGTATGAAATCTAATATTCTTCAGTACAGTTTATGGTAGATATGGAAGAAATTTACTCTGCATATGCTTGTAACTTAAATTTTATTGTGTGCATTGTTTTCTAACAATTCTGTTTGCTTTTTACTAAACATAAAATAGGAATTCATAATGAAATAAAACCCCGCTGATAGATCTTCATTATTGATTTAGAATTGAATGACTTTACCATCCAAAAAGTTAGAGGTTCAAACAATGAATTCTAAGCGCTCTGTGGTGTATTTGTGTGGTTCAAATGACAATAGAAAACAGCAGTATTTTTCCTGAGATAAGCTGTTAGTTCTTAATAATTATAAGCAGCCATCATTAATTCTAAAAGTGAAGCATAAAATACATGTATGAAATAAATCTCTTCCTAATTCTGAGAAATTTTTGTCATATTTTATATAATTTGGCAGTTTGTGTGAAAAAACAAAAAAGAGTATGTTATTGTCAATGTTCTTAAGGTTTTCATATCCACATAAACACACACACACACATATATATATACACACACACACATATATACATACACACACATTTTTAGAATAACTTTAGGTAAAACACTTTTCTAGGTATATGTCTGGAAATTACTCATACACATACACTACAGAAAACACAGTAAGAAATAGAAAATGTTTCATACACCACCAGTTTGTTTTCTGCTAGAAGACACACAAGGCCCCTCTTGTGAATCTATGGAGATGAAGGCTTCTGTCCTTTCACCCAGTACCTCACTTGCCGCAAAACTGAAAGAAAAGTCCGCTTTAGCTTCTTGTTTCCCCAAATCAGTATGAATGGGTGGGTTGAAGGATAGCTGAATGTAACAGCTTCACAGATCATGAAGACAGGTTTGTTATCCCGACTCTCAAAACTCAAAGCTGATGTGATTAGGAACACAAAGTAAATGGCACATAGCAAGAGGAAAGAGATCACAGTTTGCAAAGCTTTTATGTGGACCTTGGTGCTGGGATGCTGAGATCCTTTGCCATGAAGCTGCATCTTCTTCAGATGTTTAAACAGAGAACAGACTAACAGCAGAAAAGATATTAGGGTCAGAGTGAAGGGTACTAAGTTTACTAGCGTGGTTACAGTCGCATCTGAAAGGTACATTGCACTCCTCAATTTGATCTTCCCAGTCATGTTTCCTTCATATTCTTTTGTCTGTACAATCTCATTCATATTTATCACAAAAAGATGACAAACCAAAAATAGCAAAGGCCCCAACAGCATCACCAGAATGACACTCTTAACTCTCCTCTTTAAGTGAAGAAACATAAGGTTGGAGAAATTGGCAATCTTGAGCAAATAAAATATGCTGAGGCAAGTAGCAAACCAGTTGCTGAAATGGCTGGTTACTGCCCAGACATTGTAAGTGGTAGTTCTTACCTCTACACTATAAAAAGCTGGATTCAACACAACTGAATACCAATGTAATAATAACACCCAGAGCAAACCAATTCTGGAGACCGCCAGAGCAGTGAGAATTTGGTCAGCAAAGGAGATCTTTTGTCTCTTGACCCACTCAGTGGAATTTACCAACGCTATGAAGCCATTAGCAAAATTTCCAATAACAAATGTAACCACTACTAGAATGAAAAAAATGATGGGTAGAAAAGTTATCATGTCTGAACAGACAAAAAGAAATTTTTTAAATGCTGGTATTGTGTCCGGAGTTGGTTCCTGTATGTGGGTTCATGGTCCGGCTGACTTCAAGAATGGAGCCTCGGAGCTTCACAGTGAGTGTTACAGCCCTTCAAGATGGCATGGACCCAAAGAGCGAGCAGTAGGAAGGTTTATCGTGAGGAGCCAAAGAACAAAGCTTCCACAACATGGGAGGGGACCTGAGGAGGTTGTTGCTGTGGGCTGGGGTGACTAGGTTTATTCCCTTATTTGTCCCCTCCCAGGTTCCATTGTTGTCCTATCAGAGTGTCCTTTTTACAATCCTTCCTGCGATTGGCTACTTTTAGGATCCTGCTGATTGGTGTGTTTTACAGAGCACTGATTGGTGCATTTTACAGAGCAATGTTTAGTGCTTTTTACAGAGCACTGATTGTTGCATTACAAGCCTCTGGCTAGCTGCAGAGTGCTGATTGGTGGGTTTTTAAATAGTGCTGATTGGTGCATTTCACAATCCTCTTGCAAGCTAGAGAAAAGTTGTCCAATTCCCCCACTCAACCCAAGAAGTCCAGCTGGCTTCACCTCTCAATGTAATATCACTGGTTGTGATTGCTTGAATGTCCTGACCTTAAATTCTGTGCAAACCTAATTTGTGAATGTGCTGGGTCATTCTTTTTACTTTTAAATGTTGTGACCGGTGTCAAGCCATAAATCACCATGGCATGTTAATTGATGAGTTCAATCATCTCTTTATGGAAAACATTCTTATTTTCAAACAACTCAAATTAACTATTTCATTCATGGTCTGTTCTTGTTATAGACTGGAATTATTCATACTGAAATTGATGGGAAACCTGAATCCTCGTTTGCTAGTACACGAATAAGAACAAATTCACTTTCAGTGTTTGCAATTTTTCTTCCTGTAACCTCTCCATCATTTGTTTTTAGCGACTTCAGTTGTTAGGGAAGTTTTATAACCCAATACAGAGATCATATAGTTAATGTTTAAATCTTTAAAGGGAGCTTGGTCATAACTAAGATCATCACCAGTATGGACTTTTTAAAATGCCAGATTTAAATACACAGAATCCAAACTGCTTTTATCAAAAGCATCTAAGGTTTTCTTGAGAACCACAGTCAGGCCAATATTCCATAAGATCTGCTTGCTGCTAATACTTTTGTATAATTTCATTATTCACAAGCTCATAAATATGCACACAAATACACACACGTGCACACCACTTATGAATGGAACAAATTATTTTCTCATAATTTCCAAAATAGAAAATTAGTTTCCAAGAGGTTGTGCAGATGAAATTAGTCCTATTTTCCCACTCAGAATTTTCAGCCCATGAATAATATTTATTATCAAACATATCTCTAATTCTTAGGACTTTGGTAAAGTTTATCTCAAGTCAAATGTTTAAACATTTATTATTAGATAAAATATTTATCAATTTTCTAAGAATTCCTGAGTACCAGACGCTTTGATATATAATCTTGCAGTATCCTCCTATCACAGGAAGACTGACTACCTTGCTCCTGAACTTCGAATCGATCATTTACCTTGCTTTGATAAAGAGAAAATTACTACACTTTGCATAGAGCTTTGAGATGGCTTCCATGCTGGGGATTCTTCCTCTTTCCGTTTACCATGAGAATATCGCCTGGTTAGTACACCGTTCCCAGACAGAGAATGAGAAACTAATGAAGTCAGATTGACATCACCTGATTCAGACTAATTTGGCAAAACTCTATCTCCAAGATGCAGAATTTGGCCCATCTCAAATCTCCAGAGCCATCCACCATACCCAGCTTAGAAAAATGAAATCCGTGCTGACAGCAGGGAAGGCCAAAGAGGGTAGATCACTAAGTCAAGAGATCGAGACCAACCTGGCCAACATGGTGAAGCCCTGTCTCTACTAAAAATACAAAAAGTAGCCGAGCGTGGTGCTGTGCACCTGTAGTTCCAGCTACTAGGGAGGCTGAGGCAGGAGAATCGCTTGAACCCGGGAGGCAGAGGTTGCAGTGAGCCGAGATCACCCCACTGCACTCCAGCCTGGATAACAGAATGAGACGCCATCTCAAAAAACAAACAAACAAACAAATGAAATCCAAAGACATGCGAGACATATGTGTCTAATGTAATTTTGGAGGGTTTCTTCCGCAGAAAAACATAACTGATAAAAGAACTCTGCTAAACCAAGAGTGTGGGAAATATGTACAACCTTGTTGTGTCAGGAATTCAGGAGCCAAAAGAAAAAATAGATGGGGAATGGCAAAGGTTTTTCCTGTGAGGTGGATAATTAAGGCTAGAAGAAATCCTTTGGAAAGATCTGGTCTTGGAAGATAACATCATCTCAAATTTCCTCATGTTGCAACTAAATAAGAAAGTTCCTATTTCAACTAAGAGTTGTATAAGAATGTATACAAATAGTTGATATTTACCCTCAGTATACAATGAGACAAGTAATAGTAATTTCTATGAGACATTTCTCCTAATTATAAATTCGTATATTAAAGTTATAAGTCACACTTAGAAATAAACCAATACAAAAATGGGAAATTCAACAATATATCATAAACACTCAAGTAACCATGATGCAGGGCAAGAGAAGGAACATGGAAAACAGTCTAGGTCCATCTGCATGCTACTTTCCTGACATGAAAATGATAATGATTTTCTTCTTTTTGTAATACTTTTGTCAAAGAAGAGAATAAAAGAAAGGTCTAGGCATCCTCCTGCAACTTGGAAGAAACTGGAAATTGATTTGATGTGAATAGTTTTTTTTTGGATAGTAGCATGTCTGTTTCTGGGTCATCATCACAAACTCTCCTCACAGGGAAATTCAATTAGCAGTACTGGATCTCAAAATGTCATAAAATTATTAAAATACAGTATCTCAACCACAGCTCCACCATTCTATTCCATGATTTAAATTTTACTGTTTTTATTAGAAGAAATCAAGACTTCTTAGTTTATAACAAACTTTAAATGATCAAATAGTAAAACAGTACTTACAAGTTTATCAAAAACTGAAGGACATCTGACATAAGTAGGCTTGAAGTTCCATGGAAACAAAACTGAATCTGGTGCTTCTGTGAAATTCCACCTTTCATTCCCTGTCCTTGAATATAGTTCTGGTTATAGAACTACAATCTTCAAACTCCATCATCATTCACTCAAGTGTGACAGAAGATCTGAGGTCTTACCTCTGTTAGACAATTTGGTCCTAAAATCCGCTCTTTAGAAATAAAAATTTGTTCTTAAAATGTGTTATTTGCTTTATCTTTCATGCTAGGGAATTTTATTTACACTAAAATCTAAATTGTTTTTATAGTGATCATAGTGAAAGGAGGATTCATTGAAGGTCCTCCATAAATAATTATTTGCTTAAGTAATGTATTCTAAAATAAAATACACTTAATTTCTAAATATAATGTATTAAGCTTGACTTAAACTTGGCTGTTCGCTACTGTACCTGTCCCACAATGGTGATCATTTTTAAATTACTTATTTTCCAATTTATGTATTTAAATATTTCAAAAATGAATCATTTCATGAGCTAGATGAAGATATAGATGATGATGATAATGATGATGGCAGGTGAAAGGGATAATGCTATTTGATAAATGTGATTTCAGCCTTGTTTCTATGTACTGGAATTCAGGGTAATGAGAGAACACTATTATTCTTCCTCATTGCCTCATAATTCTTCTATGATTCTCAGCATCAGGCCTAGACAAATAACCTCATATGGTATTTCATCAAGAATAATGTAAAATGAACATATTTTCATGATTTATTTGCTTTTTTTCTTTCACTACATTTTAAAAATTGATAACAAAAGTGACCTGCAACAATTAGGATTCTATTTTGAAGATTTGGGGCATTTTTCAATATGAACATGGATACATACTCTATGCAATAATACATTATATCAACTTTATTTCAACTTTTAATAGCATCATTAGTAAGCCAAATTCTTGCAAATGCTTTTTCCTATTCTTAACCATGGTGACTAAATCTGGATTATTTTACTCTAGCAGTCAAAGTAGCATTAAATATGCATGAACATACTCAAAGATCATGCTAAATAAGTTTCATACCTTAAAAAATTTGCCTGTTTATGATTTTTTTCTCTAATGCAGAGCCAAAAAAGGTAACAAAATACTTTACCCAACACACCAGTGTACACAGGAATAGTATTGTGAAATTAGAATGCTAACAATATGAATATAAATATTTCATTTAGAGAAACATTTTTAATATACTTAATTTAATATATTTAACATCCATCGTACTATAATTTATTGGAAATTCATGAATTTCTGACACTTTCAAATGTGTATTTTAATTAGATAATGCCATAGTCAGCTGAAATGATGGCACAGATTTATAATTCTAGGAGTAGTGTATGAAAATTCCCATTGTGTCATATCCTTTCCAAAATAAGTAATGTCAGGCTAACATTTACACTTTTGTATTTATATAAAATATTATTAAATAACATTTTCCAAGCCCTTTTCTATTTTTATTCAGAATGTATTTTTACTTCAAAAAATTACATTAATCTTTTTTCATTCTATGACTGTTATTTCATATACACATTAAGAATGCCTTATATATATGTAATTATAATGGAGATACTTCTGTTAATTGATCATTGTGTCAAATGACTTTGAAAAAATATAATAGGTTAATAGCATACTGTAAGGGAAATTTCAGAATTGTTTAACAACTCTTAAAAGGAGTCAAAGAAAAAATGTTGAAATATAAAAATAGTCTACAAGTTTAATGTAGGCATCCACGGGAAAATATAAATGTATTATTGTTGTTAGTGAAAAAAATGATTGGTAGTAAATTTATCATATCTGAATGTTTTAAAGGCAGGCCTGATATCACTGGTCAAGAGTCCCTTTAAGGTCCTGACCTTAACTTCTATGTGTACCTGATTCCTGAATGTGCCATAATGTTCTCGTTCCTTTTATATTCTGTGACCAATGTCAAACAGGAAAGCATCTCAATATGCTAATGGATGAAATCAATGCTGCCTTTATGGAAAACACGATAATTTCCAAAACAGCTCAAATTAACTCTTATTCAAACACAATGTCCTTGCTGTAAGATAAAATTTTCCATATAGGTGTTGAAGTGAAAGGTGAATTCTCATCTACTAGGCTCCCAATGAAGAGTTTTTAAATTGATCTGCAATTTTTTCCTTGTTTAACCTCTCCATAATTTGTGTTCAGCAATTTCAGTTGTTAGAGAAATTTTACAACCCAATACATAGATGACAAATTGGTTGTATTACCCAGTAAAGGGAGCTTGGACATAACTAGGATTATCACCAAAGTAGATTTAATTTTTCAATGCCAGTAATATGTTGAGTGAATCTCAACTTTTCCTACCAAAAGCATTCAAGGTTCCAAAAACCAGAATGCCTCTTCTCTTCCAAAGGATCACAATTCCTCATCAGCAAGGGAACAAAACTAGACAGAGAATGAGTTTGATGAATTGACAGAAGTAGGCTTCAGAAGTGAGTAATAAACTCAACTGAGCTAAAGCAGCAAAGTCTAACCCAATGCAAGGGAGCTAAGAACCGTGAAAAAAAGTTTAGAGCAATTGCTAACTAGAATAACCAGTTTAGAGAATAACATAAATGAAAGAAGAGTGAAGAGACAAGAATGGGGGAAAATATTTGCAAACTACTCATCTGACAAGGGATTAATAATCAGAATACAAAAGGAGCTTTAACAACTCTACAGGAAAAAAAATCTAACAATCTGATCAAAAAATGGGTGAAAGATTTGAATGGGCATTTCTCAAAAGAAGATATACAAATGCCAAACAGACATATGAAAAGGTGCTCAACATCATTGATCATCGGAGAAATGCAAATCAAAACTAAAATGAGATATCATCTCATCCCAGTGAAAACAGCTTATATCCAAAGACAGGCAGTAACAAACGCTGGTGAGGATGTGGAGAAATGGGAACCATTGTACATTGCAGGTGGGAATACAAATGAGTACAACCACTATGGAAAACAGTTGAAAGGTTTCTCAAAAGACTAACATTAGAGCTACCGTATGATCCAACAATCTCACTGGTGGGTATATACCCAAAAGAAAGGAAATTAGTGTATCAAACAAGTATCTACACTCCCATGTTTGTTGTAGCACTGTTCACAATAGCCAAGATTTGGAAGCAACCTCAGTGTCCAGCAACAGATGAATAGATAAAGAGAATGTGGTACATATACACAATAAAGCACTATTCAGCCATTTAAGAAATGAGATCCCGTCATTTGCAACAAGATGGATGGAATTGGAGATTATTACGTTAAGTTGAATAAGTGAGAAATAACTGAAAGGTTTGCACAGAAAGGCAAAGGTAGTGGGGGCTAAAGGGAAGGTGTGGCGGGTTAATGGTTATCAACCAAAAAAAAAAAAAAATAGAAAGATTGAATAAGACCTACTATTTGATAGCACAGCAGGGTAACTATAGTGAATGATAATTTAGTTGCACATTTTAAAGTAACTAAAGGAGTATAACTAGGTTGTTTGTAACAAAAGAGGGTAAATGTTTGAGAGGATGGCTACCCCATTCTTCATTATGTGATTATTACACTTCGCATGCCTGTATCAAAACATCCCATGTACCCAATAAATATACACACCTACTATGTATCCACAAAACCTAAAAATACATTTTAATAAAAGAAATACCTAAATTTCCTATATCTGTTTACTGATAAGGTAAACTAATATGCCCACATAATGTGAAAATACCAAAAAATACAAAATAATGTTTTCAAATAAACTGAATAAAAATTATGAAAAATTCCACATATTAACAGTAATTATTTTCTGTAGTCTATCAGTTTAAATTTAATTTCCAAGATTCCTAGTTCAATTTAAGACCTTAGACTAATACTAAATTCAGTGGTTTCATGAACACCTTTCAATAATTTCTCGGTAGGATGGAATACTGAAATGTGGTCACCAATCATAGGTTATATAAATAAATAAATAAATATATGTAACTTTTATTCTTATTTTATGTTTATGGAGTGGCTATTTGTTTGGATTATGTTAACAAACGTGGGAGTTTTGTAGGCTAATTCAAACAAGTGTAAAAAAGATGTATATGACCTTAGAAATTTGTAATATATGTGCTTGAGAATTTTGCACATCTGCCAAAATAGTTATTTTTAAGAGTCCTCAATCACATCACTTCCAGTTTTCTTTATGAAAGAGAATTACTTTGATTAATGTAATTAGTAAAAGTAGGAGTTAGAACCATGCTAGAAACGAGAATGGATAAGGAATAGGACTGTTATGTAAGGCAATGGAATGTGGTTTGGGTTTTCAAGCAAAGAGTATCTTTGCCTAAAGTAATGTTTTTTGTTGTTATCTCTGTCTTCACTGTGCTTCATGATAACTGAAATCTCAATTTAATTATTTTAGCTGGGCTACATGAAGTCTGTCCTATACATGCATGGTATAGGGACCAGAGCAGATATAGTCTCTGGTCCAAGCTGCTCTGGCCACTGTGCCAGATGATCCAGCGGCATGCATCGTGGGCATTATAGGACTCTGTGCACGTCTCTGACAAGCCTGTGGGAGAAGAGAGAGCAAATCCCTATGGAATTAGTGCAAGACCATTCCCTCTTCAGAGGAGGAGTATCCTCTGCCTGACAAAAAAAAAAGAAAAAAAAAAAGCAGCAAGTGCAGAACATTAATCCAAGCATAGAGTTCATCTAAGCACAAGCCCCTCTAGGCACAAAACCCTGTGCAGCTCTGCAAGTCACATGCTCCTAAAGCCAGCCATGACTGGAGGGCATGAGCACATCTGAGTGGCAAAAGGATCGGACTGCACTGGACACAGACATGTGCTTTCTTAGATTCCCTTCACTATCTACCATTCCCCTGGTCAGCACCTTGCCTGAACCAGATCAACCTTCCGTTTGGAACGTGAATGCATCACCACACAGTGGGCATGAAGTCTGACTTTCAAAACCTCCACCAAGGGACTAGATGATGTAAGACAGAACAACAGAGATGGTAGTTCTGCCTCAGGTAAACTCTGGCCAATAGGATATAGAAGTCCAATGATAGCTGAGCAGAAACATTCTCCCTCCTCTCTCTCTTCCATGGACTAATGTTGGCTGTGGTTTCCCCTTGTAGCCCTTCTGGAAAAAAGCTGGGAGCCAAGTGCACGTATCTAATGACCACCATTCTGTCTCTCTCACCTCACTGTGAAGTGGCTGCCAGCAGAGTCACACCAGACATTACCACACATTGTTTCATGTTTCTGTCTCAATTTCCACATGTCCTTACCACTTTTGTCTTGAACTTGACTTCTAAATAAATGTCATCACTTTAATAATAGTTATTAAATTGAAAACATTTTAGTAAAGTAGCTGGTTACTAACTCAATTTTTTGAAATGACATGCCATTTTTGTTTAAATAATAATCAACTAGAAAATATCATAATATACATATGTAATTCACAATAGAAAAAAACACGTATTCAAATAGACCAAAGTTGTTTATATGCTTTTTAAAAAATATTGTAATAGGTGCCATATGATTTTGATGTTCTACTTTGTTTCCAATTCAGACATCTGATACAGCTTCATCAAGACTGTATTATTGTGATATTTCCCCTAAAACTGTGGAATAGCCAAACTTTTCCTTTGATGAAAGATTCTGCTTGGATAAGCTTGTAACCCTAACCTGAAACCAGAACAGGGGAATTCACGCAACTGCAGATTTTGTGATTTATTTCCTTTTCATTGGTTTACCACATCAACTTACCCATTTTATCCACCCATTTATTTGTTCATTTAAATTATCATTTTTGATCTTCTATTCTTGGTGCTGCGTTCTAGTTCCTGGGGTCTGTCCAGAAAGCTGGACAGACACGATCTCTTTTTTTACAGTTCTTATATTGTACTGAGGAAGATACAGAATTTAAAAAAAAATACGTAAATCAGGTGTGGGGATGATTTATCTTAAGGTTTAAATGACATCGTTAAAATTTCATTACACCAAGACTTAAAACAGTCAGGCAGAATTTAGCTGTGAACAAGAGTGTACGTTTCTTTCTTACAATAGAACATTGTATAAATGAATATATCAACACATTTTCATTTCATCATTGACAACAAAATTACAACGTTAAGGCACATCCCATAATTAATACATAGATTTCATAGATACTATTTTAACATTTACAAAATGTTTCACTGAATTATTTTTCATAATTTCTATTTTAATATTGATAGTTTTTTTGGAAAAGAGAAGATTTGAGTTCTCTTATCTGAAGTTTTCAAGGAATATTCTAAATGGAAGATAAGGATACAATTAGCAATTCAGGGGCTTAAGAGTGCTTTAGAAAAAAAATACTAAAATAATTTACATCACATCTCAACTTCTAAAACGGCTTTTCTTTAACTCAAAAGCTGGAAGAAATGACGTTTCTAACTGCATATGAAAATGGATAATAGCAATAGAGATCATCACCATGATTTTTCATCCCTTTGTTACCAAAGAGATTATTTTTAGCTCTTCACATACTTGTATGAAATCTAATATTCCTCAGTACTGCTTATGGCAGACATACACGAAATTTACTGTGCATACGCTTGTCACTCGATTTCCATTCTGTGCATTGTTTTCTAACAATAATTCTGATTGCTTTTTACTAAACAGAAAATAGAAATTCATAATGGAGTAAAACCCCAAAGATACATCCTCATTATTGATATCAAATTGAAAGACCTTACCATCAAATAAGTTATAGGTTCAAGCAATGAATTATAAGCTCACTGTGATATATTTGTGTGGTTCAAATAACAATAGAAAAGAAGAATATTTTTCATGGAATAAGCTGCTAGTCCTTAATAATTATAAATAGACATCATAATTCTACAAATGAAATATAAAATACATGAATGAAATACACATGGCTTCATAATTCTGAGGAATTTTTGTCATATTTTGTATAATTTGGCAGTTTGTATGAAAAAAAAGAACATGTTCGTGTCCTTGTTCCTAAGTTTTCATACACTCATAAACACACACACACACACACACACACACACATATATATAAATAATTTTAGGTCAAAGACTTTTCTAGGTATGTGTTTGGAAATTATTCATCCACATATTTTACAGAAAAACCAGTAAGAAATAGAAAATGTTTCATACACCACCAGTTTGTTTTCTGCTAGAAGACACACTATGCTCCTCTTGTGAATCTATGGAGATGAAGGCTTCTGTCCTTTCACCCAGTACCTCACTTGCCACAAAACTGAAAGAAAAGTCTGCTTTAGCTTCTTGTTTCCCCAAATCAGGACGAATGTGTGGGCTGAAGGATACATGATTCTAATAGCTTTGCAGAACAGGAAGAAAGATTTACTTTCCAGCCTCTCCAAATTCCAAACTGATATCATTATGGACAGAAAGTAAATGGCACATAAGAAGAGGAAGGAGATCACAGTTTGCAAAGCTTTTATGTGGACCTTGGTGCTGGGATCTTGAGACCCTTTACCATAAAGCTGCATCTTCTTGAGATGTTTACACAAAGACCATATTAACAGCACAAAAGATAGTAGGGTCAAAGTGAAGGGTACTAAGTTTGCTAGCATGGTTACAGTCGTATTTGAAAAGTGCATTGCACTCATCAACTTGATCTTCCAAGTCATGTTTCCTTCATATTCTTTTGTCCGTACAATCTCATTCACGTTTATGACAAAAAGATGACAAGCCAAAAATAGCAAAGGCCCCAACAGCATCACCAGAATGACACTCTTAACTCTCCTCTTTAAGTGAAGAAACATAAGGTTGGAGAAATTGGCAATCTTGAGCACATAAAATATGCTGAGGCAAGTAGCAAGCCAGTTGCTGAAATGACTGGTTACTGCCCAGAGGTTATAAGCAGTAGTTCTTAGGTCTACACTATAAAAAGCTGGATTCAACACAGTTGAATACCAATTTAGTAATAATACCCAGAGCAAACCAACTCTGGAGACCGCCAGAGCAGTGAGAATTTGGTCAGCAAAGGAGATCTTTTGTCTCTTGACCAACTCAACGGAATTTACCAATGCTATGAAGCCATTAGCAAAATTTCCAATAACAAATGTAACCATTACTAGAATGGAAAAAATGATGGGTAGAAAAGTTATCATGTCTGAACAGACAAAAAGAAGATTTTAAAATGCTGGTGTTGTATCCGGAGTTGGTTCCTGCAGGTGGGTTCGTGATCTCGCTGACTTCAAGAATAGAGCTGTAGACCTTCACAGTGAGTGTTACCTCTCTTAAAGATGGCACAGACCCAAAGAGTTAGTGGTAGCAAGGTTTATTGAGAAGCTTCCACACCCAGGCAGGTTGCTGCTGGTGGCTGAAGTGGCGAGCTTTTATTCCCTTATTTGTCCCCTCCCATTTTCCTTTTTTGTCCTATCAGAGTGACCTTTTTTCAGTCTTCCCTGTGATTGACTGCTTTTAGGATCCTGCTGATTGGTGCATTTTACAGAGCGCTGATTGGTGCATTTTACAGAGCGCTGATTGGTGCATTTTACAATCCTCTGGCTAGCTACTGAGCGCTGATGGGTATGGTTTTACACAGTGCTGTTTGGTGCATTTTACAATCCCCTTGCTAGCTACAGAAACTTTCTCCAACTCCGCAATGGATTGAGGAAATATAGCTGGCTTCACTTCTCAGTGTAATATCACCGGTTGTGATTGCTTGAATATCCTGACCTTAAATTCTATATGCACCTGATTTGTGTATGTGTTGTGACATTCTTTTTACTTTTAATTGTTGTGACCAGGGTCAAGCCGGAAATCACCATAGTGTGCTAATGGATGAGTTCTATGATCTCTTATGGAAAACATTCTTATTTTCAAACAACTCAAATTAACTCATTCATTCACTGTCTGTTCTTGTTCTAGGCTGGAATTATTCACATTGAAATTGACATGAAACCTGAATCCTCATTTGCTAGTGTGCAAATAAGGACATATTCACTTTCAGTGTTTGCAATTTTTCCTTGTGTAACCTCTCCATCATTTATCTTTAGCAATTTCAGTTGTTAGGGAAGTTTTCTAACCCAATACAGAGATCATATAGTAAATTTCTGAATTCTCAAAGGGAGCTTTGTCATAACTAAGATCATCACCAATATGGCCTTTTTTAAATGACAGATTTAAATACACAGAATCCAAACTTATTTTATCAAAAGCATCTAAGATTTTCTTGAGAACCATAGGCAGACCAATGTTCCATGAGATCTGGTTGCTGCTAATACTTTTTTATAACTTCATTATTCACAAGCTCATAAATGTGCACAAAAATACCCACATGTGCACACCACTTATGAATGGAGCAAATAACTTTCTTGTAATTTCCAAAATAAAAAATGAGTTTCCAAGTTGTTGTCCAGATGAAATTAGTTCTATTTTCCCACTCAGGGCTTTCAGCCCATGAATGATACTTATTTACCAAACATATCTCTAATTCTTAGGACTTTGGTAAGGTTTCTTTCAAGTCTAATGCTTACATATTTATTATTATATAAAATATTTAGAAATTTTATAAGAATTCCTGAGAACCAGACCCTTTGATATATAATCTTGCAGTATCCTCCTATCACCGGAAGACTGACTACCTTTCCCCTGAATTTGGCGTTCAATCATTTAGCTTACTTTGATGAACAGAAAATTACTACACTTTGCATAGAGATTTGAGATGGCTTCCATGTTGGGGATTCTTCCTCTTTCCATTTCCTATGAGAACATCGCCTGGCTAGTACACTGTTCCCAGAAGGAGAATGAGAAACTAATGACGTCAGATTGCCGCTACCTGATTCAGACTAAATTGACAAAACTCTAACGTCCTCCAAGATGCAGAATTTGGCCCATCTCAAATCACCACAACCATCCACCAAACCCAGCTTAGAAAAATGAAATCCAGGCAGAGCATAGGCAAGGCCGAGGTGGGTGGATCGGGAGGTCAAGAGATAGAGACCATCCTGGACAATATGGAGAAACACTGTCTCCACTAAAAATACAAAAATTAACCGAGAGTGGTGGCATGTGCCTGAAGTCCTAGCTACTCGGGAGGCTGAGGCAGGATAATGGCGTGAACCCTGCAGGCGGAGGTTGCAGTGAGTCGAGATGGTGCCACTGCACTGAAGCCTGGGCAACAGAGTAAGACCTTGTCTCAGAAAACAAAACAAAACAAAACAAAACAAGACATCAAACGACATGTGAGATATAAACATCTAATATAGTTTGGAGGGTTTTCTCCTGCAGAAAAACATAACTGATAAAAGAACTGCTAAACCAAGAGCGTGGGAAATACGTACAACCTTGTGTCAGGAATTCAGGAGCCAAAAGAAAAAATATGTGGAGAATGGCAAAGGTTTGTTCCTGTGAGATCGATAATTAAGGCTGGAAGAAATCCTTTGGAAAGATCTGGGGGGTGGCAGATAACATCATCTCACATCCTCATGCTGCAACTAAATAAGAAAGTTCCTATTTCAACTATCTTAGAGTTGTATAAGGAGGTATACAAATAGTTGATCTTTCTCCTCAGTATATAATGAGACGAGTAACAATAATTTCCATCAGACATTGCTCCTAATTACAAATTTGTATATTGAAGTTATAATGCACACTTAGAAATGAACCAGTACAAAAATGGGGCATACCACAATTCACTGTAAACACTCAAGTAACCATGATGCAGGGCAATACAAGGAACATTGAAAACAGCCCTGGTCCACCTCCAGGCCACTTTCCAAGCCCCTCAACCCTTCTTTGCATCTCCTGAGTAAGCAATATCTGTAATTTATGATGAATATTTCCTTACATTTCTTTATACTTTACCATCTAGGTATGCAACTCTAAACTGCATAGCTTGGTCTGACTTGCTTTGAATTGTGTGTAGGTGCAATCCTACATGTTCTTCTTGTTTGTGGCTTCTTGGACTCAACATTGTGTTTCTGAAATTTAGTCACGTAGTTGCATGTACATGTGATTTTTTTTCACTTCTCTATATTGTTCCATTGTATGGAATTAATGTTTCATCCAACCTTAATATATATTTGGTCAGCTTCTTTTTTGAACAGTTATGAGTAATTCTACTACAACATTCTTTCCTATATCATTTGATACAATTCCTTTGTATATATACCTTTGAGTAGAATTACATTGTCATTGTTCAAAATCTCTTCATAGACATATAATATTTCAAAAAGTAATTTAAACTTACTCCTGTCACCTTTACCTCCAGTCTATATTTTGCCATTTGCATGTATCTTATCAATTATATAATCACCCAATAAGACATTATTATTTTTAAAGTAAACATTCATTTAGAATTATGCACTTATTTACCAGTTTCATTAACTTGTATTCCTTCTTGCATATTCAACATATATATTCTATATATATGAAACTATATATTCAATAGTTTCAATAAGACCCTTTACTGGCTAGTCAGGGTGGTTCACAACCATAATCCCAACATTTTGTAAGGTTAGGTCAGGAGCACCCAGGAGTTCAAGATCAGTCTGTGCAACACAGCGAAACGGCCTCTACAACAAATGAAAAAGTTAGCTAGGCACAGTGAAGCTACTCACAAGGCTGAGGTGGGAGAATGGTTTGAGCCCAGGAGTTCCAGATTGCAGTAAGCCATGATCCTACCACTGAACTCCAGCCTGGACAACAGAGTGAGACTCCAACTCTACAAATAAAAATAGTAATAATAATAATTTTTCTTTCACCTGAAAAGATGTATTTTAAGTTTCTGTTTATCAAGATCTATTTTACTTTTGAAATACACTGAAGACATGATTCTATTGAACTCTAGGTTTATTTTTGCTCATTAAAACTCAGGTTGTCATTTAGACAGTGATTCCCTTTAACATAATCTCTATCTTTTCCTTGAGTTACTTTTCAAATTTTCTATTGGTCTTTGACGTCCTGTCATTTTATGTTAATTTGGTTTTAGTTATCTTGTCTGAAGTCTGATGGTTTCTAAAAATATATGAACTGATGTACTTTATCACTTTTGGGAAAATCTCCATATTGCTTCTGCCCCATTTTCTCTCTTCAAATATTCCGTAACTGCAGAAGTATGTCAGTTGTTCTGATTGTAGCTTCAATGTCTCTGACCCTCCTAGCCTTATATTTTCTATCTGTTGGTCTCCTTATGCTTCATTATGGGTAGTTATCTTCCAATTCACTAATTCTTTCTTGTGTTTAACTGGTTGTTAACTCTGTCTATTGGATTCTCAAAACTGATTACTCTTTTTTTTGTCTGATTGTTTTAGCAGTAGAAATGAACTTTTGTTCTCCTTATATAAATCATTTTTCTAATGGAGAAACTAAACCAAGTATTCCTAAAACCAAATTCTTATAAAAAAAAAAAAAAGAGCTTTTTAAACTTTTAGTATACCTGACATGAAAATGGTAATGATTTTTGTTTTTGTAATACTTTGGTGAAAGTAGAATAAAAGCAAGGTCTAGGCATCCTCCTGCAACTTGTAAGAAACTGGAAATTGACTTGATATGAATAGCTTTTTTTGGGATAGTAGCTTATCTGTTGCTGGGTCATCACCACAAACTCTCCCCACAGGGAAATTCAATGAGCAGTACTGGATCTCAAAATGTCATTAAAATTCATAAAATACACTATCTCAACCACAGCTCCACCATTCGATTCCATGATTTAAATTTTGCTCTTTTTATTAGCAGAAATCAAGACTTCTTAGTTTAAAACAATCTAAAAGATCAAACAGTAAAACAATACTTGCGAGTTTATACAAAAATGAAGGACATCTGATATAAGTAGACTTGAGGTCCCATGGAAACAAAACTGAATCTGGTGCTTCTGTGAAATTCCACCATTTAATCCCTATCTGTGAATATAGTTTTGGTTATAGAACTATAACTTTCCAACTCCATCAGCACTGACTCAAGTGTGACAGAAGATCTGAGGTCTTACCTCTGTTTGACAATTTGGTCCTAAAACTCCCTCTTTAGAAATAAAAGCTTGCCATAAAATGTGTTATTTGCTTTATCTCTCTTATTAGGTAATTTTATTTACACGAAAATCTAAATTGTTTCTGTAACATCATAGTGAAAGGAGGATTCATTGAAGGTCATCCATAAATAATTATTTGCTTAAGCAATGTATTGTAAAATAAACTACACTTAATTTCTAAATCTAAATGTATTGAGCTTGACTTGAAATTTGCTGTTTACTATTGTAACTTTCCCGCATTGATGATGTTTTAAAAATTCCTTATTTTGCAAATTACGTATTTAAATATCTCAAAAACAAATCATTTCATGAGATAGCTGAAGATATAGATGATGATGAAATGATGATGGCAGATGAAAGGGAGAATGCTATTTGATAAATATGATTTCAGTCTTGTTTCTAAGTACTGAAGTTCAGGTTGATGAGAGAATACTATCATTCTTCCTTGTGGCTTCATAATTCTTCTCTTATCTCAGCAACAGGCCTAGACAAATACCCTCCCATTGTATTTCATCAAGAAAGATGTAAAACCAACATATTTTCAATGATTTATTTGTTTCTTTTTTCATTAACTACATTTTGAAAGTTGATAACATAAGTGACCTCCAACAATTAGGATTCTATTTTGGGATTTGTTTTTCTTTGGCATTTTTGAATACAAACATGGACAAATATTCTATATAATAATACAGTATATCAACCTCATTTCATCTTTTAATAACATCATTAGCAAGCCAAATTCTTGTAAATGCTTTTTCACATTCTTAGCTATGGTGACTAAATCTGGATTATTTTACTATAACAGTCAAAGTAACATTATATATGCACACACATACTCAAAGATTACACTAAATACGTTTTATACCTTAACAAATTTGCCTTTCTATGTTTTTTTCTCTAATGTAGAGCCAAAAAATTTATAGTAACAAAATATTTTACCCAACACACCCATGTACAACAGGAATAGTATTGCGAAATTAGAATGCTAACAATATGAACATAAATATTTCCTTTAGAGACCCATTTTTGGATATATTTAATTTAATATATTTAATATCCATTGTACTATAATTTATTGGAAATTCATGAATTTCTAACACTTTCAAATGTGTATCATAAATAAATTGGAAATAAAAAGTGTCTATCAATAATGAATATTCAACTTTTGATGTTTCAAATTCATATTAGCATTAAGAATGTGGATTTACAGTTCTTTATTATATTTCCCTTTTTAAAATTAATTTAAGAAAGTTTTGGGCCAGGTCTGATGGCTCACATCTGTAATGCCAGCTTTTTGAGAGGTTGAGGCAGGTGGATTGCCTGAGCACAAGTGTTCAAGCCCAGCCAGGGCAACATGGTAAAACCCTGACTCTACAAAAAATAGAAAAAATTAGCAGGGCGTGGGGGCGCATGCCTGATGTCCTAGCTACTCAGGAGGCTACGATGGGAGAATCACTTGAGCCCAGGTGGCAGAGGTTGCACTGAGCCAAGATTGCAGTTGTGTACTCCAGCCTGGGCAACAGAGCAAGACCCTGTCTCAAAATAAAACAGGAAAAGTTTTAAATTTTAACTTGGATTTATTAGGACCATAATGTTCTATTCTCCTTTATTCAGCAAAAGTTCTAATTTCAATGGTATCTATGAGAATATGCTGTATCACCCTAATTTTATACTTAGAAATGTACTTTATGTTTCTGCTTTTTTAACATTTTTTTTATTGTGGAGCATAGCATACATATAGAGTAATAACATCTCATAAACAGTAAGAGAAAAAATTATAAGGTTAACATTGATGCTACCATACCTTGGTAAGAAAATATAATTTGCCAGCAATCCAGATACTCCCAGTATATGTCTTGCTGTTGACATTTTCCTCCCTTCTGGCTATTCCAATTGTTATGACGATCACTCATATGTTTCACTGTAGAGTTTTATGACCAATGTAACAAATTACAATTACTAAAAATAATGTTTTTGAAACTTTATGTAAATGAGATTATACTAAATGTGTTTTCCATCTTGACAATTCCTCTCACATCTGTATTATTATCTATGTAGCTCAAATTTGTTCATTTCCTTTGTTGTATTATTCTGTTGTAAACTGTGAGTCTTGTTTGTTAATTTTGATCACTGTGTAGTATTCCATGATATAAGTATGCTGCAATTTGTTTATCCATTTGGAGCACTGATAGACATTTGAAGGACTTCTCAACTTCAGCTATTAAACCTCAGTGATATGCACGTGTGTGCGTATGTATTCTGATAAGAGTGCAAATACTGGGTCTTCGAATGTGATCCATCATCTTAATCAGATAATGCCACACTCAATGTAATTGCACTGATTTACAATTCTGGGAGCAGCGTATGAAAATTCCCATTACTTCATATGCTTTCCAAAATAAGTAACATCAGACTAGTTTTTATACCTTTATATATATAGAAAATATTAAACCTAACATTTTATAAACCTTTTTCTATTATAATTTAGAATGTATCATTTATTCAAAAATTGTTACTCTGTTTAAATTCTATAACTATGATTTCATGCACATTTATTAATAATGAATTATATATTTATTTATTCATATTTCTTATTAGTTTTTCTAATATTTTTTCTTTTTTTTTTTTTTTTTTTTTTTTTTTTTTTTTGAGACGGAGTCTTGCTCTGTGCCCCAGGCTGGAGTGCAGTAGCGCGATCTCGGCTCACTGCAAGCTCCGCCCCCCTGGGTTCACGCCATTCTCCTGCCTCAGCCTCCAGAGTAGCTGGGACTACAGGCGCCCGCCACCTCGCCCGGCTAATTTTCTTGTATTTTTTAGTAGAGACGGGGTTTCACCGTGTTAGCCAGGATGGTCTCGATCTCCTGACCTCATGATCCGCCCGTCTCGGCCTCCCAAAGTGCTGGGATTACAGGCTTGAGCCACCGCGCCCGGCCATTCTAATATTTTTTCTTAAAGTTTTAAATACTCTTTTGTTATGAACAAGTGTAATTATACTAGACATATTTCTTTTAATTAAACATTATGTCAAATTACTTTGAGAAAATATTATTAGTTAACAGCATACTGAAAGGCAAATTTCAGCATTGTTTAACAACTCATTAAAAGGACTCAAAGAAAAAGAAATGTTGAAATATAGCTTCTTTTAATGTTTAAGATATTACATTATATATATAAATTATTATAGTTGATAATATTATACTTTGTTCTTAAAACATAAATACAATTTGTAAAACACAAAGGAGAAATAAAGCCCGTTGAAAAAATAAAAAAAAAAAAAAATAGTCTATAAGCGTAACGAAGTTGCCCATGGGAAAATACGAATTCTACCATTACTGTTATGGAAAAAAAATGATTAGTAAAAATGATACCATGTCCGAATTTTTTAAGGCAGGCCTAATATCAATGGACAAGATTCCCTTTAAGGTCCTAACCTTAATTTTTATGTGCACCTGATTTCTGGTTGTGCAGTAATGTTTTTGTTCCTTTTAAATTCTCTGACTGGCCGGGCACACGCCTGTAATCCCATCCGGAGGTCGAGAGATCCAGACCATCCTGTTTAACACGGCGAAACCCCCTCTCTCCTAAAAATACAAAAAAAAAATTAGCCGAGCGTGGCGGCGGACTCCTTAGTCCCAGCTGCTGGAGAGACTGAGGTAGGAGAATGGCTTGAACCTGGGAGGTGGAGCTTCTAGTAAGCTGAGATTGTGCCACTGCAGTCCAACCTGGGCGACCAGGCCAGAGGCCCTCTAAAAAAAAAAAATGTCTAATGTCAAAATGGAAAGCATAGGGGGATGCTATTGGATGAGTTCAAGGTTGTCTTAATGGAAAACCTGATAATTTCCAAAACAGCTCTAATTAACTCCTATTCAAATACTATGCCCTTGTTATAAGATAAAATGTTTCATACTGATGTTGAACTGAAGGATGAATTCTCATTTGCTAGCATGTAAATCAGTTCATATTCCTATTCATAATTTTGCAATTTTATTCCTTCTTTAACCTCTCCATAATTGGTGTTAAGCAATGGCAGTTGTTGGGGAAATTTTCTAACCTAATACATAAATCATACATCGGATGCCTACACTGTTACATGCAGCTTGGTCAAAACTAGAATCATGACCACTGTTGAATCTTCATTTTTTCAATGCCAGATTTAGTGAATCCCAGCTTTTCCTACCAAAAGCATACAAAGTTTTCCTGAGAAGCCCAGTAAGGCCAATGTTCCTTAAAATCTGGTTGCCGCTAACTAATAATTTTGTATAACTCATTGTTAACATGCTCATGAACACAAACACGTACACACACACACACGTGCGCACACATACACACCACTCATGGTTGAGAAAAATTACTGTCCTATAATTACTAAAATGAAAAATTAATTTTCTTACTCGGGCTTTTCAGTGCATTTTCAATATTTATCAAACTTAATCTCTCATGTTTAGGCCTTTGACTAAGTTATTCTCTTGAGCCTTAAACTTCAATACTAGTTATTTAATTAAAATACTCAGTAATTTTATAACTGTTCCTTGGGCACCTAAAAAAATGTTTCTCATTGAAGAGTCTACACTTCTCTGTCTACACTCTGAGTTCAGTTTTGTTTTCCTATATTTAATTTATTTTTGATTACTTAATGTTTTAAGAAGAATAGTTGTTAAAATCAGTCTCCAATCTTGGATTTTATTTCTTTTCATTTTTTATAGTATAATGGTTTCTAAGTGGGGATCTTGGAGTCACACTGCCAAGACAAGAAACCAGATTCCCTGCTTGCTACATCTGTGACCTGAGACTCCATTTTACAACTACTCCCTACCTCAGTATAATCACCTATAAAAAGCAGATGATAGGCCGGTGGAGTGGCTCACACCTGTTACCCCAGCACTTTGGGAGGCCAAGGCAGGTGGATCACCTGAGGTCAGGAGTTCGAAACCAGCATGGCCAACACGATGAAACCCTGTATCCACAAGAAATACAAAAATTAGCCAGGTGTGGTGGTGCACGCCTATAATCCCAGCTACTCAGGTGGTTGCACCGGGAGAATAATTTGAACCCAAGAGGTGGAGGTTGTAGTTAGTTGAGATCACACCACTGCACTTCAGCCTGGGAGACAGAGCAAGACTCCATCTCAAAAAACAACAACAAAAAAAGATGATAATAAAACTGTCTTTGGTTAGTTTTCTTGGGAGTTAATATACTATTTGAATAAGTACTTTCCATTTTACCTGTTTGCTCTAGGCAGGAACCAAAGATTGTTAATTATTGATTTCATCCTGTTTATCTTGATATTTAAGACACCAGTGAGAACTTAACTTCGTTTCTTTTTTCTTCTCCCGAGACAGAGTCTCCCTCTGTTACCCAAGCTGGAGTACAGTGGCACGATCATAGCCCACTGCAGCCTTGAACGCCTGAGCTCAAACAATCCTCCTGCCTCAGCTTCCCAAATATTTGGAACTATAGGCATGCACAACCACGCCAGCAAACTTTTTAATTTTTTCTAGAGATGGAGTTTCCATATGCTGCACAGGGAACTCCTGCTCTCAAAGGACCCTCCCACTTTGGCCTCTCAAAGTACTAGCACTACAGGCATGAGCCATCACATCCAGCCTGCAGTGGGAGTGCTTGGAGGTCAGATGCTACCTACCTAGAGCTTCGGCTCATGCCCATCCCAAGGTGATCTGATCAGTTTGTAGCTATTACCTCTTCCTGAATGTGTAATTGAAATGGATACATATGGCAGCTAGCAGAACTGTCACATTCTTCTTGAACTGTAGAGTAAGGGACATTATTATAGCGGGACCAAGGGGAAGCCTCTGATATTCTCCACTACTGGCAACACAATGTATAAAATATAATAACCACATTCCCTAAGGAAGGGAATTGATCACTGCCATGACAAAACACTTGAAAAATTACAGGGGATGGTAGTCCTTTCTATAACCCAATGCACTTAACCTATCTGACCTCTATCAAAACCAGATGGATTATAGAATGAATGTAGACTACCATAAACTTAAATCAGCACTCACAAATGCTTTTCAGGAAGTGCTATCTTCATGGAGCAGAGCAGAGCTTCTGGTACTTTATACGGGGCTCGTGATTTGGTGAATGTTTCTTAATCTACACCCATTAAGAGGGAAATCAAAACAATTTGCCTTCTATTAAGAATAATAGCACTGCTTCACTGTTTTATATCAGAGCTATGTCACTTCTGTTCTCAGTTCAATTTGCATTTTTTAAACATCGTGCTAATTTAATATATTAATAATATTGCAGCCCGGGCCCTGAGGCACATGACTGTAATGCTAGCACTTTTGGAGGCCGACATGTGCAGATCACTTGAGGCCAGGAGTTTGAGACCAGCCTGGGAAACATGGTGAAATCCTAACCCTCCAGAAAATACAAAAATTAGCCAGGCATAGTGGTATTCCCCTGCAGTCCCAGCTGCTAGCAATGTGGAGGTGGGAGAATCACGTGAGCCCAGAAGGTTGAAGCTGTAAGGAGCTCTGATCCTGCCACTGCACTCCAGCCTCAGGGACAGAATGAGAACCTGTTCAAAATAATAACAATAATAATAATGTATTAGTTGGTACAATAATGAGGGAATGACAAGTTTCTTAAATACAGTAAAATACCCTAATGTTGAATGGAAGGAAAATACCAAAAGAAAAGAAATAAACCTGAGGAGATTCAGGGACCTACAACATAGGTGATGTTTTAAAGCGGTCAGTGTCCCCAGTCCACATGTCCAAACAATCTTTTTTAAAGTAAAGGGCATTTTGCTCTCTCTATATATTTCCTATCACTATAAAAGAAACACAGTGTTTTGGGGGCCTATTGAGATTTTGGAGCCAACGTGGGAGGGGACTTGAGAGAATTGTTGCTACAGGCTGGGGTGGCCAGGTGCATTCCCTTATTTGTCCCCTCCCATGTTCTACTTTTGTCATATCAGCGTGTCCTTTTGTCAATCCTCCCTGCAATTGGCTACTTTTAGGATCCCATTGATTGGTGCATTTTACAGAGCACTGATTGGTGCATTTTACAGAGCAATGATTGGTGCGTTTTACAGAGCACTGATTGGTGCATTACAATCCTCTGGCCAGCTACAGAGTGCTGATTGGTGCGTTTTTACAGAGTGCTAATTGGTGCATTTTACAATACCCTTGCTATCTACAGAATAGTTCTCCAATTCCCCACTCGACCCAGGAAGTCCAGCTGGCTTCACCTCTCAATGTATTATCACTGGTTGTGATTGTTTGAGTATCCTGACCTTAAACTCTATACACGCCTAATTTGTGAATGTGCTGGGTCATTCTTTTTACTTTTAAATGTTGTGACCAGTGTTAAGCCAGAAATCACCATAGCATGTTAATTGATGAGTTCAATCATCTCTTTATGGACAAACAAAAAAATGAAATCCAAAGACATGTGAGACATATATGTCTAATATAGTTTCGGAGGGTTTTCTACTGCAGAAAAACAACTGATAAAAGAACTCTGCTAAACCAAGAGTGTGGGAAATATGTACAACCTTGTGTCAGGAATTCAGGAGCCAAAAGAAAAAATAGATGGGGAATGGCAAAGGTTTGTCCTGTGAGGTGGATAATTAAGGCTAGAAGAAATCCTTTGGAAAGATCTGGGGGTGGCAGATAACGTCATCTCAAATTTCCTCATGTTGCAACTAAATAAGTTCCTATTTCAACTATCTTAGAGCTGTATAAGAATGTATACAAATAGTTAATATTTACCCTCAGTATGTAATGAGACTAGTAATAATAATTTCTAGGAGACATTTCTCCTAATTACAAATTTGTATTATTAAAGTTATAATGCACACTTAGAAATGAACCAATACAAAAATGGGAAATATCACAATGTATCATAAACACTCAAGTAACCCTGATGCAGGGCAAGAGAAGGAACACAGAAAACAGCCTAGGTCCATCTCCATGCCACTTTCCTGACATGAAAATGATAATGATTTTCTTTTCTTTGTAATACTTTTGTCAAAGAAGAGAATAAAATAAAGGTCTAGGCATCTTCCTGCAACTTGGAAGAAACTAGAAATTGATTTGATGTGAATAGTTCTTTTTGGATAACAGCTTGTCTCTTTCTGGGTCATCACAAACTCTCCTCACAGGGAAATTCAATGAGCAATACTGGATCTCAAAATGTCATTTCAATTAATAAGATAAAGTATCTCAACCACAGCTCCACCATTCTATCCCATAATTTTAATTTTACGCTGTTTTTATTAGCAGAAATCAAGACTTCTTAGTTTATCACAATCTTTAAAAGATCAAATAGTAAAAGAGTACTTACATGTTTATCAAAAAATGAAGGATATCTGATATAAGTAGACTCGAAGTCCCATGGAAACAAAACCGAATCTGGTGCATCTATGGAATTCCAACATTTATTCCCTATCCGTGAATATAGTTTTGGTTATAGAACTATACCTTTCGAACTCCATCATCACTCACTCAAGTGTGACAGAAGATCTGAGGTCTTAACCTCTGTTTGAAAATTTGGTCCTAAAACCCACTCTTTAGAAATAAAAGCTTGCTCATAAATTGTGTTATTTGCTTCATCTTTCTTATTAGGGAGTTTTATTTACACTAAAATCTACGTTGTTTCTATACTGATCATAGGGAAAGGAGGATTCCTTTAAGGTCGTCCATAAATAATTATTGCTTAAGCAATGTATTGTAAAATTAAACTACAGACCCTTTGATATATAATGTCCCAGTATCCACCCATCAAAGGAAGACTGACTACCTTGCTCCTGAACTTTGAGTTCAATCATTTAACTTGCTTTGATAAACAGAAAATTACAAGACTTTCCATAGAGATTTGAGATGACTTCGATACTGGGGATGTATTGAGCTTGACTTGAACTTTGCTGTTGACTACTGTAACTTTCCCACAATGATGATCTTTTTAAAATTACTTATTTTCCAACTTATGTCATTAAATATTTCAAAAACAAATAATTTCATGAGATAGATGAAGACATAGATGATGATGATAATGACGGCAGGTGAAAGGGAGAATGCTATTTGATAAATGTGATTTCACTCTTGTTTCTACGTACTGGAGTTCAGGGTGATGAGAGAACACTATTATTCCTCCTCATGGCCTCATGATTTTTCTATTACTCTCAGCATCGGGCCTAAACAAATACCCTCACATGGCATTTCATCAAGAATAATGTAAACCCAACATATTTTGATGATTTATTTGCTTTTATTCCTTTTACTACATTTTAAAAATTAATAAGAAAAGTGACCTTTAACAATTAGGATTCTATTTTGGAGATTTTGTACATTTTTTAATACGAACATGGACACATACTCTATGTAATAATACAGTGTATCAACTTTATTTCATCTTTTAATAGCATCATTAGCAAGCCAAATTCTTGCAAATGCTTTTTCCCATTCTTAGTTTTGGTGACTAAATCTGGATTATTTTACTACAGCAGTCAAAGTAGCATTATATAAGCAAAGATATATACTCAAAGATCATGCTAAATGTTTCATACCCTTACAAATTTGCCTTTCTATGATTTTTTTTTTCTAATGCAGAGCCAAAAAATTTATAGTAACAAAATACTTTACCCAACACACCAGTGTACACAGGAATGGTATTGTGAAATTAGAATGCTAACAATATGAATATAAACATTTCATTTAGAGACACATTTTTAATATATTTAATTTAATATATTTAATAACCATCGTACAATAATTTATTGGAAATTCATGAATTTCTGACACTTTCAAATGTGGATCATAAGTTATTTAATTGTAAATAAGGAAAAAGCTGTCTATCAATCATAAATATTCAAATTTCGATGTTTCAAATTCAAATTAGCCTTAAGAAGGTGGATTTACAGTTCTTGCTTATCTCTTTTGTTTTAACTAATGTAATAAAAGTTTTGGGCCAGGTATGGTGGCTTGCACCTGTAATCCCAGCATTTTGGGAGGCTGAGGCAGGAGGATTCCCTGAGCACAGGAGTTCAAGACCAGCCTGGGTAACATGGCAAAACACTGTCTCTAAAAATAATAGGAAAAAATAGCAAGGTGTGGTGGTTCACGCCTGTTGTCCTAGCTACTCAGGAGTCTGAGATGGGAGAATCACTTGAGCCAAGGTGGCAGAGGTTGCATTGAGCTGAAAGTGTGCTTGTGCACTCCAGCCTGGGCAACAGAGTGAGACCCCATCTCAAAATAAAAAAAGAAAAGTTTTAAATTTTAACTTGCATTTCTTAGTACCATAATGCTCTATTCTCCTTTATTCAGCATAAACTCTAATTACAATGGTATCTATGAGAAGATGTTATATCACCCTAACTTTATACTTAGAAATGTACTTTATATTTCTGCTTTTTTAACATTTTTATTGTGGAGCATAACATACATACAGAGAGTAATAACACCTAATAAACAGAAAAAGAAAAAATTACAACATTAACATTGATGTTACCATACCTTTGTCAGAAAATTGAATTTGCCAGCCATCCAGATAATCCCAATATATGTCTTCTTGTTGGTATTTTCTGCCCTCCTGACTATCCCAATTGTTATGATGATCACTCATATTTCGCTGTAGAGTTTTATCAACAGTGTAATAAATTACAATGTATTAAAAATAATGTTTTCCAAACTTTATGTAAATGAGATTATACTAAATGCATTTTTCCATCTTGGTAATTCCTCTCACATCTGTATTATTTTCTATGTAGCTCAAATGTGTTCATTTTCCTTGTATTCTTCTATTGTGAACATGCCAGTCTTGTTTGTTAGTTTTGTTCACTGTATAGTATTCAATTGTATAAGATATGCCACTACTACTTTATCCATTTGTAGGACTGATAGACATTTGGAGGACTTCTCAACTTTAGCTATTAAAACTCAGTGACATGCATGTGTATGTATATGTATTCTGATAAGAGTGAAAATACTGGGTCTTAGGATGTGACCCTTTATCTTAATCAGATAATGCCATACTCAGCTGAAATGAAGGCACAGATTTATAATTCTGGGAGTAGTGTATGAAAATTCTCATTTTTTCATATCCTTTCCAAAATAAGTAATGTCAGGCTAATATTTACACTTTTGTATTTGTATAAAATATTATTAAACAATAGTTTCCAAACCCTTTTCTATTCTTATTCAGAATGTATTTTTACTTCAAAAAATTACATTAATCTTTTTCATTCTATGACTGTTATTTCATATACACTTATTAATAATGCCTTATATATTACACATATTTATTTATATTTCATTACAAATTTGTCTAACCTTTTTTCTTCAAGTTTCAAATACTCTCTTGTTATAAGCAAGTGTAATTATACTGGAGATATTTCTGTTAATCAATCATTATGTCAAATGACTTTGAAAAAATATCATTAGTTAACAGCATACTGTCAGGGAAATTTCAGGATTGTTTAACAACTGTTAAAATGACTCAAAGAAAAAAACATGTTGAAATATAAAAATAGTGTACAAGCTTAATGTAGGTGTCCATGGGAAAATACAAATATATTATTGTTGTTAGTGAAAAAATGATTGGTAGTAAATTTATCATATCTGAATTTTTTTAAAGTCAGGCCTGATATCACTGGTCAAGATTCCCCTTAAAGTCCTGACCTTAACTTCTGTGTGTACCTGATTCCTGAATGTGCAGTAATATTCTCGTTCCTTTTAAATTCTGTGACCGATGTCAAACAGGAAAGCATCTCATTATGCTAATGGTTGAAATCAATGCTGCCTTTATGGAAAACATGATAATTTCCAAAACAGCTCAAATTAACTCTTATTCAAACACAATGTCCTTGCTGTAAGATAAAATTTTCCATATAGGTGTTGAAGTGAAAGGTGAATGCTCATCTACTCGCATGCCAAGGAAGAGTTTTTTAATTGTTCTGCAATTTTTTCCTTGTTTAACTTCTCCATAATTTGTGTTCAGCAACTTCAGTTGTTAGAGAAAATTTTATAGCCCATTTCATAGATGACACATTGGTTGTATAACCCAGTAAAGGGAGCTTGGGAACAACTAGGATCATCATCAAAGTAGATTTAATTTTTCAATGCCAGTAATATGTTGAGTGAATCCCAACTTTTCCTAGCAAAAGCATTCAAGATTTTCTTAGGAACCTCTGAGAGGCCCATAATTCTTAAAGCCTGGTTGCTATGAATACTTTTGTATAATTTATTGTTAACAAGCTCGTTAACACAAACACACTCACACACATATACACCCCCTCATGGATAGAAGGAATTGTTGTCCTATAATTTCTAAAATGGAAAATTAATTTCAGGGAGATCAACCAGGTAGACATAGCCCTATTTTCCCATTTGGGCTTTTCAACCCATTTTCAATATTTATCAAACTTCTCTCTCATGTTGAAGCCTTTGAATAAGATTTTCTCTTGAGTCTACTTAATTTTTAAATACTAATTTTTTATTTAAAATACTCAGCAATTGTGTAACTATTGTGGGCTACTCGAAAAACACATGCTTCTTGCATGTTCAACTTTGTATTTTCAGTACAACTTTGTATTTTTCTCTTACTCTATTTTCTCTCCTCTAATCTTACAGAACTCCAGAAGTATGTTATATATTCTGACTGTAGCATGAATGTTACCCTCTAGTCTTATGTTTTCCATCTCTTTCTCTCTATTCTTCGTTCTTTGTAGCTATCTTCCAATTCACTAATTATCTCTTCTACTCCATCTAACTGATTAACTCTGTCTATAGATTCTTAATATGGATAATTCATTATTTTAGTCTTACTCTTTTAGTGTTCAGAATAATCTTTTATTCTCTTTCCATAAATTATTTTCTACAGGGAAACTGAACAAACTAATCTTAACACCGTGTTCTTTTTAAATGTGTTTTTGATTTTTGGGTTTTTTCTTTTTTGTTTTAGTATGTTAGTAATGAAAATAGTAACAAATTTCTTCTTTTCCCAACACTTTGTTCAGAGAATAGAATAGAAGCTTCATCTTGGAATTTACCTTCAATTTGAAAGAAACTGGAAATTAAGTTGATGTTAGTAGGTTTTTTTGGGATAGTAGTTTGTCTGTTGTTTAATGTAGGTGTCTGTTGCTAGGTCCACACCACAAAATCTCCTCCCAAGGAAACTCAATGAGCAGCACTCCATCTGAAAATATCACTGCAATAGATAAATTATAGTTCATCAACCACAGCTACATCATTGTATTCCAGGAATTAATTTTCACTTTGCTTATGTTGTAAAAATGGGACTCTGTGCTTTTGAACTCCAGCATTACCTAGATGCAATAGAGAAGATGTGGACTTACATCTTTTATTTATTTAGCCCCAAAATCCTATCTTTAGAAACAAGAGCTTGATCATGAAATTGTTTATTTATTTTTCTTATTAAGCAATTTTATTTATACTAAAATCAAAATCTTTTTATACTGTTCCGGTGATTGGTTTAATATCATCTATAATTGTTTTCTTAAGCAATGTGTTTTAAACTACACTACACTTAACTCTCTAAATCTAAATGTATTCAGCTTGACTTGAACCTTGCTGTTTACTAATGTAACTTTCCCACAGTGATGTCCCTTAGAAATTACATAGACTTTGCCCAAATTATAAATGTAAACATTTCCAATATAAATCATTTAATAAGATAGATGTAACTGTAGATGATGATAATAATCATGATGATGTCAGCTAAAAGGGAGAATGTTGTTTAATAAATGTGTCTTTTCAAAGTACTAGAGTTAAGGGTGGTGGGAGAATACTATTATTCTTTCTCATGGATTTATGATTTATGATTTATTTTATTTTATTTTATTTTAAACATGGAGTTTCACTCATGTCACCCAGGCTGGAGTGCAATGGCGCGATCTCGGATCATTGCAACCTCTACCTCTCGGGTTCAATCAATTTTCCTTCCTCAGCCCCCATATAGGTGGGATTACATTTGCCCACCACCACGCCCAGCTAATTTTTGTATTTTTAGTAGAGACGCAGTTACACTATATTGGCCAGGCTGGTCTGGAACTCCTGACCTCAGGTGATCCACCAGCCTCGGCCTCCCAGAGTGCTGGGATTAGAGGCATGAGCCACCATGCCCTGCACAATTCTTATATTATTCTCAGCATCAGGCCTAGACAAATATCTTCACATAGTATTTCATCAGAAATAACATAAAACCAACATATTTCCAATGTTGTTCTTGCTATTATTTTTTCTTTTACCACATTCTAAAAATTATAGTAAAAGTGACCTCCAGCAAATAATACTATTTTTTGGGGGGGCTGTTTAACTTTGTTCCAGTTTCATATTAACTTACACAAATACTCTGTGCAATTAGAGAGTGAATAAGCTTCATTTCATCTTTTAATAGCGTCATTAACAAGTGACATTCTCTCTACTGCTTATTTACATTCTCAGCTACTGTCACAAAATCTGGGTGATTTTATTATAGCAGTCAAAGTGGTTACACTACATACATTTTATGCCTTAACAAAATTTTCTTTCTACTAATTCTTTTCTAATATTCAAAAAATTTGTAGCATCAAAATATTTTTCCTTACACATGTGTACACATGCATGGTATTATAACATTTGAATGGTAAAAATATGTGTATAATTACTTAATTTAGGGATAAATTTAGAAAATTGTCCTTTATATTTAATATCTATATTACTAAAATACTTTGGAAATTCACTAATTTCTGCCACTTTGAAATGTTGTTATCATAAATATTTAAACTGAAAATAAGAAAAAAGGTATCTAGTAAAATACAGATGTGCAAAATCTAATGTTTCAAAGTAAGAATAACATTAAGAATGTGGAGGTAGACTTCCTTCTTATCTTTTCCTTTTTTAAATTAATTTAAAGAAAAGTTTAAAATTTTATCTTGGATTTATTACTATCATAATGCTCTATTCTTCTTTATTCAGCAAAAATTCTAATTACCATGGTATCTATAAGAATATGTTTCTTCAGCCTATTTTATATTCATTCATTTATTATATGTTTCTGCTTTTTAAGTGTTTTCATTACTGTCAAACATAACATATATATAAAGTAATAAAACCTAGATGTACAGCAAAGAAAAAAATTATAGCATTAAGAGTCATGTTACCACATCTTGGTCATGAAGTAGAGTTCACCAGCAATCCAGACACTCCCTATATATGCTTCCTGTTGACATCATTTCCCTTTTGTTTCCTCCATCCCTATTGTCCCAATTGTTATGACAATCACTCATATGCCTCACTTTAGAACTTCGACAACAATGAAATAAATTGCAGTTCATTAAAAATATATCTTTGTAAACTTTATATAAATGGAATTACACTGAATCTTTTTTCCATCTTAATATCTCATATCTATGTAGTTCAAGTTTGTTCATTTTCCTTTTTATTAATATTCTTTGCAAATGTCTCTCTAGTTGATTCATTTTGATTGCTGTATTGTATTCTATTGTACAAGTATGCTGTAATTCATTTATCCATTTTATCACCGATGGACTTCTAAACTTTAGCTATTGGAACTCAGTGATATGCACATGTGTGTATATATATTCTGATTAGAGTGCAATACTGGATATTCAGATGTGATTCACCATCTTAATCAGATAATGCCAAACTCAAAGTAATTACACTGATTTACAATTCTAGGATTACAATGCTAGAACTGTAATGTATGAAAATTCCCATTACTACATATGTTTCCAAAATAAGTAACATCAGACTGCATTTTACACTTTTATATTTATTTAAAATATTATTAAACCTAACATTTTATAAGCCTTTTTCTATTATAATTGAGAATGGATCCTTAATTTAAAAATTGTTACTCTTTTTATGACCATGATTTCATGCACATTTATTAATAATGAGTTATATATTTTACATATTCATTCATATTCCTTTATTAGGTTTTCTAATTTTTTTCTTAAACTTTTAAATACTCTTTTGTAATGAACGAGTGTAATTATACTGGACGTATTTCCTTTAACTAAACATTATGTTAAATGACTGAGAAATATGGTTAACAGCATACTGTAAGGTAAATTTCAGCATTGCTTAACAACTCCTTAAAAAGATTCAAAGAAAATAATATGTTGAAATATCAAAATAGTCTATAAGCCTAAAGAAGATATCCAGGGGAAAATATGAATTTAACCATTACTGTTATGGAAAAAAATGAGTAGTAGTAAACATACCATGTCCAAATTTTTTAAGGCAGGCCTAATATCAATGGACAAGATTCCCTTTAAGGTCTTGACCTTAAACTCTGTGTGCACCTGATTTCTGATTGTGCAGTAATGTTCTTGTTCCTTTTAAATTCTCTGACTAATGTCAAGCAGGAAAGCACCAGGGCATGCTGTTGAATGAGTTCAAGGCTGTCTTAATGGAAAACATGATAATTTCAAAAGCAGCTCAAATTAACTCCTACTCAAATACTATGTCCTTGTTATATGATAAAATTTTTCATACTGATGTTGATGTGAAAGCTGAATTCTCATTTGCCAGCATGCAAATCAAGTCATACACTTATTCATCATTTTGCAATTTTTTCCTTGTTTAATCTTTTCATAACTTGTGTTCAGTAATGTCAATTGTTGGGGAAATTTTCCAAACTAATACATAAATCATGCATTGGATTCCTACACTGTTACATGTACCTTGGTCAAAACTAGAATCATGACCACTGTTGATCCATTTTTTCAATGCCAGATTTATGGAGAGTGAATCCCAACTTTTCCTACAAAAAGCATGCAAGGTGTTCTTGGGAAACCCAAGAAGGCCAATATTCCTTAAAATCTAGTTGCTGCTAACTAATAATAATTGGATAACTTATTGTTAACATGCTTATTAACACCAACACATTCACACACACACATACATACCTCTCATGGCTGGGAAAAATTACTGTCCTGTAATTTGTAAAATGAAAAATTCATTTTCTTACTTGGGCTTTTCAGCCCATTTTCAATGTTTATCAAACTTAACCTCTCATAGTTAGGCCTCTGACTAAGTTATTCTCTTGAGCCTAATACTTAAATATTAATTATTTAATTAAAATATTCAACAATTTTATAACTATTCCTTGAGCACTTAAAAAAACATGTTTTCCATAGAAGAGTCTACACTTCCCTATGTATGAATATTCAGTTTTATTTTTCTCTATTTAATTTATTTTTGATTACTTAATGGTTTACAATGAATAGATGTTAAAATCAGTCTCCCATCCTGGATTTTATTTCTCTTCAGTGTTTATAGTATAAAGGTTTCTAAGAGGGGATCTTGGAGTCTGACTGCCAGAACAGGAAACCAGATTCCCTCCTTGGTATAGCTATGATCTGAGACTCCATTTTCCTACTAATCCTTGAGTCAGTATAATCACTTACAAAAAGCAGGCACGGTGGCTCATACCTGTAATCCAAGCACTTTGGGACGCCGAGGCAGGTGGATCAGCTGAGGTCAGGATTTTGAGACTAGCATGGCCAACATGGTGAAACCTGCCTGTCTCCACTAAAAATACAAATATCAACCAGGTGTGATGGCACCCGCCTATAATCCCAGCTACTCAGTGGCTGCAGCAGAAGAATTGTTTGAAACGAGAAGGCAGAGGGCATAGTTAGTCAAAATCACACCACTGCACTCTAGCCTGAGAGAAAGAGTGAGACTCCATCTCAAAATAACAACAACAACAAAAAGGAGATGATAATAAAACTTTCTTTGGTTAGTTTTCCTTGGAGTTAATATACTATTTCTATACTACTTTCAATCTTACCTGTCTGCTATAGGCAGGAACCAAAGATTGTTAATTATTGATTTGATCCTGTTTTTCTTGATATTTAACATATCAGTGAGAATTTACACTTTTTTTTTTCTTCTGAAACAGAGTCGCCCTCTGCTACCCAAACTGGAGTACAGTGGCAGGATCATAACCCACTGTAGCCTTGAACACCTGGGCTCAAGCAATCCTCCTGCCTCAGTTTCCCAAGTTTTTGGAGCTATAGACAAGCACCTCCATGCCTGCTAATTTTTTAATTTTTCATAGAGACGGAGTTTCCATATGCTGCACAGGGAATTCCTGCTCTCAAGGGATCCTCCCACCTTGGCCTCCCAAAGTACTAGGACTACAGGTATGAGCCATCACATCCAGGCCGCAGTAGGAGTTTTGAAGGTCAGATGCTACCTAGAGCTTCATTTGGCTCACATCCATCCCAAGGTGGATCTAATCAGTTTGTAATAATAACTCTTCCTGAATGTGTAATTGAAATGGATATATATGGCAGCTGGCAGAACTATCACATTCTTCCTGAACTATAGAGTAAGGGACATTATTATAGCAGGACCAAGGGGAAGCCTCTGAAATTCTCTAATGGCAACACAGTGTATAAAGTATAATACCCGCATTCTGTAAGGAATGGAATTGGTCACTGCCATGACAAAAAGCTTGAAAGTAACAGGGGATGGTAGTCTCTTTAAATTCCTATTCAGTTAAGCAGTCTGGCCTCTACCAAAGCAAGGTGGGTTATAGAATGAATGCAGATTATGATAAACTTAAATCAGCACTTACAAAAGGTTTCCAGGATGTGCTATCCTCACTGAGCAGAGCAGAGCTTCTGGTACTTCTTATGGGGCTCATGATTTGGTGAATGTTTCTTAATCTACACTCATTACGAGGGAAAATAAAAAAAGTTTGCCTTGTAAGAATAATAGCACTGCTTCCCTGTTTTATGTCAGGGCCATGTCACTTCTGTTCTCAGTTCAATTTACATTTCTTTAAAACATCGTGCCAATTTAGCATACGATTAATATAACAGATCAGGCCCTGTGGCACATAACTCTAATCCCAACAATTTAGGAGGCCAAAACGGGCAGATCACTTGAGCCCAGGATTTTGAGACAAGCCTGGGTAACACGGTGACATCCAGCCCAACAAAAAATACAAGAAATAGCCAGGCATGGTGTTGTGCCCCTACAGTCCCAGTTGCTAGGAATGCCGAAGCAGGAGAATCACTTGAGCCCAGAAGATTGAGGCTGCAATGAGCTGTGATCCTGTCACTGCACTCCAGCCTTGGGGACAGAATGTGACCCTGTCTCAAAATAATAGCAATAATAATAATAATATATTAGTTGGTACAATAATCAGGAAGTGGTAAGTTTCTTAAATATAGTAAAATACTATAACATTGAGCAGAAGTAAAATACCAGAAGGAAAGAGAGAAATTGGAGAAGATTCAGGGACATAAACACAGGTGATGTTTTAAGGTTTTCAGCGTCCCTAGTCCACAAGTTGAAACAATCTTTTTTAAAGAAAAAGGCGTGTTGCTCTCTCCATATATTTCCTATCTTTACAAAAGAGGCACAATGTTTTGGGAGCCTATTGGGATTTTGGAGTCTACATATTCTACATTTGACAATATTGCTCTGACTCATGAACGAAGTTTCTAAAGGTTACTGGTCTCAGGTGGAGGCCAGAACTAAAGAGGGCTCTACAGCAGATATAGGCTCTGGTCCAAGCTGCTCTGGCCACTGGGCCAGATGATCCAGCAGAATTCAAAGCTGCTAGAGGCATGCAGAGTGGACATTATAGGACTCTGTGCATGTCTCTGACAAGCCTGTAGGAGAGGGGAGAGCAAATTCCTGTGGAATTAGTGCAAAACCATTCCCTCTTCAGCGGAGGAGTATCCTCTGCCTGACAAACAAAACAGCAAATGCAGAACATTAATCCAAGCATAGAGTTCATCTAAGCACAAGCCCCTCTAGGCACAAAACTCTGTGCAGCTCTGCAAGTCATGTGCCCCTAAAGCCAGCCATGACTGGAGGGCATGAGCACATCTGAGTGGCAAAAGGATAGGACTGCACTGGACACAGACATGTGCTTTCTTAGATTCCCTTCACTATCTCCTATTCCCCAGAGCAGCACCTTGCCTGCTCCAGATCATCATTCCATTTGGAACTTGAATGCATCACCACACTGTGGGCATGAGGTCTGACTTTCATAACCTCCACCAAGGGACTAGATGATATAAGACAGAACAACAGAGAAGGTAGTTCGGCCTCAGGGGTACCATGGCCAATGGGAAATACAAGACTAATGACAGCTGAACAGATACATTCTCCCTCCTCTTTCTCTTCCATGGACTAATGCTGGCTGTGGTTTCCCCTTGTACCCTTCTGGAAAAGTGCTGGGAGCCAAGTGCATGCATCTAATGACCACCGTGCTGTCTCTCTCACCTGACTGTGAAGTGGCTGCCAGCAAAATCACACCAGACATCACGACACATTGTTTCACGTTTGTTCTTGTCTCAATTTCCACATGTTCTTGCTATTTTTGTCTTGAACTTGCCTTCCAAATAAATATCATCACTTTAATATCAGGTATTACATTAAAAACATTTTAGTAAAGTAGCTGGTTGCTAACTCAATTTTTAGAAAGGAAATGCCATTTTTATATGATAATCAACTATAAAATATCATAATACAAATATATATTTCACAATAGAAAAAATACATATGCAAATAGACCAAAGTACTTTATATGATTTTTAAAAATATTGTAATAGGTGCCATCTAATTTTGATGTTCTACCTTGTCTCCAATTCAGACACCTGATACAGCTGCATCAAGACTATATTATTGTGGTATTTGCCCTAAAATTGTGGAATAGCCAAACTTTTCCTCTGAGGAATCATTTTGCTGAATAAGCATGCAACCTCAACCTGAGACCAGAACAGGGGAATTCATGCAACTGTTGATATTGTGATGAGTTTCCTTTTCTTTGGTTTACCACATCAACTCATCCACTTTATCCACCCATTTATTTGCTCATTAAAATATCATTTCTGACCACCTATTCTTTGTGCTGGGTTTTAGGTACTGGGAATCAACAGAAAGCAAGATAGGAACAATTTCTTCTTTTTTGGCTCTTACATTGTTCTGAGGAAGATGTGTGGTTTTAAAAAATGCATAAATCAGGTGTGGGGATGATTTATCTTCAGGTTTATTTTTTTTTTCTTCTTTTCTTTTTTTTTTATTTATTATTATTATACTTTAAGTTGTAGGGTACATGTGCATAACGTGCAGGTTTGTTACATATGTATACTTGTGCCATGTTGGTGTGCTGCACCCATCAACTCGTCATTTACATCAGGTATAACTCCCAATGCAATCCCTCCCCCCTCCCCCCTCCCCATGATAGGCCCAGGTGTGTGATGTTCCCCTTCCTGAGTCCAAGTGATCTCATTGTTCAGTTCCCACCTATGAGTGAGAACATGCGGTGTTTGGTTTTCTGTTCTTGTGATAGTTTGCTAAGAATGATAAAAAAAACATCGTTAAAATATTATAATACCAAGAATTAATACAGTCATGTAGAATTTAGCTGTGAACAAGACTGCACATTTCCTTCTTATAACACAGCTTCCTGTTAGGAAATATGTCAACACACTTCCATTTCATCACTGACAACAAACTTACAATGTTAAGGCACATCCTATAATTAATACATAGATTTCATAGATGCTATTTTAACACTTACAAAAAGTTTCACTGAATTATTTTCCATAATTTCTATACTATTTTCACATTGATAGTTTTTTTTTAGAAAAGAAAAGATTGCAGTTCTCTTATCTGAAGTTTAGAAGGAATTTAATAAATGGAAGATAAGGATATCATTAGCAATTCAGGGGCTTAGAGGTGCTATAGAAAAAATACTAAAATAATTTACATCAGAGCTCAATTTCAAAAAAAGCCTTTCTTTAGATCAAAAGTTGGAAGAAATGACTTTTCTAACTGCATATGAAAGCTGATAATAGCAATCAAGATCATGATCATGATTTTTCATCCCTCTTATAGAAGACTTTTTTTCCTAAGCTATTCACATACTTGTATTAAATCTAATGTTCCTCAGTACTGTTTATGGTAGACATAGATGAAATTTACTCTACATATGCTTGTCACTCAAATTTTATTGTGTGCATTGTTTTCTAACAACAATTCTGTTTGCTTTTTACTACACATAAAATAGGAATTCATAATGGAATAAAACCCCAAAGAAACATCCTCATTATTGAGATACAATTGAATGACATTATTATCCAAAAAGTTACAGGTTAAAACAACGAATTCTAAGAACACTGTGGTATATTTGTGTGGTTCAAATAACAATCAAAAGAGCAATATTTTTCCCGAGATAAGCTGTCAGTTCTTAATAATTATAAATAGACATAAATTCTTCAAATGAAATTAAAACTACATGCATGAAATAAACATGGCTTCATAATTCTGAGGAATTTTTGTCGTACTCTCTATAATTTGGCAGTTCTCTGGAAAAAACAATAAAAAGCATGTTATTGTCAATGTTCTTCAGTTTTTCATACACACATAAATACACACACACACACATAGATACTTTTCTAGACTAACATTAGGTAGAAGACTTTTCTAGGTATACATTTGGAAATTATTCATATACATACATTACAGAAAACCCAGTAAGAAATAGAAAATGTTTCATACACCACCAGTTTGTTTTCTGCTAGAAGACACACAAGGCCCCTCTCGTGAATCTACAGAGATGAAGGCTTCTGTCCTTTCACCCAGTACCTCACATTCCACAAAGTTGAAAGAAAAATCTGCTTTAGTTTCTTGTTTCCCCAAATCAGGATGAATGGGTGGGTGGAAGGATAGCTGAATACAGTAGCTTGGCAGAACATGAAGACATGTTCGTTTTCCAGCCTCTCAAAATTCCAAACTGATAGCATTATGGCCAGAAAGTGAATGGCACATAACAGGAGAAAGGAGGTCCAGTTTGCAAAGCTTTTATGTGGACCTTGGTGCTGGGATCTTGAGATCCTTTGCCATGGACCTGCATCTTCTTCAGATGTTTACACAGAGAACAGATTAACAGCAGAAAAGATATCAGGGTCAGAGTGATGGGTACAAAGTTTGCTAGCATGGTTACAGTCATATTTGAAAAGTATATTGCACTCCTCAATTTGACCTTCCATGTCATGTTTCCTTCATATTCTTTTGTCTGTACAATCTGATTCATGTTTATGACAAAAAGATGACAAGCCAAAAATAGCAAAGACCCCAACAGCATCACCAGAATGACATTCATAACTCTCCTCTTTAAGTGAAGAAAAATCAGGTTGGAGAAAGTGGCAATCTTGAGCAAATAAAACATGCTGAGGCTAGTACCAAGCCAGCTGCTGAAATGGTTGGTCACTACCCAGACGTTATAAGCAGTACTTCTTACTTCTACACTATAAAAAGCTAGATTAAACTCAGTTGCACACCAATGTAGTAATAATACCCAGAGAAAACCAACTCTGAAGACAGCCAGAGCAGTGAGAATTTGGTCAGCAAATGAGATCTTTTGTCTCTTGACCCACTCAATGGAATTTACCAATGCTATGAAGCCATTAGCAAAATTTCCAATAAAAAATATATAACCACTCTTAGAATGGAAAAAGTGATAGACAGAAAAGTTATCATGTCTGAACAGACAGAAAGAAAATTTTAAAATGCCGGTGGAACATCACAGCTTGTGATGGCTTGAATATCGTGACCTTAACTCTATATGCACCTGATTTGTGTATCTGCTGTGACATTCTTTTTACTTTTAATTGTTGTGACCAGGGTAAAGCCAGAAATCACCATAGCATGCTAATGGATGAGTTCAATGCTCTCTTTATGGAAAACATTCTTATTTTCAAAACAACTCAAATTAACTCATTCACTCATGTCTGTTCTTGTTATAGGCTGGAATTATTCATACTGAAGTTGACATGAACCCTGAATTCTCATTTGCTAGTATGCAAACAAGGACATATTCACTTTCAGTTTTTGCAAGTTTTCCTTGTGTAACCTCTCCATTATTTGTCTTTAGCGACTTTAGTTGTTAGGGAAGTTTGATAACTCAATACAAAGATCATATAGTAAATGTCTAAATTCTTAAAGGGAGCTTGATCATAACTAAGATAATCACCTATGCAGTCTTTTTTAAACACCAGGTTTAAATACACAGAATCCAAACTTCTTTTATCAAAGGCATCTAAGATTTACTTGAGAACCACAGGCAGGCCAGTACTCCATAAGATCTGGTTGCTGCTAATACTTTTTTGTGACTTCATTATTCACAAGCTCATAAATACACGCACAAACACACACATGTGCCCATCACTTATGAATGGAATGAATTATTTTCTTGTAATTTGCAAAATATAAAATGAGTTTCCAGGAAGTTGTCCAGCTGAAATTAGTCCTATTTTCCCACTCAGGATTTTCAGCCCATGAACAATATTTATTTATCAAACACATCTCTAGTTATTAGGTCTTTGGTAAAGTTTCTTTCAAGTTTAATGTTTAAATATTTATTATTTAATTAAAATATTCAGCAATTTTATAAGTATTCATGGGTACCAGGTCCTTTGATATATAACCTTGCAGTAACCTCCCATCACAGCACGACTGACTACTTTTCCCCTGAACTTGAAGTTCAATAATTTAGCTTGCTTTGATAAACAGAAAATTAATATACTTTGCATAGAGATTTGAGACGGCTTCCATACTAGGGATTCTTCCTCTTTCTATTTAGGGTGAGAATATCTCCTAGCTAGTACTCTGTTCCCAGAAGGAGAATGAGAAACTAATGAAGGCAGATTGTCCCCACCTGATCCAGACTAAATTGGCCAAACTCTAACGACCTCCAAGATGCAGAATTTGGCCCACCACAAATCCCCAGAGACATCCACCAAACCCGGCTTAGAAAAATGAGATCTAAATATATAATATATAAATATATGATGTAGTTTTGGAGGGTTTCTCTTGCAGAAAAACATAACTGAGAAAAGAGCTCTGCTAAACTAAGAGTGTGTAGAATATGTACAACCTTGTTGTGTCAGCAATTCAGGAGCCAAAAGGAAAAAATCAGTGGGGAATGGCAAAGGTTTATTCCTATGAGGTGGATAATTAAGGCTAGAAGAAATCCTTTGGAAAAATCTGGAGGTGACAGATAACATCATCTCAAATTTCCTCATGTTACAACTAAATAAGAAAGTTCTTACTTCAACTCTCTTAGAGTTGTATAAGAATGTATACAAATAGTTTATTTTTCCTGCAGTATATAATGAGTAATAATAAATTTATATGAGATATTTCTCCTAATTTAAAATTTTTATGTTAAAATTATAATTCACACTTAGAAATGAGCCAAAACAAAAATGGGAAATACCACAATGTATCATAAGCACTCAAGTAACCATGATGGCAGGCAAGACAAGGAACACCGAAAACAGCCTAGGTCCACCTCCATGCCACTTTCCAAGCCCGTAACCCCTTGTTAACATCTCTGGAGATAATCAATATCCATAATTTATGATGATCATTTCCTTGATTTTCCTTATACTTTACCAATTAGGTATGCAACCCTAAACTGCACAGCTTGGTCTGGCCTGCTTTCAACTGTGTGTAGGTACAATCCTTCATGTTCTTCTTGGTTGTGGTTTCTTGGTCTCAACATTGTGTTTCTGAAATTTAGTCACAGAGTTGCATGTACATATGATTTTTTTTCACTTCTCTATGTTGTTCTGTTGTGTGGATTTACTGTAATGATTGATCTATCCTTAATATCTATTTGGCCAGCTTTTTTTTGAACAGTTATGAATAATTCTACTAAAGCATTCTCTCAAATATCATTTGATACAATTCCTTTGTATATATACCTTTGGATAGAATTACAGGGTCATTGTTCAAAATCTCCTCATAGATATAGAACAGTTCAAAAAATACTTTAAGTAAATTTACTCCTGTCACCTCCGCCTCCAGTCTACTTTTTGCCATTTGCATATATACTATCAAATAGGTAATTACCGCAATAAGACATTATTTTTGACAGTAAACATTTGTTTACAATTATGCATATATTTACCAAATCTGTCTCCAATCTTGGATTTTATTTCTTTTCCGTTTTTACAGTATAATGGTTTCTAAGAGGAGATCTTCTAGTCAGACTGTGAAGACAGGGAACCAGACACCCTGCTGGTTAGCGTATAGCTATGATGTGAGACTGCATTTTACAACTACTGCCTGCCTCAATAAAATTACCTAAAAAAGCAGATGATAGATTGGGCATGGTGGCCCAGGCCTGTAATTCCGGCATTTTGGGAGGCCAAGGCAGGTAGATCACCTGAGGTCAGGGGTTTGAAACCGGCATGGCCAACACGGTGAAACTCTGTCCCCACCAAAAATAAAAAAATTAGCCAGTTGTGATCACGCACACCTATAATCCCAGCTACTCAGTTGGCTGTGGCAGGAGAATCATTTGAACCCAGGAGATGGAGGTTGTAATTGGTCAAGATCGTGCCACTGCACTCCAGCAGGGAGACAGAACAACACCCTGTCTCAAAAAAAACAACAAAGAAAGGAGATGAAAATAAAGTTGTCTTTGGTTAATTTTGTTAGGAGTTAATCTATTCTTTACATAACTACTTTCAATTTTACCTGTTTGCTATAGGCAGGAACCAAAGATTGTTAATTATTGATTTGATCCCATTTTACTTGATATTTAAGATACCAGCGAGAACTTACACTTTTTTTTTTCTTCTTCCTCTGAGACAGAGTCTCCCTCTGTTACCCAAGTTGGAGTACAGTGGCAGGATCATAGCCCACTGCAGCCTTGAATGCCTGGGCTCAAGCAATCCTCCTGCCTTAACTTCCCAAGTGTTTGGAACTATAGGCATGCACAACCATGCCAGCTAATTTTTTTAATTTTTTGTATGGATGGAGTCTCCATATGCTGCACAGGGAATTATTGCTCTCAAGGGATCCTCCCTCCTTGCTCTCCCAAAGCACTAGGACTACAGGCATGAGTCCTCACATCCAGCCTGCAGTGGGAGTGCTTGAAGGTCAGATGCTACTTAGAGCTTCGGCTCATGTCCATCCCGAGGTGGATCTAATCAGTTTGCAGTTATTACTTCTTCCTGAATGTGTAATTGAAACCTGTAGAGTAAAGGTCATTATTATAGCAGGACCAAGGGGAAGCCTCTCAAATTCTCCTCTACTGGCAACGCAATGTATAAAATATAATAACTGCATTCCCTAAGGAATGGAATTGGTCACTGCCGTGACAAAACACTTGCAAGTTACAGGGGACAGTAGTCTCTTTAGATCTCTATTCACTTAACCTATCTGGCCTCTACCAAAACCAGATGAATTATAGAATGAATGCAGACTACCATAAACTTAAATCAACACTCACAAAATCTTTCCAGGATTTGCTATCTTCACTGAGCAGAGCAGAGCTTCTGGTACTTTTAATGTGGCTCGTGATTTGGTCAATATTTCTTAATCTACACCCAGTAAGAGGGAAAATCAAAACAATTTGCTTTGTATTGTAAGAATAATAGCACTGCTTCACTGTTTTATGTCAGGACTATGTCACTTCTGTTCTCAGTTTAATTTACATTTTTTAAAACATCATGCTAATTTAATATATTAATAATATTACAGACCGGGCCCTGTGGCACATGACTGTAATCCCAGCACTTTTGAGGCCAAAACAGACACATTACTTCAACCTAGGAGTTTGAAATCAGACTGGGTAACATGGTAAAATCCTACCCCAACAGAAAATAAAAAATTAGCCAGGCGTGAGATTGTTCCCCTGCGGTCCCAGCTGCTAGCAATGCCGAGGTAGGAGAAACACTTGAGCCCAGAAGGTTGAGGCTGTCATGAGCTGTGATCCTGCCACTGCACTCCAGTCTCAGGGACACAGTGAGAACCTGTTCAAAATAATAGCAATAAGAATAATAATTAATAATAATAATGTATTCGTTGGTACAATAATCAGGAAGTGGCAAGTTTCTTAAATATAGTAAAATACCCTAATGTTGAATGGAAGTAAAATACCAGAACAAAATAAATAAACCTGAGAAGATTCAGGGACCTACAACATAGGTGATGTTTTAAAGCGTTCAGTGTCCCCAGTCCACACGTCGAAACAATCTTTATTACAGTAAACGATGTTTTGCTCTATATATTTCCTATCACTACAAAAGAGACACAATATTTTGGGGGCCTACTGGGATTTTGGAGCCAACATATTCCACATTTGAAAATATTGCTCTGACTCATTAACGAAGTTTCAAAAGGCTACTGGTCTCGAGTGGAACCCAGAATAAAAGAGGGCTCTACAGAAGATATAGGCTCTGGTCCAAGCAGATTTTGTGATGAGTTTACTTTTCATTTTTTAATTGGTTTACCACATCAACTTATCCGTTTTACCCACCCATTTATTTGTTCCTTAAAACATCATTTTTGAACATCGACACTTGGTACTGGGTTCCAGAACTTGTGAGTCAACAGAAAGCAAGGAAGACATGATCTGCTTTTTTACAGTTCTTACATTGTATTGAGGAAGATATATGATTAAAAAAATACATAAATCAGCTGTGGGGATGATTTATCTTGAGGTTTAAATAACATCGTTAAAATTTCATAACACAAAGAACTAATACCTTCATATACAATTTAGCTGTGAACAAGACTGTACATTTCTCTCTTATAATAGAACTTTTTATTAGTGAATATGTCAAAACATTTTCATTACTGACAACAAAATTATAACGTTAAGTCACATTCCATAATTAACACATAGATTTCATAGATAGTATTTTAACATTTACAAAAAGTTTCACTGAATTATTTTCCATCATTGTTATACTACTTTTACATTGATAGTTTTTGTTTTTGTTTTTGTTTTAGAGAAGAGATTTGAGTTCTCCTCTCTGAAGTTTAGAAGGAATTTTATAAATGGAAGATAAGGATATATTTAGCAAATCGGGGGCTTAGAAGTGCTTTAGAAAACATACTAAAACAATTTGCATCAGATCTCAATTCAAAAACAGTTTTTCTTTAATTCAAAAGCTGGGAGAAATGACGTTTCTAACTGCATATGGAAAATGATAATAGCAATCAAGATCATGATCATGAATTTTCATCCCTTTATTACCAAAGAGATTTTTTTCTAAGCTATTCACATACTTGTATTAAATCTAATATTCCTCAGTACTGTTTATGGTAGACATAGACGAAATTTACTCTACATATGCTTGTCACGCAAAATTTTTTGTGGGCATTGTTTTCTATCAATAATTCTGATTGCTTTTTACTAAACATAAAACAGGAAATCATAATGTAATAAAACCTCAAAGATGCATTCTCATTATTGATTTAGAATTGAATGACCTTACCATCCAAAAAGTGAGATGTTCTAACAACAAATTCTAAGCACACTGTGGTGTATTTGTGTGGATCAAATAACAATAGAAAACAGAAATATTTTTCCTGAGATAAGCTGTTAGTTCTTAATAATTATAAATAGACATTGTAAATTCTACAAATTAAATATAAAATACATGAATGAAAACCATGGCTTTGGAATTCTGAGTAATTTTTGTCATATTTTGTATAGTTTGGCAGTTCATGTGAAAAAACAAAAAAAGCATATGTTATTGTCAGTGTTCTTAAGTTTTTCATATAAATTACACACACACACACACGTATACTTCTTTTGACTAATTTTAGGTGAAAGACTTTTCTAGGTATATGTCTGGAAATTACTCATACACATACATTACAGAAAACACAGTAAGAAATAGAAAATGTTTCATACACCACCAGTTTGTTTTCTGCTAGAAGACACACAATGCCCCTCTTGGGAATTTATGGAGATGAAAGCTTCTGTCCTTTCACACAGTACTTCACGTTCCACAAAACTGAAAGAAAAATCTGCTTTAGCTTCTTGTTTCCCCAAATCACGATGAATGGGTGGGCTGAAGAATAGCTGAATCTAATAGCTTGGCAGAACATGAAGACAGGTTTGTTTCCCAGACTCTCAAAACTCCAAATTGATATAATTACAGACACAAAGTAAACGACACATAACAAGAGGAAGGAGATCACAATTTGCAAAGCTTTTATGTGGACTTTGGTGCTGGGATCTTGAGATCCTTTGCCATGGAGCTGCATCTTCTTCAGATGTTTACACAGAGAACAGATTAACAGCAGAAAACATATCAGCGTCAGAGTGAAAGGTACTAAGTTCTGTAGCGTGGTTACAGTCATATCTGGATGATAAATCGCATTCCTCAATATGTACTTCCAAGTCATGTTTTCTTCATATTCTTTTGTCTGTACAATCTGATTCATGTTTATGACAAAAAGATGACAAGCCAAAACCAGCAAAGGCCCCAACAGCATCACCAGAATGACATTCTTAACTCTCCTCTTTAAGTGAAGAAAAATAAGGTTGGAGAAATTGGCAATCTTGAACAAATAAAATATGCTGAGACTAGTAGCAAGCCAGTTGCTGAAATGGCTGGTTACTGCCCAGACGTTATAAGTGGTAGTTCTTACTTCTATAGTATAAAACGCTGGATTCAACACAGTTGCATACCAATTTAATAATAATACCCAGAGCAAACCAATTCTGGAGACCGCCAGAGCAGTGAGAATTTGGTCAGCAAAGGAGATCTTTTGTCTCTTGACCCACTCAGTGGAATTTACCAACGCTATGAAGCCATTAGCACAATTTCCAATAACAAATGTAACCACTACTAGAATGGAAAAAATGATGGATAGAAAAGTTATCATGTCTCAATAGACAAAAAGAAAATTTTTAAATGCTGATGTTGTGTCTGGAGTTGGTTCCTGCAGGTGGGTTCGTGGTCTCACTGACTTCCAGAGTGGAGCCACGGATCTTTGCAGTGAGTGTTATAGTTCTTAAAGATGGCACGGACCCAAAGACTGAGCGGTAGCCAGGTTTCAGCTCTTAAAGATAGCATGGACCCAAAGACTGAGCGGTAGCAAGGTTTATTGTGAAGAACAACAGGACAACCCTTCCACAGCATTGAAGGTAACCTGACTGGGTTTTTGCTGCCGGCTGGAACAGCCACTTTTATTCCCTTATTTGTCCCTTCCCATGTTCAGTTTTTGTCCTATCAGAGTGCCCTTTTTCAGTCGTCCCTGTGATTGGCTACTTTTTGGATCCTGTTGATTGGTGCGTTTTACAGAGCACTGATTGGAGCATTTTACAGAACGCTGATTGGTGCCTTTTACAGAGGATTCATTGGTGCATTTTACAATCCTCTGGCTAGCCACAGAGCGCCTATTGGTGCATTTTACAATCCCCATGCTGGCTACAGAATACTTCTCCAAATCCCCACTCGACCCAGGAAGTCCAGATGGCTTCACCTCTCAATGAAATATGACTGGTTGTGATTGCTTGAATATCCTGACCTTAAATTCTATATGCACCTAATTTGTGAATGTGCTTGCTCATTCTTTTTACTTTTAAATGTTGTGACCACTGTCAAGCCAGAAATCACCATGGCATGTTAATTGATGAGTTCAGTGATCTCTTTATGGAAAACATTCTTATTTTCAAACAACTCAAATTAACTCATTCATTCATTGTCTGTTCCTTTTATAGGCTGGAATTATTCATACTGAAATTGACAGGAAACATGAATCCTCATTTGCTAGTACACAAATAGGAGCATATTCTCTTTCAGTGTTTGCAATTTTTCCTTGTGTAAGCTATCCATTTGTCTTTAACGACTTCAGTTGTTAGGGAAGTTTTATAATCCAATACATAGTTCATGTTGTAAATGTCTACGTTCTTAAAGGGAGCTTGTTCTTAACTAAGATCATCACCTATATTGACATTTTAAAAGCCAGATTTAAATACGCAGAATCCAAACTGCTTTTAGCAAAAGCATCTAAGATTTTCTTGAGAACCACAGGCAGGCCAGTACTCCATAAGATCTGGTTGCTGCTAATACTTTTGTATAGCTTCATTAGTCACAAGCTCAGAAATACACACCCATATGCATGCATGGGCACACCGCTTATGAATGGAACAAATTATTTTCTCGTAACTTCCAAAACAAAAAATCAGTTTCCAAGAGGTTATCCAGATGAAATTAGTCCTATTCTCATACTCAGAGTTTTCAGCCCATGAATGATATTTATTTATCAAACACATATCTAATTCTTAGGACTTTGGTAAAGTTTCTCTGAAGTCTAGTGTTTGAATATTTATTATCATATAAAATATTTAGCAATTTTATAAGAATTCCTGCGTACCGGGCTCTTTGATAGATAATCTCGCAGCATACTCCCATTGCAGGAAGACTGACTACCTTGCGCCTGAACTTGGAGTCCAATCATTTAACTTACTTTCATAAACAGAAAATTACTGCACTTTGCGTAGAGATTTGAGATGGCTTCCATACTGGAGATTCTTCCTCTTTCCATTTACCATGAGAACATCACCTAGAAAGTACACTGTTCCCAGAAGGAGAATGAGAAACTAATGAGGTCAGGTTGCCCCCAGCTGATCCACACTAAATTGGCCAAACTCTATCTCCAAGATGCCGAATTTGGCCCATCTCAACTCACCAGAGCCATCCATCAACCCAGCTTAGAAAAATGAAATCCAGGCCAGGCGCGGGGGAGGGTAAGGAGGGTAGATCACGAAGTCAAGAGATTGAGACCTTCCTGGCCAACATGGTGAAACCCCGTCCCTACTAAAAATACAAAAATTAGGCGGGCTTGGTGGCGTTTGCCTGTAGTCCCAGCTACTTGGGAGGCTGAGGCAGGAGAATCGCTTGAACTCAGGAGGCAGAAGTTGCAGTGAGCCAAGATCGTGCCAGTGCACTCCAGCCTGGGCAAGAGAGTGAGACTCCATCTCAAAAAACAGAACACACACACACACACACACACACACACACACACAAATGAAATCCAAAGACATGTGAGATATATATATCTAATGTCGTTTTCGAGGGTTTTCTCCTGCAGAAAAACATAACTGATAAAAGAACTCTGCTAAACCGAGAGTGTGAGAAGTATGTACATCTTTGTTGTGTCAGGAATCAGGAGCAGAAAGTAAAAATAGATGTGGAATGGCAAAGGTTTGTCCTGTGAGGTGGATAATTAAGTCTAGAATAAATCCTTTGGAAACATCTGCGCTTGACAGATAACATCATCTCAAATTTCCTTATAATGCAACTAAATAAGAAAGTTCCTATTTCAACTATCTTAGAGTTGTATAAGAATGTATATACAGCTAATTGATTTTTCCCTTCAGTATATATAGAGATGAGTAATAATAATTTCTATAAGACATTTCTCCTGACTAAAAATTATATGTTAAAATTGTAATGCACACTTAGAAATGAACCAAAACAAAAATTGGAAATACCGGAATGTATCAGAAACAGTCAAGTAACGCTTATACAGGGCAAAAGAGGGAACATCGAAAACAGCCTAGGTCCATCTCCATGCCATTTTTCTGACATGAAAGTGGTAATGATTTTCTTCTTTTTGTAACACTTTGGTCAAAGAAAAGAATAAAAGCAAGGTCTAGGCATCCTCCTGCAACTTGGAAGAAATTGATAATTGATTTGATGTGATAGCATTTTTTGGATAGTAGCTTTTCTGTTTCTGGATCATCATCGCAAACTCTCCTCACAGAGAAATTCAGTGAGAAGTACTGGATCTCAAAATGTCACTTCGATTAATAAGACAAAGTATCTCAACAACAGCTCCACCATTCTATTCCATGATTTTAATTTTATGCTGTTTTTATCAGCAGAAATCAAGACTTCCTAGTTTACAACAATCTTTAAGAGATCAAATAGTGAAACAGTGCTTACAAGTTTATGAAAAACTGAAGGACGTCTGATACAAGTAGACTTGAAGTCCCATGGAAATAAACCTGAATCTAGTGCTTCTATGGAATTCCACCATTTAATCCCTATCCGTGAATATGGTTTTGGTTATAGAACTACAACCTTTGAAATCCATCATCACTCACTCAAGTGTGACAGAAGATCTGAGGTCTTACCTCTGTTTGACAATTTGGTCCTAAAAACTCGCTCTTTAGAAATAAAAGCTTGCTCATAAAAATGTGTTATTTGCTTTATCTTTCTTATTAGGGAGTTCTATTTACACTAAAATCTAAATTGTTTCTATTGTGATCTTAGTGAAATGAGGATTCATTTAAGGTCGTCCATAAATAATTATTTGCTTAGGCAATGTATTCTAAAATAAACTACACTTAATGTTTAAACCTAAATGTATTGAGCTCGACTTGAACTTTGCTGTTTACTATTGTAACTTTCTCACAATGATGATCTTTTTAAAATTCCTTATTTTCCATATTATGTATTTAAATATTTCAAAAACAAATCATTCCATGAGATAGATGAAGATATACATGATGACGATGAGAATGATGATGGCAGGTGAAAGGGAGAATGCTATTCGATAAATGTGATTTCAGTCTTGTTTCTAAGTACTGGAGTTCAGGGTGATGAGAGAACACTATTATTCCTCCTCATGGCCTCATGATACTTCTGTAATTCTCAGCATCAGGCCTAGACAAATACCCTCACATGGTATTTCATCAAGAATAATGTAAAACCAACATATTTTCAATGATTTATTTGCTTCTTCTTTTTTTCTTTTACTGCATTTTAAAAGTTGATAACAAAAGTGACCTCCAACAATTAGGATTCTATTTTGGGGATTTCTAACACTTTCAAATGTGTATCACAAATAATTAAATTGGAAATAAGCGAAAAGGTGTCTATCAGTCATAAATATTCAAATTTTGTTGTTTCAAACTCATATTAACACTAAGATGGTGGATTTATAGTTCTTTCTTATCTTTTCTTTTGTTTTAATTAATTAAAGTAATGTTTTGGTACAGGTGTGGTGGTTCACACCTGTAATCCCAGCATTTTTGGTGGCTGAGCCAGGTGGATTGCCTGAGCACAGGAGTTCAAGACCTGCCTGGGCAACATGGCAAAACCGTGTCTCTACAAAAAAAAAAAAAAAAAAAAAAAAAAAAACTAGAAAAAATTAGCAGGGCGTGGTGGTGCATGCCTGTTGCCCTAGCTACTCTGGAGGCTGAGATGGCAGAATGACTTGAGCCAAGGTGGCAGAGGTTGCATTTAGCTGAGATTGTACTTCTGCACTCTAGCCTGGACAACACGGCGAGATCCTGTCTCAAAATTAAAAAAGAAAAAAATTAATTTTAACTTGGATTTCTTAGTACCATAATGCTCTATGCTCCTTTATTCAGCAAAACTCTAATTACAATGGTATCTATGAGAATTTGCTGTTTCACCTTAATTTTGTACTTAGAAATGTACTTTATGTTTCTGCTTTTTTTAACTTTTTTTTAATACACACTTTAAGTTCTAGGGTACATGTGCACAACGTGCAGTTTTGCTACATATGTATACATGTGCCATGTTGGTGTGCTGCACCCATTAACTCATCATTTACATTAGGGATATCTCCTAATGCTATCCCTCCCCCCTCCCCCCTCCCCTTCCTCCTACCCCAAAATAGGCCCCGGTGTGTGATGTTCCCCTTCCTGTGTCCAAGTGGTCTCATTGTTCAATTCCCACCTATGAGTGAGAACATGCGGTATTTGGTTTTCTGTTCTTGCAATAGTGTGCTGAGAATGATGGCTTCAAGTTGCATCCATGTCCCTACAAAGGACACGAACTCATCCTTTGGTATGGTTACGTAGTATTCCATGGTGTATATGTGCCACATTTTTTCAGTCTGTCACTGATGGACGTTTGGGATGATTCCAAGTCTTTGGTATTGTGAATAGTGCTGTAATAAACATACGTGTGCATGTGTCTTTATAGCAGCGTGATTTATAATCCTTTGGGTATATACCCAGTAATGCGATGACTGGGTCAAATGGTATTTCTAGTTCTAGATCCTAGAGGAATCGCCACACTGTTTTCCACAATGGTTGAACTAGTTTACAGTCCCACCAACAGTGTAAAAGTGTTCCTATTTCTCCACATCCTCTCCAGCACCTGTTGTTTCCTGATTTTTTCATGATTGCCATTCTAACTGGAGTGAGATGGTATCTCATTGTGGTTTTGATTTGCATTTGTCTGATGGCAAGTGATGATGAGCATTTTGTCATGTGTCTGTTGGCTGTACGAATGTCTTCTTTTGAGAAGTGTCTGTTCATATCCTTTGCCGACTTTTTGATGGGGTTGTTTGCTTGTTTCTTGTAAATTTGTTTGAGTTCTTTGTAGGTTCTGGATATTAGCCCTTTGTCAGATGAGTAGATTGCAACAATTTTCTCCCATTCTGTAGGTTGACTGTTCACTCCGATGGTAGTTTCTTTTGCTGTGCAGAAGCTCTTTAGTTTAATTAGATCCCATTTGTCAATTTTGGCTTTTGTCGCCGTTGCTTTTGGTGTTTTAGACATGAAATTTTTAACACTTTTTTTTTGTGGCATATAACATACATATACAGAGTAATAACACCTAACAAAAAGTAAGAAAAAATTATAATGTTAACGTTGATGCTACCAGACCTTGGTAAGGAAATAGAATTTGCCATTGTATATTTAGAAAACCCCATTGTGTCAGCCCAAAATCTCCTTAAGCTGCTAAGCAACTTCAGCAAAGTCTGAGCATACAAAATCAATGTGCAAAAATCACAAGCACTCCTATACACCAATAACAGACAAACACAGAGCCAAGTCATGAGTGCACTCCCATTTACAATTTTTTCAAAGAGAATGAAATATCTAGGAATCCAACTTTCAAGGGATGTGAAGGACCTCTTCAAGGAGAACTACAAACCACTGCTCAATGAAATAAAAGAGGACACAAACAAATGGAAGAACATTCCATGCTCATGGTTAGGAAGAATCAATATCGTAAAAATGGCCATACTGCTCAAGGTAATTCATAGATTCAATGCCATCCCCATCCAGCTACCAATGACTTTCTTCACAGAATTGGAAATAACTACTTTAAAGTTCAGATGGAACCAAAAAAGAGCCCGCATTGCAAAGACAAACCTAAGCAAAAAGAACAAAGCTGGAGGTGTCATGCTACCTTACTTCAAGCTATACTACAAGGCTATAGTAACCAAAACAGCATGGTACTTGTACCAAAAGAGAGATATACCAGTGGAACAGAACAGGGCCCTCAGAAATAATAAAACACATCTACAACCATCTGATCTTTGACAACCCTGGCAAAAACTAGAAATGGGGAAAGGATTCCCTATTTAATAAATGGTGCTGGGAAAACTGGCTAGCCATATGTAGAAAGCTTACACTTTATACAAAAATTAATTCAAATGGATTAAAGACTTAAATGTTAGACCTAAAACCATAGAAACCCTAGAGGTAAACCTAGGAAATACTATTCAGGACATAGGCATGTGCAAGGACTTCATGACTAAAACACCAAAAGCAATGGCAACAAAAGCCAAAATTGACAAATGGGATCTAATTAAACTAAAGAGCTTCTGCACAGCAAAAGAAACTACTATCAGAGTGAACAGGCAACCTACAGAATGGGAGAAAATGTTTACAATCTACCCATCTGACAAAGGGCTGATATCCAGAATCTACAAAGAACTTAAACAAATTTGCAAGAAAAAATCAAACCACTACATCAAAAAGTGGGCAACTGTGGTTGTTTATTGTATTTTAACACCTAAAGGAATTCCTCAAACAAAATTGGTGTTAAGCTGTTGTGAGGTGCTTGAATATGTAATATTTTCTCTCTACAAGCCACTAAATTCCTTTTTCTAGTAACCAGTTTCCTGGTTCTAATCATACAATCACATGTGTTTTGATGGGCTTGTGCAACCTAACTAGGCTACCCTGTTGCTGTACCACCACCACCACCAGTCCCCATTCCAACTTCATTCAGTGCTTTTGATGTGAGGACTAGGATGTTCCAGATTCAGTTTATTTAGATATTTGATTCAACGATGACCAACACAGTCAAAGATACTTCACACAGATGAGATCCAAATAAAAGTGGAAAAAAAAAAAAAAAAGAAGTAGAATTTCCAGCAATCCACATACTCCCGATGAAAGTCTTCTTGTTGATATTTTCCTCCCTCCTGACTATCCCAATTGTTTTAATGATCACTCATATGTTTCACTGTAGAGATTTATTACCAAGGTAAAAAATTACAATGTATTAAAAACAATGTTTTTCAGCATTATGTAAATGAGATTATACTAAATGTATTTTCCATCTTGATAATTCCTCTCATATCTGTGAGTATTAATATCTATGTAGCTCAAATTTGTTCATTTTCATAGTTGTATTATTCTGTTGTAAACATGGCAGTCTTGTTTGTTAATTTTGATTGCTGTATAGCATTCCATTGTATAAGTATGCCACAGTTTGTTTATCCATTGAGAGGACTGGTAGACATTTGGAGGATTTCTCAACTTTAGCTACTGAAACTCAGTGATATGCATGTGTATGTATATGCATTCTGATAAGAGTGTCCATACTGGATCTTAGGATGTAATCCTTCATCGTAATCAGATAATACCATACTCAGCTGAAATGATGGCACACATTTATGGCACTCCCAGGAGTAGTGTATGAAAATTCCCATTGTGTCATATACTTTCCAAAATAAGTAATGTCAGGCTAATATATACATTTTTGTATTTACATAAAATGTTATTAAACAATATTTTCCAAGCCGTTTTCTATTCTTATTCAAAATGTATTTTTATTTCAATAAATTATATTAATCTTTTTTCATTCTATGATTGTTATTTCATATAAACTTATTAATAATGCTTTATGAATGTGAATATGTCAACACACTTCCATTTCATCACTTACAACAAGCTTACAATGTTACGGAACATCCTATAATCAATACATAGATTTCATAGATGCTATTTTAACACTTACAAAAAGTTTCACTGAATTGTTTTCCATAATTTCTATACTATTTTCACATTGATAGTTTTTTTTTAGAAAAGAGAAGGTTGGAGTTCTCTTATCTGAAGTTTAGAAGGAATTTGATAAATGGAAGATAAGGATATCATTAGCAATTCAGGGACTTAGAAGTGCCATAGAAAAAATACTAAAATAATTTACATCAGAGCTCAATTTCAAAAAAAGCCTTTCTTTAGATCAAAAGTTGGAAGAAATGACTTTTTTAACTGCATATGAAAGCTGATAATAGCATTCAAGATCATGATCATGATTTTTCATCCCTCTTATAGAAGACTTTTTTTTCTAAGCTATTCATATACTTGTATTAAATCTAATATACCTCAGTACTGTTTATGGTAGACATAGATTAAATTTACTCTACATATGCTTGTCACTCAAATTTTATTGTGTGCATTGTTTTCTAACAACAATTCTGTTTGCTTTTTACTAAACATAAAAAAGGAATTCATAATGGAATAAAACCCCAAAGATACATCCTGATTATTGAGATAGAATTGAATGACATTATTATCCAAAAAGATATAGGTTAAAACAACGAATTCTAAGCACACTGTGGTATATTTGTGTGGTTCAAATAACAATCAAAAGAGCAATATTTTCCCCAAGATAAGCTGCTAGTTCTTAATAATTATAAATAGACATAAATTCTTCAAATGAAATAAAAACTACATGCATAAAATAAACATGGCTTCAGAATTCTGAGGAATTTTTGTCGTACTTTCTATAATTTGGCAATTCTTTGAAAAAACAATAAAAAGCATGTTATTGTCAATGTTCTTCAGTTTTTCATACACACATAAATACACACACACACACATATATGGTTTTTAGACTAACATTAGGTAAAAGACTTTTCTAGGTATACATTTGGAAATTATTCATATACATACATTACAGAAAACCCAGTAAGAAATAGAAAATGTTTCATACACCACCAGTTTGTTTTCTGCTAGAAGACACACAAGGCCCCTCTCGTGAATCTACAGAGATGAAGGCTTCTGTCCTTTCACCCAGTACCTCACATTCCACAAAGTTGAAAGAAAAATCTGCTTTAGCTTCTTGTTTCCCCAAATCAGGATGAATGGGTGGGTGGAAGGATAGCTGAATACAGTAGCTTGGCAGAACATGAAGACATGTTCGTTTTCCAGCCTCTCAAAATTCCAAACTGATAGCATTATGACCAGAAAGTAAATGGCACATAACAGGAGAAAGGAGGTCACAGTTTGCAAAGCTTTTATGTGGACCTTGGTGCTGGGATCTTGAGATCCTTTGCCATGGACCTGCATCTTCTTCAGATGTTTACACAAAGAACAGATTAACAGCAGAAAAGATATCAGGGTCAGAGTGATGGGTACAAAGTTTGCTAGCATGGTTACAGTCATATTTGAAAAGTACATTGCACTCTTCAATTTGATCTTCCATGTCATGTTTCCTTCATATTCTTTTGTCTGTACAATCTGATTCATGTTTATGACAAAAAGATGACAAGCCAAAAATAGCAAGGACCCCAACAGCATCACCAGAATGACATTCTTAACTCTCCTCTTTAAGTGAAGAAAAATCAGGTTGGAGAAAGTGGCAATCTTGAGCAAATAAAACATGCTGAGGCTAGTACTAAGCCAGCTGCTGAAATGGTTGGTCACTACCCAGACGTTATAAGCAGTACTTCTTACTTCTACACTATAAAAAGCTAGATTAAACTCAGTTGCACACCAATGTAGTAATAATACCCAGAGAAAACCAACTCTGGAGACAGCCAGAGCAGTGAGAATTTGGTCAGCAAACGAGATCTTTTGTCTCTTGACCCACTCAATGGAATTTACCAATGCTATGAAGCCATTAGCAAAATTTCCAATAACAAATATAACCATTATTAGAATGGAAAAAGTGATAGATAGAACAGTTATCATGTCTGAACAGACAGAAAGAAATTTTTAAAATGCCGGTGTAACATCGCAGGTTGTGATTGCTTGAATATCCTGACCTTAAAATCTATATGTACCTGATTTGTGTATCTGCTGTGCCATTCTTTTTACTTTTAATTGTCGTGACCAGTGTAAAGCCAGAAATCACCATAGCATGCTAATGGATGAGTTCAATGCTCTCTTTATGGAAAACATTTTTAATTTCAAAACAACTCAAATTAACTCATTCACTCATGTCTGTTCTTGTTATAGGCTGGAATTATTCATACTGAAGTTGACATGAACCCTGAATTCTCATTTGCTAGTATGCAAACAAGGACATATTAACTTTCAGTGTTTGCAAGTTTTCCTTGTGTAACCTCTCCATTATCTGTCTTTAGCGACTTTAGTTGTTAGGGAAGTTTTATAACCCAATACAGAGATCATATAGTAAATATCTAAATTCTTAAAGGGAGCTTGGTCATAACTAAGATCATGACCTATACAGTCTTTTTTAAACACCAGATTTAAATACACAGAATTCAACCTTCTTTTATCAAAAGCATCTAAGATTTACTTGAGAACCACAGGCAGGCAGGTACTCCATAAGATCTGGTTGCTGCTAATACTTTTGTGTGACTTCATTATTCACAAGCTCATAAATAAATGCACAAACACACACATGTGCACACCACTTATGAATGGAATGAATTATTTTCTTGTAATTTCCAAACTATAAAATGAGTTTCCAGGGGGCTGTCCAGCTGAAATTAGTCCTATTTTCCCACTCAGGGTTTTCAGCCCATGAGCAATATTTATTTATCAAACACATCTCTAATTATTAGGTCTTTGGTAAAGTTTTTTCAAGTCTAATGTTTAAATATTTATTATTTAATTAAAATATTCAGCAATTTTATAAGTATTCATGGGTACCAGGCCCTTTGACATATAATCTTGCAGTAACCTCCCATCACAGGACGACTGACTACTTTTCCCCTGAACTTGAAGTTCAATAATTTAGCTTGCTTTGATGAACAGAAAATTAATATACTTTGCATAGAGATTTGAGATGGCTTCCATACTGGGGTTCTTCCTCTTTCTATTTAGGATGAGAATATCTCCTAGCTAGTACTCTGTTCCCAGAAGGAGAATGAGAAACTAATGAAGGCAGATTGTCCCCACCTGATCCAGACTAAATTGGTCAAACTCTAACGACCTCCAAGATGTAGAATTTGGCCCACCACAAATCCCCAGAGACATCCACCAAACCCGGCTTAGAAAAATGAGATCTAAAGATATAATATATAAATATATGATGTAGTTTTGGAGGGTTTCTCTTGCAGAAAAACATAACTGAGAAAAGAGCTCTGCTAAACTAAGAGTGTGTAGAATATGTACAACCTTGTTGTGTCAGCAATTCAGGAGCCAAAAGGAAAAAATCGATGGGGAATGGCAAAGGTTTATTCCTATGAGGTGGATAATTAAGGCTAGAAGAAATCCTTTGAAAAAATCTGGAGGTGACAGATAACATCATCTCAAATTTCCTCATGTTACAACTAAATAAGAAAGTTCTTACTTCAACTCTCTTAGAGTTGTATAAGAATGTATACAAATAGTTTATTTTTCCTGCAGTATATAATGAGTAATAATAAACTTTTATAAGATATTTCTCCTAATTTAAAATTTTTATGTTAAAATAATAACACACACTTAGAAATGAGCCAAAACAAAAATGGGAAATACCACAATGTATCATAAGCACTCAAGTAACCATGATGGCAGGCAAGACAAGGAACACCGAAAACAGCCTAGGTCCACCTCCATGCCACTTTCCAAGCCCGTAACCCCTTGTTCACATCTCTGGAGATAAACAATACCCATAATTTATGATGATCATTTCCTTGATTTTCCTTATACTTTACCAATTAGGTATGCAACCCTAAACTGCACAGCTTGGTCTGGCCTGCTTTCAACTGTGTGTAGGTACAATCCTTCATGTTCTTCTTGGTTGTGGTTTCTTGGTCTCAACATTGTGTTTCTGAAATTTAGTCACAGAGTTGCATGTACATATGATTTTTTTTCACTTCTCTATGTTGTTCTGTTGTGTGGATTTACTGTAATGATTGATCTATCCTTAATATCTATTTGGCCAGCTTTTTTTTGAACAGTTATGAATAATTCTACTAAAGCATTCTCTCAAATATCATTTGATACAATTCCTTTGTATATATACCTTTAGATAGAATTACAGGGTCATTGTTCAAAATCTCCTCATAGATATAGAACAGTTCAAAAAATACTTTAAGTAAATTTACTCCAGTCACCTCTGCCTCCAGTCTATTTTTTTTGCCATTTGCCTATATATTATCAATTATGTAATTACCGCAATAAGACATTATTTTTGACAGTAAACATTCATTTATAATTATGCACATATTTACCAAATCAGTCTCCAATCTTGGATTTTATTTCTTTTCCGTTTTTACAGTATAATGGTTTCTAAGAGGGAATCTTCTAGTCAGACTGTGAAGACAGGAAACCAGATACCCTCCTCGTTAGAGTATAGCTATGATGTGAGACTGCATTTTACAACTACTGCCTGCCTCAATATAATTACCTAAAAAAGCAGATGATAGATTGGGCATGGTGGCCCAGGCCTGTAATTCTAGCATTTTGGGAGGCCAAGGCAGGTAGATCACCTGAGGTCAGGGGTTTGAAACCTGCATGGCCAACACGGTGAAACTCTGTCCCCACTAAATATACAAAAATTAGCCAGTTGTGATCACGCACACCTATAATCCCAGCTACTCAGTTGGCTGTGGCAGGAGAATCATGTGAACCCAGGAGATGGAGGTTGTAATTGGTCAGGATCGTGCCACTGCAGTCCAGCAGGGAGACAGAACAACACCCTGTCTCAAAAAAAAAAAAAACAAAGAAAGGAGATGAAAATAAAATTGTCTTTGGTTAATTTTGTTAGGAGTTAATCTATTCTTTACATAACTACTTTCAATTTTACCTGTTTGCTATAGGCAGGAACCAAAGATTGTTAATTATTGATTTGATCCCATTTTACTTGATATTTAAGATATCAGCGAGAACTTACACTTTTTTCTTCTTCCTCTGAGACAGAGTCTCCCTCTGTTACCCAAGTTGGAGTACAGTGACAGGATCATAGCCCACTGCAGCCTTGAATGCCTGGGCTCAAGCAATCCTCCTGCCTTAACTTCCCAAGTGTTTGGAACTATAGGCATGCACAACCATGCCAGCTAATTTTTTTAATTTTTTGTATGGATGGAGTCTCCATATGCTGCACAGGGAATTATTGCTCTCAAGGGATCCTCCCTCCTTGCTCTCCCAAAGCACTAGGACTACAGGCATGAGTCCTCACATCCAGCCTGCAGTGGGAGTGCTTGAAGGTCAGATGCTACTTAGAGCTTCGGCTCATGTCCATCCCGAGGTGGATCTAATCAGTTTGCAGTTATTACTTCTTCCTGAATGTGTAATTGAAACCTGTAGAGTAAAGGTCATTATTATAGCAGGACCAAGGGGAAGCCTCTCAAATTCTCCTCTACTGGCAACGCAATGTATAAAATATAATAACTGCATTCCCTAAGGAATGGAATTGGTCACTGCCGTGACAAAACACTTGCAAGTTACAGGGGACAGTAGTCTCTTTAGATCTCTATTCACTTAACCTATCTGGCCTCTACCAAAACCAGATGAATTATAGAATGAATGCAGACTACCATAAACTTAAATCAACACTCACAAAATCTTTCCAGGATTTGCTATCTTCACTGAGCAGAGCAGAGCTTCTGGTACTTTTAATGTGGCTCGTGATTTGGTCAATATTTCTTAATCTACACCCAGTAAGAGGGAAAATCAAAACAATTTGCTTTGTATTGTAAGAATAATAGCACTGCTTCACTGTTTTATGTCAGGACTATGTCACTTCTGTTCTCAGTTTAATTTACATTTTTTAAAACATCATGCTAATTTAATATATTGATAATATTACAGACTGGGCCCTGTGGCACATGACTGTAATCCCAGCACTTTTGAGGCCAAAACAGACACATCACTTCAACCTAGGAGTTTGAAATCAGCCTGGGTAACATGGTAAAATCCTATCCTAACAGAAAATAAAAAATTAGCCAGGCGTGAGATTGTTCCCCTGCAGTCCCAGCTGCTAGCAATGTGGAGGTGGGAGAATCACTTGAGCCCAGAAGGTTGAGGCTGTCATGAACTGTGATCCTGCCACTGCACTCCAGTCTCAGGGACACAGTGAGAACCTGTTCAAAATAATAGCAATAAGAATAATAATTAATAATAATATATTCGTTGGTACAATAATCAGGAAGTGGCAAGTTTCTTAAATATAGTAAAATACCCTAATGTTGAATGGAAGTAAAATACCAGAACAAAATAAATAAACCCGAGAAGATTCAGGGACCTACAACATAGGTGATATTTTAAAGCGTTCAGTGTCCCCAGTCCACACGTCGAAACAATCTTTATTACAGTAAACGATGTTTTGCTCTATATATTTCCTATCACTACAAAAGAGACACAATATTTTGGGGGCCTATTGGGATTTTGGAGCCAACATATTCCACATTTGAAAATATTGCTCTGACTCATTAACAAAGTTTCAAAAGGCTACCGGTCTCGAGTGGAACCCGGAATAAAAGAGGGCTCTACAGAAGATATAGGCTCTGGTCCAAGCAGATTTTGTGATGAGTTTACTTTTCATTTTTTAATTGGTTTATCACATCAACTTATCCGTTTTATCCACCCATTTATTTGTTCATTAAAACATCATTTTTGAACATCTACACTTGGTACTGGGTTCTAGAACCTGTGAGTCAACAGAAAGCAAGGAAGACATGATCTGCTTTTTTACAGTTCTTACATTGTATTGAGGAAGATATATGATTAAAAAAATACATAAATCAGCTGTGGGGATGATTTATCTTGAGGTTTAAATAACATCGTTAAAATTTCATAATACAAACAACTAATACCTTCATATACAATTTAGCTGTGAACAAGACTGTAAATTTCTTTCTTATAGTAGAACGTTTTATTAGTGAATATGTCAAAACATTTTCATTACTGACAACAAAATTATAACGTTAAGGCACACTCCATAATTAATACATAATTTCATCGATACTATTTTAACATTTACAAAAAGTTCCACTGAATTATTTTCCATCATTGCTATACTACTTTTACACTGATAGTTTTTTTTTTTTTTTTTTTAGAGAAGTGATTTGAGTTCTCCTATCTGAAGTTTAGAAGGAATTTTATAAATGGAAGATAAGGATATATTTAGCAAATCAAGGGCTTAGAAGTGCTTTAGAAAAAAATACTAAAACAATTTGCATCAGATCTCAATTCAAAAACAGTTTTTCTTTAATTCAAAAGCTGGAAGAAATGACATTTCTAACTGCATATGGAAAATGATAATAGCAATCAAGATCATGATCATGAATTTTCATCCCTTTATTACCAAAGAGATTTTCTTCTAAGCTATTCACATACTTGTTATTAAATCTAATATTCCTCAGTACTGTTTATGGTAGACATAGACGAAATTTACTCTACATATGCTCGTCACTCGAAGTTTTTTGTGGGCATTGTTTTCTATCAATAATTCTGATTGCTTTTTACTAAATAAAACAGGAATTCATAATGTAATAAAACCTCAAAGATGCATTCTCATTATTGATTTAGAATTGAATGACCTTACCATCCAAAAAGTTAGATGTTCAAACAACGAATTCTAAGCACATTGTGGTATATTTGCGTGGATCAAACAACAATAGAAAACAGCAATATTTTCCGTGAGATAAGCTGTTATTTCTTAATAATTATAAATAGACATTGTAAATTCTACAAATTAAATATAAAATACATAAATGAAAACCATGGCTTCGAAATTCTGAGTAATTTTTGTCATATTTTGTATAATTTGACAGTTCGTGTGAAAAAACAAAAAAGCGTATGTTATTGCCAATGTTCTTAAGTTTTTCATATACATTACACACACACACACACACACACATATACACTTCTTTTGACTAAGTTTAGGTAAAAGACTTTTCTAGGTATAGGTTTGGAAATTATTCATACACATACATTACAGAAAACACAGTAAGAAATAGAAAATGTTTCATACACCACCAGTTTGTTTTCTGCTAGAAGACACACAATGCCCCTCTTGGGAATTTATGGAGATTGAAGCTTCTATCCTTTCACCCAATACCTCACGTTCCACAAAACTGAAAGAAAAGTCTGCTTTAGCTTCTTGTTTCCCCTAATCATGATGAATGGGTGGGCTGAAGGATAGCTGAATCTAATAGCTTGGCAGAACATCAAGACAGGTTTGTTTCCCAGACTCTCAAAACTCCAAATTGATATAATTACAGACACAAAGTAAATGACACATAACAAGAGGAAGGAGATCACAATTTGCAAAGCTTTTATGTGGACCTTGGTGCTGGGATCTTGAGATCCTCTGCCATGGAGCTGCATCTTCTTCAGATGTTTACACAGAGAACAGATTAACAGCAGAAAAGATATCAGGGTCAGAGTGAAAGGTACTAAGTTCTGTAGCGTGGTTACAGTCATACCTGGATGGTAAATCGCATTCCTCAATATGTACTTCCAAGTCATGTTTTCTTCATATTCTTTTGTCCGTACAATCTCATTCATGTTTACCATAAAAAGATGACAAGCCAAAACGAGCAAAGGCCCCAACAGCATCACCAGAATGACATTCTTAACTCTCCTTTTTAAGTGAAGAAAAATAAGGTTGGAGAAATTGGCAATCTTGAGCAAATAAAATATGCTGAGACTAGTAGCAAGCCAGTTGCTGAAACGGTTGGTTACTGCCCAGACATTGTAAGTGGTAGTTCTTACTTCTACACTATAAAACGCTGGATTCAACACAGTTGCATACCAATTTAATAATAATACCCAGAGCAAACCAACTCTGGAGACCGCCAGAGCAGTGAGAATTTGGTCAGCAAAGGAGATCTTTTGTCTCTTGACCAACTCAACGGAGTTTACCAGTGCTATGAAGCCATTAGCAAAATTTCCAATAACAAATGTAACCACTACTAGAGTGGAAAAAATGATGGGTAGAAAAGTTATCATGTCTGAACAAACAAAAAGAAAATTTTTAAATGCTGATGTTGTGTCTGGAATTGGTTCCTGCAGGTGGGTTCGTGGTCTCACTGACTTCCAGAATGGAGCCACGGACCTTTGCAGTGAGTGTTAACAGTTCTTAAAGATGGCATGGACCCAAAGATTGAGCAGTAGCCAGGTTTCAGCTCTTAAAGATAGCATGGACTCAAAGACTGAGTGGTAGCAAGGTTTATTGTGAAGAACAACAGGACAATACTTCCACAGCATTCAGTGGGTTTTTGCTGCCGGCTGGAACAGCCACTTTTATTCCCTTATTTGTCCCTTCCCATGTTCAGTTTTTGTCCTATCAGAGTGCCTTTTTTTCAGTCGTCCCTGTGATTGGCTACTTTTTGGATCCTGTTGATTGGTGCGTTTTACAGAGTACTGATTGAAGCATTTTACAGAGCGCTGATTGGTGCCTTTTACATAGGATTGATTGGTGCATTTTACAATCCTCTGGCTAGCCACAGAGCACTGATTGGTGCACTTTACAATCCCCATGCTGGCTACAGAATACTTCTCCAAATCCCCACTCGACCCAGGAAGTCCAGCTGGCTTCACCTCTCAATGAAATATGACTGGTTGTGATTGCTTGAATATCCTGACCTTAAATTCTATATGCACCTAATTTGTGAATGTGCTTGCTCATTCTTTTTACTTTTAAATGTTGTGACCACTGTCAAGCCAGAAATCACCATGGCATGTTAATTGATGAGTTCAGTGATCTCTTTATGGAAAACATTCTTATTTTCAAACAACTCAAATTAACTCATTCATTCATTGTCTGTTCCTTTTATAGGCTGGAATTATTCATACTGAAATTGACAGGAAACATGAATCCTCATTTGCTAGTACACAAATAGGAGCATATTCTCTTTCAGTGTTTGCAATTTTTCCTTGTGTAAGCTATCCATCATTTGTCTTTAACGACTTCAGTTGTTAGGGAAGTTTTATAATCCAGTACGTAGTTTATACAGTAAATGTCTAAATTCTTAAAGGGAGCTTGTTCTTAACTAAGATCATCACCTATATTGACATTTTAAAAGCCAGATTTAAATACGCAGAATCCAAACTGCTTTTAGCAAAAGCATCTAAGATTTTCTTGAGAACCACAGGCAGGCCAGTACTCCATAAGATCTGGTTGCTGCTAATACTTTTGTATAGCTTCATTAGTCACAAGCTCATAAATACACATACATATGCACGCATGGGCACACCGCTTATGAATGGAACAAATTATTTTCCTATAACTTCCAAAACAAAAAATGAGTTTCCAAGAGGTTATCCAGATGAAATTAGTCCTATTCTCACACTCACAGTTTTCAGCGCATGAATGATATTTATTTATCAAACACATATCTAATTCTTAGGACTTTGGTAAAGTTTCTGTGAAGTCTAATGTTTGAATATTTATTATCATATAAAATATTTAGCAATTTTATAAGAATTCCTGAGTACCGGGCTCTTTGATAGATAATCTCGCAGCATACTCCCATTGCAGGAAGACTGACTACCTTGCGCCTGAACTTGGAGTTCAACCATTTAACTTACTTTCATAAACAGAAAATTACTGCACTTTGCGTAGAGATTTGAGATGGCTTCCATACTGGAGATTCTTCCTCTTTCCATTTACCATGAGAACATCACCTAGAAAGTACACTGTTCCCAGAAGGAGAATGAGAAACTAATGAGGTCAGGTTGCCCCCAGCTGATCCACACTAAATTGGCCAAACTCTGTCTCCAAGATGCCGAATTTGGCCCATCTCAAATCACCAGAGCCATCCATCAAACCCAGCTTAGAAAAATGAAATCCAGGCCAGGCGCGGGGAAGGGTAAGGAGGGCAGATCACGAAGTCAAGAGATTGAGACCATCCTGGCCAACATGGTGAAACCCCGTCCCTACTAAAAATATAAAAATTAGGCGGGCTTGGTGGCGTTTGCCTGTAGTCCCAGCTAGTGGGAGGCTGAGGCAGGAGAATCGCTTGAACCCAGGAGGCAGAGGTTGCAGTGAGCCAAGATCGTGCCACTGCACTCCAGCCTGGGCGAGAGAGTGAGACTCCATCTCAAAAAATAGAACACACACACACACACACACAAATGAAATCCAAAGACATGTGAGATATATATATCTAATGTCGTTTTCGAGGGTTTTCTCCTGCAGAAAAACATAACTGATAAAAGAACTCTGCTAAACCGAGAGTGTGAGAAGTATGTACATCTTTGTTGTGTCAGGAATCAGGAGCAGAAAGTAAAAATAGATGTGGAATGGCAAAGGTTTGTCCTGTGAGGTGGATAATTAAGTCTAGAATAAATCCTTTGGAAACATCTGCGCTTGACAGATAACATCATCTCAAATTTCCTTATAATGCAACTAAATAAGAAAGTTCCTATTTCAACTATCTTAGAGTTGTATAAGAATGTATATACAGCTAATTGATTTTTCCCTTCAGTATATAATGAGATGAGTAATAATAATTTCTATAAGACATTTCTCCTGACTAAAAATTTATGTTGAAATTGTAATGCAGACTTAGAAATGAACCAAGACAAAAATTGGAAATACTGGAATGTATCAGAAACGGTCAAGTAACGCTTATACAGGGCATAGAGGGAACATCGAAAACAGCCTGGGTTCATCTCCATGCCATTTTTCTGACATGAGAATGGTAATGATTTTCTTCCTTTTGGAATACTTTGGTCAAAAGAGAGAATAAAAGCAAGGTCTAGGCATCCTCCTGCAACTTGGAAGAAATTGATAATTGATTTGATGTGATAGCATTTTTTGGATAGTAGCTTTTCTGTTTCTGGATCATCATCGCAAACTCTCCTCACAGAGAAATTCAGTGAGAAGTACTGGATCTCAAAATGTCACTTCGATTAATAAGACAAAGTATCTCAACAACAGCTCCACCATTCTATTCCATGATTTTAATTTTACGCTGCTTTATTAGCAGAAATCAAGACTTTTTAGTTTACAACAATCTTTAAAAGATCAAATAGTGAAACAGTACTTACAAGTTTATGAAAAACTGAAGGACGTCTGAAACAAGTAGACTTGAAGTCCCATGGAAATAAACCTGAATCTAGTGCTTCTATGGAATTCCACCATTTAATCCCTATCCGTGAATATGGTTTTGGTTATAGAACTACAACCTTTGAAATCCATCATCACTCACTCAAGTGTGACAGAAGATCTGAGGTCTTACCTCTGTTTGACAATTTGGTCCTAAAAACTCGCTCTTTAGAAATAAAAGCTTGCTCATAAAAATGTGTTATTTGCTTTATCTTTCTTATTAGGGAGTTCTATTTACACTAAAATCTAAATTGTTTCTATTGTGATCTTAGTGAAATGAGGATTCATTTAAGGTCGTTCATAAATAATTATTTGCTTAGGCAATGTATTCTAAAATAAACTACACTTAATTTCTAAACCTAAATGTATTGAGCTCGACTTGAACTTTGCTGTTTACTATTGTAACTTTCTCACAATGATGATCTTTTTAAAATTCCTTATTTTCCATATTATGTATTTAAATATTTCAAAAACAAATCATTCCATGAGATAGATGAAGATATACATGATGACGATGAGAATGATGATGGCAGGTGAAAGGGAGAATGCTTTTTCATAAATGTGATTTCAGTCTTGTTTCTAAGTACTGGAGTTCAGGGTGATGAGAGAACACTATTATTCCTCCTCATGGCCTCATGATACTTCTGTAATTCTCAGCATCAGGCCTAGACAAATACCCTCACATGGTATTTCATCAAGAATAATGTAAAACCAACATATTTTCAATGATTTATTTGCTTCTTCTTTTTTTCTTTTACTGCATTTTAAAAGTTGATAACAAAAGTGACCTCCAACAATCAGGATTCTATTTTGGGGATCTGGAGCATTTTTCTATATGAACATGGATGAATACTCTATGCAATAATACAGTATATCAAGTTTATTTCATCTTTTAATGGCATCATTAGCAAGTCAAATTCTTGCAAATGCTTTTTCACATTCTTAGCTATGGTGACTAAATCTGGATTATTTTACTATAGCAGTCAATGTGGCATTATAGATTCACAAATATACTCAAAGATCACCCTAAATATCTTTATACCTTAAGAAATTTGCCTTTCTATGATATTTTTTTTCTAATGCAGAGCCAAAAAATGTATAGTAACAAAAAATTTTACCGAACACAGGAATAGTATTGTGAAATTAGAATGCTAACAATATGAATATAAATATTTCATTTAGAGACACATTTTTGAAGATATTTATTTAATATCATCATACTATTATTTATGGTAAATTCATGAATTTCTGACACTTTCAAATGTGTATCACAAATAATTAAATTCGAAATAAGAGAAAAAGTGTCTATCAGTCATAAATATTCAAATTTTGATGTTTCAAACTCATATTAACACTAAGATGGTGGATTTATAGTTCTTTCTTATCTCTTCTTTTGTTTTAGTTAACTAAAGTAATGTTTTGGTACAGGTGTGGTGGTTCACACCTGTAATCCCAGCATTTTGGTTGGCTGAGCCAGGTGGACTGCCTGAGCACAGAAGTTCAAGACCTGCCTGGGCAACAGGGCAAAACCTTGTCTCTACAAGAAAAAATTAGCAGGGCGTGGTGGTGAACGCCTGTTGCCCTAGCTACTCTGGAGGCTGAGATGGCAGAATGACTTGAGCCAAGGTGGCAGAGGTTGCATTGAGCCGAGATTGTACTTCTGCACTCCAGCCTGGACAACACGGCGAGATCCTGTCTCAAAATTAAAAAAGAAAAATTTTAAATTTTAACTTGGATTTCTTAGTACCATAATGCTCTATGCTCCTTTATGGTATCTATGAGATACCATATCTGATTACAATGTTATCTATGAGAATTTGCTGTATCACCCTAATTTTGTACTTAGAAATGTACTTTATGTTTCTGCGTTTTTAAACTTTTTATTAAATATATACTTTAAGTTCTACGGTACATGTGCACAACGTGCATGTTTGTTACATATGTATACATATGCCATGTTGGTGTGCTGCACCCATTAACTCATCATTTACATTAGGTATATCTCCTAATGCTATCCCTCCCGCTTCCCCCCACCCCACAATAGGCCCCAGTGTGTGACGTTCCCCTTCCTGTGTCCAAGTGATCTCATTGTTCAATTCCCACCTATCAGTAAGGACATGTGGTGTTTGGTTTTCTGTTCTTGCGATAGTTTGCTGAGAATGATGGCTTCCAGCTGCATCCATGTCCCTGCAAAGGACATGAACTCATCATTTTTTATGGCTGCAGAGTATTCCATGGTGTATATGTGTCACATTTTCTTAATCCAATCTGTCACTGATGGACATTTGAGTTGATTCCAAGTCTTTGCTGTTGTGAACAGTGCTGCAATAAACATACGTGTTCATGTGCCTTTATAGCAGCGTGACTTACAATCCTTTGGATATATACCCAGCAATGGGATGGCTGGGTCAAATGGTATTTCTAGTTCTAGATCCTTGAGGAATCACCACACTGTTTTCCACAATGGTTGAACTAGTTTACAGTCCCACCAACAGTGTAAAAGTGTTCCTATTCCTCCACATCCTCTCCAGCACCTGTTGTTTCCTGATTTTTTCATGATTGCCATTCTAACTGGAGTGAGATGGTATCTCATTATAGTTTGAATTGCATTTCTCTGATGGTGAGTGATGATGAGCACTTTTTCATGCGTTTGTTGGCTGTATGAATGTCTTCTTTTGAGAAATGTCTGTTAATATACTTTGCTCACTTTTTGATGGGGTTGTTTATTTTTTTCTTGTAAATTTGTTTGAGTTCTTTGAGGTTCTGGATATTAGCCTTTTGTTAGATGAGTAGATTGCAAAATTTTTCTCCCATTCTGTAGGTTCACTGCTCACTCTGATGGTAGTTTCTTTTGCTGTGCAGAAGTTCTTTAGTTTAATTAGATCCCATTTGTCAATTATGGCTTTTGTTGCCATTGCTTTTGGTGTTTTAGACATGAAGTTTTTAACATTTTTTATTGTGGAGTATAACATACATATACAGAGTAATAATATCTAATAAAAAGTAAGAAAAAATTATAAGGTTAACATCTATGTTACCACACCTTGGTAAGGAAATAGAATTTGCCATTGTATATTTAGAAAACCCCATTGTCTCAGCCCAAGATCTCCTTAGCTGATAAACAACTTCAGCAAAGTCTGAGCATACAAAATCAATGTGCAAAAATCACAAGCACTTCTACACACCAATAACAGACAAGCACAGAGCCAAATCATTAGTGCACTCCCATTCACAATTGCTTCAAAGAGAATAAAATACCTAGGAATCCAACTTTCAAGGGATGTGAAGGACCTCTTCAAGGAGAACTACAAACCACTGCTCAATGAAATAAAAGAGGACACAAACAAATGGAAGAACATTCCATGCTCATGGTTAGGAAGAATCAATATCGTGAAAATGGCCATACTGCTCAAGGTAATTCATAGATTCAATATCATCCTCATCAAGCTACCAATGACTTTCTTCACAGAATTGGAAAAAACTACTTTAAAGTTTAGATGGAACCAAAAAAGAGCCCGCATTGCAAAGACAAACCTAAGCAAAAAGAACAAAGCTGGAGGTGTCATGCTACCTTACTTCAAGCTATACTACAAGGCTATAGTAACCAAAACAGCATGGTACTTGTACCAAAACAGAAATATAGACCAGTGGAACAGAACAGAACCCTCAGAAATAATAACACACATCTACAACCATCTGATCTTTGACAACCCTGGCAAAAACTAGAAATGGGGAAAGGATTCCCTATTTAATAAATGGTGCTGGGAAAATTGACTAGTCATATGTAGAAAGCTTACACCTTATACAAAAATTAATTCAAATGGATTAAAGACTTAAATGTTAGACCTAAAACCATAGAAACCCTAGAGGTAAACCTAGGAAATACCATTCAGGACCTAGGCATGTGCAAGGACTTCATGACTAAAACACCGAAAGCAATGGCAACAAAAACTAAAATTGACAAATGGGATCTAATTAAACTAAAGAGCTTCTGCACAGCAAAAGAAACTACTATCAGAGTGAACAGGCAACCTACAGAATGGGAGAACATTTTTGCAATCTACCCATCTGACAAAGGGCTGATATCCAGAATCTACAAAGAACTTAAACAAATTTACAAGAAGAAAATCAAACAACCACATCAAAAAGTGGGCAACTGTGGTTGTTTATTGTATTTTAATTCCTAAAGAAATTCCTCAAACAAAATTGGTGTTAAGCTGTTGTGAGGTGCTTGAATATGTAATATTTTCTCTCTACAGTCCACTAAATTCCTTTTTCTAGTAACCAGTTTCCTGGTTCTAATCATATAATCACATGTGTTTTGATGGGCTTGTGCAACCTAACTAGGCTACCCTATTGCTGTACCACCACCACCACCAGTCCCCATTCCAACTTTATTCAGTGCTTTTGATGTGGGCACTAGGATGTTCCAGATTCAGTTTATTTAGATATTTGATTCAATGATGACCAACACAGTCAAAGATACCTCACACAGATAAGATCCAAATAAAAGGGTGAAAAAAAATAGAATTTCCAGCAATCCAGATATTCCCCATATAAGTCTTCTTGTCGATATTTTCCTCCCTCCTGACTATCCCAATTGTTTTAATGATCACTCACATGTTTCACTGTAGAGATTTATCACCAAGGTAAAAAATTACAATGTATTAAAAATAATGTTTTTCAACATTATGTAAATGAGATTATACTAAATGTATTTTCCATCTTGATAATTCCTCTCACATCTGCGAGTATTATTATCTATGTAGCTCCAATTTGTTCATTTTCTTTGTTGTATTATTCTGTTGTAAACATGTCAGTCTCGTTTGTTAATTTTGATTGCTGTATAGCATTCCATTGTATAAGTATGCCACAATTTGTTTATCCATTGGGAGGATTTATAGACATTTGGAGGACTTCTCAACTTTAGCTATTGAAACTCAGTGATATGCATGTGTATGTATATGTATTCTAATAAGAGTGAAAATACTGGATGTTAGGATGTAATCCTTCATCTTAATCAGATAATACCATACTCGGCTGAAATGATGGCACAGACTTATAATTTCAGGAGTAGTGTATGAAAATTCCCATTGTGTCATATCCTTTCCAAAATAAGTAATGTCAGGCTAATATATACATTTTTATATTTATATAAAATATTATTAAACAATATTTTCCAAGCCCTTTTCTATTCTTATTCAAAATATATTTTTACTTCAATAAATTACATTAATCTTTTTCCATTCTATAACTGTTATTTCATATACACCTATTAATAATGTTTTATGAATGTGAATATGTCAACACACTTCCATTTCATCACTGACAACAAGCTTACAACGTTAGGGCACATCCTCTAATTAACACATAGATTTCATAGATGCTATTTTAACACTTACAAAAAGTTTCACTGAATTATTTTCCATAATTTCTATACTATTTTCACATTGACAGTATTTTTTAGAAAAGGGAAGATTGGAGTTCTCTTATCTGAAGTTCAGAAGGAATTTGATAAATGGAAGATAAGGATATCATTAGCAATTCAGGGGCTTAGAAGCGCCTTAGAAAAAATGCTAAAATAATTTATATCAGAGCTCAATTCCAAAAAAAGCTTTTCTATAATTCAAAAGCTGGAAGAAATGACTTTTTTAACTGCATATGAAAGCCGATAATTGCAATCAGATCATGATCATGATTTTTCACCCCTCTTATAGAAGACATTTTTTTTTCTAAGCTATTCACATACTTGTATTAAATCTTATATTCTTCAGTACTGTTTATGGTAGACATAGATGAAATTTACTCTACATATGCTTGTCACTCAAATTTTATTGTGTGCATTGTTTTCTAACAACAATTCTGTTTGCCTTTTACTAAACATAAAATAGGAATTCATATTGGAATAAAACCCCAAAGATACATCCTCATTATTGATTTAGAATTGAATGACATTATTTATCCAAAAAGTTATAGGTTAAAACAACGAATTCTAAGCACACTGTGGTATATTTGTGTGGTTCAAATAACAACAAAAAGAGCAATATTTTCCCTGAGATAAGCTGTTAGTTCTTAATAATTATAAATAGACATAAATTCTTCAAATGAAATAAAAAATACATGCATAAAATAAACATGGCTTCATAATTCTGAGGAATTATTTTCTATAGTTTGGCATTTTTTTGTGAAAAAAACAATAAAAAGCATGTTATTGTCAATGTTCTTCAGTTTTTCATACACACATAAATACACACACACACATATATACTTTTCCAGAATAACATTAGGTAAAAGACTTTTCTAGGTATATATTTGGAAATTATTTACATACATACATTACAGAAAACCCAGTAGCAAATATAAAATGTTTCATACACCTCCATTTAGTTTCCTGCTAGAAGACACACAATGCCCCTCTTGTGAATCTATGGAGATGAAGGCTTCTGTCCTTTCACCCAGTACTTTACATTCCTTAAAACTGAAAGAAAAGTCTGCTTTAGTGTCTTGTTTCCCCAAATCAGGATGAATAGGTGGGTGGAAGGATAGCTGAATACAATAGCTTGGCAGAACATGAAGAAAGGTTTCTTTTCCAGCCTCCCAGAATTCCAAACTGATAGGATCATGGACAGAAAGTAAATGGCACATACCAGGAGAAAACAGGTCACAATTTGCAAAGCTTTTGTGTGGACCTTGGTGCTGGGATCTTGAGATCCTTTGCCATGGACCCACATCTTCTTGAGATGTTTACACAGAGAACAGATTAACAGCAGAAAAGATATCAGGGTCAGAGTGAGGGGTACAAAGTTTGCTAGCATGGTTACAGTTGTATTTGAAAGGTACATTGCACTCTTCAATTTGATCTTCCAAGTCATGTTTCCTTCATATTCTTTTGTCCGTACAATCTGATTCATGTTCATCACAAAAAGATGACAAACCAAAAACAGCAAAGGCCCTAACAGTGTCACCAGAATGACACTCTTTACTCTCCTATTTAAGTGAAGAAAATAAGGTTGGAGAAAGTGGCAATTCTGAGCAAATAAAACATGCTGAGGCTAGTAGCAAGCCAGTTGCTGAAATGGTTGGTCACTACCCAGACATTATAAGCAGTACTTCTTACTTCTACACTATGAAAAGCTAGATTAAACTCAGTTGCATACCAATGTAGTGATAATACCCAGAGCAAACCAACTCTGGAGACCGCCAGAGCAGTGAAAATTTGGCCAGCAAAGGAGATCTTTTGTCTCTTGACCCACTCAGTGGAATTTATCAATGCTATGAAGCCATTAGCAAAATGTCCAGTAACAAATATAACCACTATTAGAATGGAAAAAGTGATGGGCGGAAAAGTTATCATGTCTAAACAGACAAAAAGAAATTTTTTAAATGCCAGTGTAATATCACTGGATGTGATCGCTTGAATATCCTAACCTTAAATTCTATATGCACCTGATTTGTGTATCTCCTGTGACATTCTTTTTACTTTTAACTGTTGTGACCAGTGTAAAGCCAGAAATCACCATGACATGCTAACGGATGAGTTTAATGCTCTCTTTATGGAAAACATTCTTATTTTCAAAACGACTCAAATTAACTCATTCATTCACTGTCTGTTCTTGTTATACAAGAATTATTCACACTGGAATTATTCACACTGAAGTTGACATGAAACCTGAATTCTCATTTGCTAGTATGCAAACAAGGACATATTCACTTTCAGTGTTTGCAATTTTTTCTTGTGTAACCTCTCCATCATTTGTCTTTAGCAACTTCAGCTGTTAGGAAAGTTTTACAACCCAATACAGAGATCATGTAGTAAATGCCTAAATTCTTAAAGGGAGCTTGGTCATAACTAAGATCATCACCTATATAGTCTTTTTAAAATGCTAGATATAAATACACAGAATCCAAACTTCTCTTATCAAAAGTATCTAAGATTTACTTGAGAAACACAGGCAGGCCAGTACTCCATAAGATCTGGTTGCTGCTAACACTTTTCTGTAACTTCATTATTCACAAGCTCATAAATACACGCACAAACACACACATGTGCACACCACTTATGAATGGAATGAATTATTTTCTTGTAATTTCCAAAATAAAAAATGCATTTCCAGGAGGTTGTCCAGCTGAAATTAGTCCTATTTTCTCACTCAGGGTTTTCAGCCCATGAACAATATTTATTTATCAAACATATCTCTAATTCTTAGACCTTTGGTAAAGTTTCTTTCAAGTCTAATGTTTAAATATTTATTATTTAATTAAAATATTCAGCAATTTTATAAATATTCCTGACTACCAGACTCTTTGATATATAATCTTTCAGCATCCTCCCATCACAGGAAGACTGACTACCTTTCCCCTGAACTTGGAGTTCAATCATTTAACTTACTTTGATGAACAGAAAATTACTACACTTTGCATAAAGATTTGAGATGGCTTCCATACTGGGGTTTCTTCCTCTTTCCATTTACCATGAGACTATCACTCGGCTAATACACTGTTCCCAGAAGGAGAATGAGAAGTTAATGAAGGCAGATTGTCCCCACCTGATCCAGATGAAATTGGCCAAACTCTAACGACCTCCAAGATGCAGAAGTTGGCCCACCACAAATCACCGGAGACATTCACCAAACCCAGCTAAGAAAAATGAAATCCAAAACTTGTGACATATAAATATCTAATGTAGTTTTGGAGGTTTTCCTCTTGCAGTAAAACATTAACTGATAAAAGAACTCTGTTAAACCAAGAGTGTGGGAAATATGAACAACCTTGTTGTGTCAGGAATTCGGGAGCTAAACGAAAAAATCGATGGTGAATGGCAAAGGTTTATTCCTGTAAGGTGGATAATTAAGGCTAGAAGAAATCCTTTGGAAAAATCTGGAGGTGACAGATAACATCATCTCAAATTTCCTCATGTTGCAACTAAATAAGAAAGTTCTTACTTCAACTCTCTTAGAGTTGTTTAAGAATGTATACAAATAGTTTATTTTTTCCCTCAGTATGTAATGAGATGAGTAATAGTAAATTTCTATGAGATATTTCTCCTAATTTAAAATTTTTATATTAAAATTATAATACACACTTAGAAATGAACCAAAACAAAAATGGGAAATACTGCAGTGTATCATAAGCACTCAAGTAACCATGATACAGGGCGAGACAAGGAACACCGAAAACAGCCTAGGTCCAACTCCATGCCACTTCCCAGGCCCGTAACCCCTTGTTCACATCTCTGGAGATAAGCAGTATACATAATTTATTATGATCGTTTTCTTGATTTTCATTATACTTTACCAATTAGTTGTGCAACCCTAAACTGCATAGCTTGGTCTGGCCTGCTTTGAACTGTCTGTAGGTGCAATCCTCATGCACTTCTTGTTTGTGGCTTCTTGGACTCAACATTGTGTTTCTGAAATTTAGTAACATAGTTGCATGTATGTGTGATTTTTTTTCACTTCTCTATGTTGTTCTGTTGTATGGATTTACTGTAATGATTGATCTATCCTTAATATATATTTGGCCAGCTTTTTTTTGAACAGTTATGAATAATTCTACTAGAGCATTCTCTCATATATCATTTGATACAATTTCTTTGTATATATACATTTGGGTAGAATTACAGGGTCATTGTTCAAAATCTCCTCATAGACATAGAAAAGCTCAAAAAAGATTTTAAGTAAAGTTACTCCTGTCACCTCAACCTCCAGTGTATTTTTTGCCATTTGCATATACCTTGTCAATTACATAATTACCCCAACAAGACATTATTATTTTTTACAGTAAACATTCATTTAGAATTATGCATATATTTACCACTTTCATTAATTTGCATTCCTTCTCGTATGTTCAACTTAATATTTTCTTTTTTTTTTAATTTATTTATTATTATTATACTTTAAGTTGTAGGGTACATGTGCATAACGTGCAGGTTTGTTACATATGTATACTTGTGCCATGTTGGTGTGCTGCACCCATCAACTCGTCATTTACACCAGGTATAACTCCCAATGCAACCCCTCCCCCCTCCCCCCTCCCCATGATAGGCCCCGGTGTGTGATGTTCCCCTTCCTGAGTCCAAGTGATCTCATTGTTCAGTTGCCACCTATGAGTGAGAACATGCAGTGTTTGGTTTTCTGTTCTTGTGATAGTTTGCTAAGAATGATGGTTTCCAGCTGCATCCATGTCCCTACAAAGGACACAAACTCATCCTTTTTGATGGCTGCAGAGTATTCCATGGTGTATATGTGCCACATTTTCTTAATCCAATCTGTCACTGATGGACATTTGGGTTGATTCCAAGTCTTTGCTATTGTGAATAGTGCTGCAATAAACATACGTGTGCATGTGTCTTTATAGCAGCATAATTTATAATCCTTTGGGTATATACCCAGTAATGGGATGGCTGGGTCATATGGTACATCTAGTTCTAGATCCTTGAGGAATCGCCATACTGTTTTCCATAATGGTTGAACTAGTTTACAATCCCACCAACAGTGTAAAAGTGTTCCTATTTCTCCACATCCTCTGCAGCACCTGTTGTTTCCTGACTTTTTAATGATCGCCATTCTAACTGGTGTGAGATGGTATCTCATTGTGGTTTTGATTTGCATTTCTCTGATGGCCAGTGATGATGAGCATTTTTTCATGTGTCTGTTGGCTGTGTGAATGTCTTCTTTTGAGAAATGTCTGTTCATATCCTTTGCCCACTTTTTGATGGGGTTGTTTGTTTTTTTTCTTGTAAATTTGTTTGAGTTCTTTGTAGGTTCTGGATATTAGCCCTTTGTCAGATGAGTAGATTGCAACAATTTTCTCCCATTCTGTAGGTTGCCTGTTCACTCTGATGGTAGTTTCTTTTGCTGTGCAGAAGCTCTTTAGTTTAATGAGATCCCATTTGTCAATTTTGGCTTTTGCTGCTGTTGCTTTTGGTGTTTTAGACATGAAGTCTTTGCCCATGCCTATGTCCTGAATGGTACTACCTAGGTTTTCCTCTAGGATTTTTATGGTATTAGGTCTAACATTTAAATCTCTAATCCATCTTGAATTAATTTTCGTATAAGGAGTAAGGAAAGGATCCAGTTTCAGCTTTCTACTTATGGCTAGCCAATTTTCCCAGCACCATTTATTAAATAGGGAATCCTTTCCTCATTTCTTGTTTCTCTCAGGTTTGTCAAAGATCAGATGGCTGTAGATGTGTGGTATTATTTCTGAGGACTCTGTTCTGTTCCATTGGTCTATATCTCTGTTTTGGTACCAGTACCATGCTGTTTTGGTTACTGTAGCCTTGTAGTAGAGTTTGAAGTCAGGTAGCGTGATGCCTCCAGCTTTGTTCTTTTGACTTAGGATTGTCTTGGAGATGCGGGCTCTTTTTTGGTTCCATATGAACTTTAAAGCAGTTTTTTCCAATTCTGTGAAGAAACTCATTGGTAGCTTGATGGGGATGACATTGAATCTATAAATTACCTTGGGCAGTATGGCCATTTTCACGATATTGATTCTTCCTATCCATGAGCATGGTATGTTCTTCCATTTGTTTGTGTCCTCTTTTATTTCACTGAGCAGTGGTTTGTAGTTCTCCTTGAAGAGGTCCTTTACATCCCTTGTCAGTTGGATTCCTAGGTATTTTATTCTCTTTGAAGCAATTGTGAATGGAAGTTCATTCCTGATTTGGCTCTCTGTTTGTCTGTTACTGGTGTATAAGAATGCTTGTGATTTTTGCACATTAATTTTGTATCCTGAGACTTTGCTGAAGTTGCTTATCAGCTTAAGGAGATTTTGGGCTGAGACAATGGGGTTTTCTAAATATACAATCATGTCATCTGCAAACAGGGACAGTTTGACTTCTTCTTTTCCTAACTGAATACCCTTGATTTCTTTCTCTTGCGTAATTGCCCTAGCCAGAACTTCCAACACTATGTTGAATAGGAGTGGTGAGAGAGGGCATTCCTGTCTTGTGCCAGTTTTCAAAGGGAATTTTTCCAGTTTTTGCCCATTCAGTATGATATTGGCTGTGGGTTTGTCATAAATAGCTCTTATTATTTTGAGGTACGTTCCATCAATACCGAATTTATTGAGCGCTTTTAGCATGAAGGGCTGTTGAATTTTGTCAAAAGCCTTTTCTGCATCTATTGAGATAATCATGTGGTTCTTGTCTTTGGTTCTGTTTATATGCTGGATTATGTTTATTGATTTGCGAATGTTGAACCAGCCTTGCATCCCAGGGATGAAGCCCACTTGATCATGGTGGATAAGCTTTTTGATGTGTTGCTGAATCCGGTTTGCCAGTATTTTATTGAGGATTTTTGCATCGATGTTCATCAGGGATATTGGTCTAAAATTCTCTTTTTTTGTTGTGTCTCTGCCAGGCTTTGGTATCAGGATGATGTTGGCCTCATAAAATGAGTTAGGGAGGATTCCCTCTTTTTCTATTGATTGGAATAGTTTCAGAAGGAATGGTACCAACTCCTCCTTGTACCTCTGGTAGAATTCAGCTGTGAATCCATCTGGTCCTGGACTTTTTTTGGTTGGTAGGCTATTAATTATTGTCTCAATTTCGGAGCCTGCTATTGGTCTATTCAGGGATTCAACTTCTTCCTGGTTTAGTCTTGGAAGAGTGTAAGTGTCCAGGAAATTATCCATTTCTTCTAGATTTTCCAGTTTATTTGCGTAGAGGTGTTTATAGTATTCTCTGATGGTAGTTTGTATTTCTGTGGGGTCGGTGGTGATATCCCCTTTATCATTTTTAATTGCGTCGATTTGATTCTTCTCTCTTTTCTTCTTTATTAGTCTTGCTAGTGGTCTGTCAATTTTGTTGATCTTTTCAAAAAACCAACTCCTGGATTCACTGATTTTTTGGAGGGTTTTTTGTGTCTCTATCTCCTTCAGTTCTGCTCTGATCTTAGTTATTTCTTGCCTTCTGCTAGCTTTCGAATGTGTTTGCTCTTGCTTCTCTAGTTCTTTTAATTGCGATGTTAGAGTGTCAATTTTAGATCTTTCCTGCTTTCTCTTGTGGGCATTTAGTGCTATAAATTTCCCTCTACACACTGCTTTAAATGTGTCCCAGAGATTCTGGTATGTTGTATCTTTGTTCTCATTGGTTTCAAAGAACATCTTTATTTCTGCCTTCATTTCGTTATGTACCCAGTAGTCATTCAGGAGCAGGTTGTTCAGTTTCCATGTAGTTGAGCGGTTTTGATTGAGTTTCTTAGTCCTGAGTTCTAGTTTGATTGCACTGTGGTCTGAGAGACAGTTTGTTATAATTTCTGTTCTTGTGCATTTGCTGAGGAGTGCTTTACTTCCAATTACGTGGTCGATTTTGGAGTAAGTACGATGTGGTGCTGAGAAGAATGTATATTCTGTTGATTTGGGGTGGAGAGTTCTATAGATGTCTATTAGGTCTGCTTGCTGCAGAGATGAGTTCAATTCCTGGATATCCTTGTTAACTTTCTGTCTCATTGATCTGTCTAATGTTGACAGTGGAGTGTTGAAATCTCCCATTATTATTGTATGGGAGTCTAAGTCTCTTTGTAAGTCTCTAAGGACTTGCTTTATGAATCTGGGTGCTCCTGTATTGGGTGCATATATATTTAGGATAGTTAGCTCTTCCTGTTGAATTGATCCCTTTACCATTATGTAATGGCCTTCTTTGTCTCTTTTGATCTTTGATGGTTTAAAGTCTGTTTTATCAGAGACTAGTATTGCAACCCCCGCTTTTTTTTGTTCTCCATTTGCTTGGTAAATCTTCCTCCATCCCTTTATTTTGAACCTATGTATGTCTCTGCGTGTGAGATGGGTCTCCTGAATACAGCAGACTGATGGGTCTTGACTCTTTATCCAGTTTGCCAGTCTGTGTCTTTTAATTGGAGCATTTAGTCCATTTACATTTAAGGTTAAGATTGTTATGTGTGAACTTGATCCTGCCATTATGATATTAACTGGTTATTTTGCTCGTTAGTTGATGCAGTTTCTTCCTAGCCTCGATGGTCTTTACATTTTGGCATGTTTTTGCAATGGCTGGTACCGGTTGTTCCTTTCCATGTTGAGTGCTTCCTTCAGGGTCTCTTTTAAGGCAGGCCTAGTGGTGACAAAATCTCTAAGCATTTGCTTATCTGTAAAGGATTTTATTTCTCCTTCACTTATGAAACTTAGTTTGGCTGGATATGAAATTCTGGGTTGAAAATTCTTTTCTTTAAGAATGTTGAATATTGGCCCCCACTCTCTTCTGGCTTGTAGAGTTTCTGCCGAGAGATCTGCTGTTAGTCTGATGGGCTTCCCTTTGTGGGTAACCCGACCTTTCTCTCTGGCTGCCCTTAAGATTTTTTCCTTCATTTCAACTTTGGTGAATCTGGCAATTATGTGTCTTGGAGTTGCTCTTCTGGAGGAGTATCTTTGTGGTGTTCTCTGTATTTCCTGGATTTGAATGTTGGCCTGCCCTACTAGGTTGGGGAAGTTCTCCTGGATGATATCCTGAAGAGTGTTTTCCAACTTGGTTCCATTTTCCCCCTCACTTTCAGGCACCCCAATCAGACGTAGATTTGGTCTTTTTACATAATCCCATACTTCTCGCAGGCTTTGTTCGTTTTTTTTTCTTCTTTTTTCTTTTGGTTTCTCTTCTCGCTTCATTTCATTCATTTGATCCTCAATCGCTGATACTCTTTCTTCCAGTTGATCGAGTCGGTTACTGAAGCTTGTGCATTTGTCACGTATTTCTCGTGTCATGGTTTTCATCTCTTTCATTTCGTTTATGACCTTCTCTGCATTAATTACTCTAGCCATCAATTCTTCCACTTTTTTTTCAAGATTTTTAGTTTCTTTACGCTGGGTACATAATTCCTCCTTTAGCTCTGAGAAATTTGATGGACTGAAGCCTTCTTCTCTCATCTCGTCAAAGTCATTCTCCGTCCAGCTTTGATCCGTTGCTGGCGATGAGCTGCGCTCCTTTGCCGGGGGAGATGCGCTCTTATTTTTTGAATTTCCAGCTTTTCTGCCCTGCTTTTTCCCCATCTTTGTGGTTTTATCTGCCTCTGGTCTTTGATGATGGTGATGTACTGATGGGGTTTTGGTGTAGGTGTCCTTCCTGCTTGATAGTTTTCCTTCTAACAGTCAGGACCCTCAGCTGTAGGTCTGTTGGAGATTGCTTGAGGTCCACTCCAGACCCTGTTTGCCTGGGTATCAGCAGCAGAGGCTGCAGAAGATAGAATATTTCTGAACAGTGAGTGTACCTGTCTGATTCTTGCTTTGGAAGCTTCCTCTCAGGGGTGTACTCCACCCTGTGAGGTGTGGGGTGTCAGACTGCCCCTAGTGGGGGGTGTCTCCCAGTTAGGCTACTCAGGGGTCAGGGACCCACTTGAGCAGGGAGTCTGTCCATTCTCAGATCTCAACCTCTGTGTTGGGAGATCCACTGCTCTCTTCAAAGCTGTCAGACAGAGTAGTTTGCGTCTGCAGAGGCTTCTGCTGTGTTTGTTATTGTTTACTGTGCCCTGTCCCCAGAGGTGGAGTCTACAGAGACAGGCAGGTTTCCTTGAGCTGCTGTGAGCTCCACCCAGTTCGAGCTTCCCAGCAGCTTTGTTTACCTACTTAAGCCTCAGCAATGGCGGGCGCCCCTCCCCCAGTCTCGCTGCTGCCTTGCTGGTAGATCACAGACTGCTGTGCTAGCAATGAGGGAGGCTCCATGGGCGTGGGACCCTCCAGGCCAGGTGTGGGATATGATCTCCTGGTGTGCCTGTTTGCTTAAAGCAGTATTGGGGTGGGAGTTACCCAATTTTCCAGGTGTTGTGTGTCTCAGTTCCCCTGGCTAGGAAAAGGGATTCCCTTCCCCCTTGCGCTTCCCAGGTGAGGCAATGCCTCGCCCTGCTTCAGCTCTCGCTGGTCGGGCTGCAGCAGCTGACCAGCACCGATCGTTCGGCACTCCCCAGTGAGATGAACCCAGTACCTCAGTTGAAAATGCAGAAATCATCGTTCTTCTGTGTCGCTCGCGCTGGGAGTTGGAGACTGGAGCTGTTCCTATTCGGCCATCTTGCTCCGCCCCCCCAACTTAATATTTTCAATAAGTCCCTTTACTGGCCAGGCAGGGTCGCTCACACCCGTAATCCCAATATTTTGTAAGGCTGGGGCAGGAGCACCCAGGAGTTCAAGACCAGTCTGTGCAACACAGCAAAACTCCCTCTACAATGAATGAAAAAGTTAGCCAGGCATCGTGAAGCTACTCACAAGGCTGAGGTGGGAGGATGGTTTGAGTCCAGGAGTTCCAGATTGCAGTAAGCCATTATCCTACCACTGAACTCCAGCCTGGACAACAGAGTGAGACTCCAACTCTACATACAATAATATTAAAAATAACCATTTTTCTATTATCTGAAAAAAATCATTTTAAGTTTCTGTTTATCAAGGTCTATTCTACTTTAGAAAAACACTGAAAACATGATTCCATTGAACTCTAGCTTGGTTTTGGTCTGTTGAAAATCAGACTGTTGGCCGGGCGCGGTGGCTCAAGCCTGTAATCCCAGCACTTTGGGAGGCCGAGATGGGCGGATCACGAGGTCAGGAGATCGATACCATCCTGGCTAACACGGTGAAACCCCGTCTCTACTAAGAAATACAAAAAATAGCCGGGCGAGGTGGCAGCGCCTGTAGTCCCAGCTACTCGGGAGGCTGAGGCCGGAGAATGGCGTGAACCCGGGAGGCGGAGCTTGCAGTGAGCTGAGATCCGGCCACTGCACTCCAGCCTGGGCTACAGAGTGAGACTCCGTCTCAAAAAAAAAAAAAAAAAAAAAAAAAAAGAAAAGAAAATCAGACTGTCATTTAGACAGTTATTTCCTTTAATGTAATCTATCTCTTCCTCTAGTTACTTTTCAGATTTTCTATTGGTATTTGATGTCCTGTCATTTTATGTCAATTTGGTTTTAGTTACCTTGTCTGAAGCTTGATGGTTCCTAAAATACATGAACTGATACTTTTTGTCACTTTTTAAAAAATCTCCACATTGCTTCTGCCCCATTTTCTCTCTTCTAATCTTCCAGAACTGCAGAAGTATGTTACACATTCTGACTGAGCTCAATGTCTCTGACCCTCTAGCCTTATATTTTGTATCTCTTGGTCTCTTTGTGCTTCATTCTAGGAAGCTTTCTTCCAATTCACTCATTATTTCTTCTCTTACATTTAACTGGTTGTTAAATATCAATATTTAACAATTGAGAATTGGACTCCCAATATTGATTACTCTTTTTTTATCATTGTTTTAGCGGTAGAAATAAACTTTTGTTCTCCTTGTATAAATCATTTTTTAATGGAGAAACTAAACAAAGTATTCCTAACACAAATTCTCAAAAAAAATAGTTTTATAAATTTTTAGTACACCGGACATGAAAATGGCAACGATTTTCTACTTTTTGTAATACTTAGGTCACAGAAGAGATTAAAATCATGGTCTAGGCATTCTCCTGTAACTTGGAAGAAACTCGAAATTGATTTCATGTTAGTAGTTTTTTGTTTTTTTGTTTTTTTGGTTTTTTTTTTTTTTTTTGGATAGTAGCTTGTCTGTTGCTAGGTCATCACCACAAACTCTCCTCCCAGGGAAATTTAATGAGCAGTACTTGATCTGAAAATGCCATTACAATTAATAAAATATAGTATCTCAACCACAGCTCCACCATTCTATTCTGTGATTTAAATTTTACTCTATTTCTATTAGCAGAAATCAAGACTTCTTCGTTTAAAATAATCTTTAAAATATCAAAAATTAAAACAGTACTTACAAGTGTATCAAAGATTGAAGGACTTTAAGTTCCATGGAAACAAAACTGAACTGGTGCTTCTAAGGAATTCCACCATTTATTCCCCACCCGTAAATATAGTTTTCATTATAGAAATATAACCTCCAAACTCCATCATCACTCACTCAAATGTAACAGAAGATCTGAGATATTACCTCTGTTTGAAAATTTGGTCCTAAAATACTCTCTTTAGAAATAAAAGGTTACTCATAAATTGTGTTTCTATCGTGATCATAGTGAAACAAGGATTATTTTAAACCCAGCTTCATTGGAATGAGTTCATAAGCCAGTAGTTGATGAAGTTTCATAATTGATAAATACTTATAAACCAAGAGCAAAACGGAGCTGAAAAGCTCATACCTAAGGTCAGCCTTTGAAGTGGAAAATCAAAGAACCTCAACCAGTTGTCAGGACACAGCCAATTCCGAGAACAAGAATTCAATAATTGAAGGGAAGCTTAAGTCCCCTAAATAAAGGATGCTGAAAATTCACTACAGGGATATTCAGGGTGTATTCATACGGTGCTTCCTCAAAGACCTGTAGCCATTTCCCAGATAACAGTACCCAGGGAAAGGACGCACACCCACACCATCTGAGACTTTTAGGTATAGGGCTCTTACAGTAGGTAGATAGTCAGGCATGAGCGGGGCAGAAGACGGTTCTCACCACCCACCAGGAATGTCAGGCGACCATCAGGTGATGGCCTGGCAGTTGTCACACTGCCTCTCTAAAAATAATAATTGGTCACAGGCACCAGGGAGAGACAATTTCACAATAAATAAAAATGCTTAAAATTGGTAGTCAGCAGCTCAGGAACAGGGCGAGTAGGCTGAGGCATGCGTGTTGAGAGAGAAATGGTGGAATATGACCTTCTGTGGGCATTCCACCAAAAATGGGAAGAATGCCTCAGGCAACCATGTGTACAACTCCGGTAAACACACTGTGCATGCTCACCTCTCCAGTGTTAGCAGGCCACCACGCATGTGAGCAGCCCACCCTAAGAGGTTGACTCATGGAAAAAGGAACACAAGACCCTAAGGGAAGAATCGTGGGAAAAGGAACACAAGACCCCAGAGGTATACCAACATATAAAACCCCAAGTCGAAAGGCCTAACACTGCACTTGACCTCGAAAGTGCCCGCTGTGGTATCCTCCAAGTGTGATTTCCTTTCTTTCCTGCTCTCTTTTTAATAAACTTCCATTCCTCCTCAGAAACTTCCTTCAGTCTCTTCTGACTTACGCCCCTCAGTTGAATTCCTTCTTCTGAGGAGGCAAGACTTGAGGTTGCTGCAGACTCATATGAAATTGCCACCAGTAAACCAGATATTGGCCCCCCCAGCAGAGCCTGAACTAACACTAATGTCTGGGTACCCAAAAGACACTGTGGTCCATGAAATAGAGTGGGAGATTTTCTTTTTAATTTTCTTTTGTTTTTTGTGTTATTTGCATCTGGGTTTTTTCAGAGACTCAGTCTCAATCCGTCACCCAGGCTGTATGTAGTACAGTGGCATGATCATTACTCAATACAGCCTTGAGTAATGATTTTACTCAGTAAAGACTGGGTTTGTAACAGATTGCCCCATTTTTTTCTAAGAAAAAGAGTATGAGTTACTATTTTTTATTATTATTTTATCTTCTCTTCTTTCCTCCTTCCCTTTGTTCTGTGTGTCCTGCTTAGCCCTTCATAAATGCAAATGTAACCTTTCACCCCCACTCACTGGACATTCCCTGCAGGGCACATTTCTCTAACTATGTGCTCCAAGACAGATCTCCCCTGAGAATTGACAGTCAATTTGCAGACCAAAGCACACCCACCACAGAACTTTTACCTCCAGGACGTGGACCTGGAAATTCCAGGCTCTGCTCCACTCCAGGAATTGCCTGAGGACTTTCATCCAACAGGAGGGCATACGAAAACCATACCCACTTGGCCACTTTTGTAATGTATTTCTGCAAAAGAAAGCACCAATTCAACTACCTGGTAGTGTAGGGGTTCAGTCAGAATGGTAGGGAAAATTATAAAATAAAACAAAAACCTTCTTGGAAGACCAAGAAGTTGTTGCATAGCTTCAGATAGCTTGGCTGAAGGCAGCCAGAGTCTCTTTGCAGGAGCCAGAGAACTTAGGGCACAGATACAAAGGAATGTAGAGTAGTTTATCTAAAGAGCTTGTTTACTGAGATAGTCCTAAAACTAACCTTTCATCACTCACAGGCAATATTGCTCTCCTGCGAAAAGGTGACCAGGGTGATTACCCTCTAATTGTGTTGACTCAAAGCTTTTGTCATTTAATGTGTGCTAAACAAATGCCAAGAAAGGCCAGCAAGTCTGGGCCAAGACTGACAGCACTCTCCTGAGAGTCTGTAAGTGGCCAGGAGGCTGAGCCGGGCTGACAAGCCAAATATATGTGTCAGTGTATGTTATTCCTCTGTCATTGAGTCAGGGTCTGCAGGACAGACCCCCCGCATGGTAGATAAGGCACCAAGCTTGCAGGAGGACCCTCTACCCTTGCTCAGTATCCCCCCTTACCTTATAAAAGTGTCTGCTTTCTGCTCCAAAGGTGAAGTGGTACACTTAAAGGCAGGACTCCTCGTGCCCCTTCCCCAAGCTAGGTTTGGAATAAATTTATTACTTTTGTACCAGGCCTCACTCTTGTTAACTGGACTCTGGATGCAGCCAGCAACTGACTTGTATATTGGTTATAAGTTCAAGGAAGTCTCCTGCCTCAGCCTCCTGGGTAACTGGGACTACAGGTGAGCACCACCATGCCAAAATAAGTTTTGTTGTTGTTTTTTCTTTTTCTTTTCTTTCCTTTTTTTTTTTTTTCCAGTTTTTGTAGAGACAGGCTCTCACCATGTAGCCCAGGGTGGTCTGGAACTCCTGGCGTCAAGAGATATTCCCAACTGTGCCTCCCAAAGTGTGGGAATTGCAGGCATGAGTCATCATACCCACCCTGCACTGGGAGTTTTTGAAGGTCAGATGCTACTTAGAGTTTTGGCTCATGTCCATCCCAAGGGGCATCTAATCAGTTTTCCATTATTACCTCTTCCTGAAGGTGTAATTGAAATGGACACACATGGCAGCTGGCAGGATTCTCACTTTCTTCCTGACCTGTACAGTAAGGGACATTATTAGAGCAAGACCAAGGGGAAACCTGTGAAATTCTCCACTGCAACAATGATTGAAAAGTAATAATCACATTCTCCAAGGTATGGAATTAATCACTACCGTGACAAAACACTTGAAAGTTTTGTCACAGGGGATGGTAGTCTTTTTATATCCCTATCCGCCTAACCTAACTGACCTCTACCAAAATCAGACACATTATAAAATGAGGTCAGAGTTCCGTAAATTTAAATCACTATTTACAAATGCTCTCTAGGATGTGGTATCTTCCCTGAGCAGAGCAGAGCTTCTGGCAGTTTGCATGTGGCTCTTGATTTAGTGAATATTTCTTATTTTACACCCATGGGTGGGTCAGGAGATTATAACAATTGGCCTCTGTGTGTTAAGAATAAACGCGCTGCTTCACTGTTTTATGTCAAGGCGATGTCACTTCCGCTCTCACTTTAATTTACATTTTGCAAAACATCATGTTATTCTATTAATAATGTTACGGTAATTGGTGCAATAACCAGGAAATGGAACGTTCCCTATAGTAAAATACTTGAACATTAAATAGAAATACAACACCAGAAGAGAGATACACCTGACAATATTTAGAGATCTGAAACACAGATTTTTTTTAGGGGTCCCAAATTCCTGGTCCACATGCCAAAAAATCAATTTATTTATTTATTTATTTATTTTTGAGACAGAGTCTCCCTCTGTTACCCAGGCTGGAATGCACTGGAGCAATCTTGGCTCACTGCAACCTTCGCCTCCTGGGTTCAATCAGTTCAAATCCTTCAACTTCCTGAGTAACTGTGTTTACAGGCTTTTGCTACCATGCCTGGCAATTTTCTTTTTTTTTAATTTAAGTAAAGATGGGGTTTCACCATGCTGCCCAGACTGATCTCAAACTCACGGCCCCAAGTGATCTGCCCACCTTGGTCTCCCAAAGTGCTGGGATTACAGGCATGAGCCACCATAACCAACAGAAACATCCTTTTTAAAGTAAGTGGCCTGTTGCCTTATATATACTTCCTACGACTAAAAGAGAAGCACAGTGTTTCTCGAGCCTCTTGGGGTTTTGGTGTCCACAAACACCACAGTAGATGATATGGCTCCGACATGTTAATAAAGTCTTTTTATATCCCTATTCACTTAACCTACCTAGCCTCTGACAAAATGAGATGGGTTACAGAATGAATGTAAAGACTACTGGTTTCAAGTGAAATCCAGAACATGAGATATCTCTACAGCAGATATAGGCTCTGGCCCAACCTGCTCTACCCATTGTGTCAGATGATCCAGCAGAATTCAAAGCTGCTAGAGGCATGCATTGTGGGCATTACAGGATTCTGTGCATGTCTCCATCAAGCCCGTAGGAGAAGAGAAAGCAAATACCTAGGGAATTAGTGCAGAACTATTCCCTCTTCAGCAGAGGAGTATCCACTGTCTGAAAAGCAAAAATACAAGTACAGAGCATTAATCCAACCAAAAAGCCCCTCAAACACAAGATTCCATGCAACTGCACAAGTCATATGCTTGTAAATCCAGCCACATTTGGAGGGCGTCAGCACATCTGAGTGGCACAAGGAGGGGACTGTATTATACACAAACATGTGCTTTCTCAGATTTCCTTGAATGTCTCCTGAGGGAAAGATGTGTGATAAACAAAATGTGTGTGTGTATATATAGATAGATATACAAAAAATATATATATATACACACACACATACACACACATATTAGATGTGGATCTGATACATATATATGTGGATCTGATTTGTGCTGGCTTTTTGGTCCTGGGAGTCAAGAGAAAGCAAGACAGATATGACCTCTCTTTTTATGGTGATTATATTGTACTAGGGAAGATGTATGGTAAACAAAATGTGTGTGTGTGTGTGTGTGTGTATATATATATAGATAGATATATAGATATATATCTCAGATGTGGAGTTATTTTAAGTTTTACATAATAATGTTAAAATGTCATGACACCAAGAATTAACAGTCACACAGAATTTAGTTGTTCAACAAGGCTGTATATTTCCTTCTTATAATAGTACTTGGTATCAATAGATACGTCAACACGCTTTGTGTTATTTCACCATTTAAACAATTATAATAAAACAAATCATTAATACATTTCCTATAATCAATATATAGATTTCATATATTTTTAACATTTAGAGAAAGTTTAACATTTAACATTTGAAGAAAGTTTCATTCAATTATCATCTATAGTTTCTATACTCTCTTTTGGTTGGGCCTTTATAAGACAGAGAATATTTGAGTTTTTTTGAGGAATATTAGGAATGGAGGATAAAGGAGAAAATTGGAAATTCAGGGGCTCAGAGGTGGCTAAGAAGAATGAACAGAAATACTTTACATCAGATGTCAACTTCAAAAAAGGTATCCTTTAATTCAAAAAGTGGAAGAAATGACTTTTCTAACTATACATAAAAAAATTATAACAGCACTGAAATGACCATCATCATGTTTCTTCACTCCTATTACAAAAATTATTTTTATTCTAGGCTATTCACATACTGGTATTAAATCTAGTATTCCTCTGTACTGTTTTTGGTATACATGTACAAAACTTACTCTACATATGTTTCTCACTCAAATTTTGTTGTGTGCATCATTAGCTAACAATTTGCTTTCTACTAAACATAAAATAAGATTTCCTAATGAAATAAAACCTACCCCAAAGATACATTCTCATCATTGATTTAGAATTGCATGTCTTTTTTTTTTTTTTTTTTTTTTTTTTTTTTTTTTTTTTTGAGACGGAGTCTTGCTCTGTAGCCCGGGCTGGAGTGCAGTGGCCGGATCTCAGCTCACTGCAAGCTCCGCCTCCCGGGTTTACGCCATTCTCCTGCCTCAGCCTCCGGAGTAGCTGGGACTACAGGCGCCCGCCACCTCGCCCGGCTAGTTTTTTGTATTTTTAGTAGAGACGGGGTTTCACGGTGTTAGCCAGGATGGTCTCGATCTCCTGACCTCGTGATCCGCCCGTCTCGGCCTCCCAAAGTGCTGGGATTACAGGCTTGAGCCACCGCGCCCAGCCAGAATTGCATGTCTTTACCATCCAAAAAATTAGGGGTTCACCAATGATAGTTAAGTACATATATGTGGTACAAATTACAATGGAAAACAGCATTAATTTCCTCATAAAAGCTGTAAGTTCCTAATTATAAATAGAGATAATAATTTCTTCAAAGGAAAATTATACAATGAGCTATAATAAAATATACATACAATATATATGTGAAATATACTCAGCTTCATAATTTATGGTCAATGTTGTTATTTCTACATGCACACATATACACCCATATATATATATGTAAGACTTTTTTAGGTATTTTTTTTGAAATTACTCAAATACATACACTATGGAACAATCAATAGAAATATAAAATGTTCCACACACCGTCAGTTTGTTTACTGCTAGAAGACACATGATGCTCCCCTTGTGAATCTATGGAGTTGAGGGTTTCTGTCCTTTCACTCAGCATGTCACCTGCCACAAAACTGAAAGAAAAGTCTGTTTTAGTTTCCTATTTCCCATAATCAGGATGAAGGAGTGGAATGAAGGATACATGATTGCAAGAGTTTGGCAAAGCAGAAACACAAGTTTGTTCTGCTGTTTCCAAGGACTCCAGGTTAAACTGATTAGACACAGAGAGTAAATGGCAAACAACATGAGGAAGGAGATCACAGTTTGCAGAGATTTTATGTGGACCTTGGTGCTGAGATCTTGAGATCCTTTGCCATGGAGCTGTATCTTCTTGAGATGTTTACACAGAGAATAGATTAACAGCAGAAAACATATTAGGGTCAGAGTGAAGGGTATGAGGTTTGCTAGCGTGCTTATAGTCAAGTTTGAAAGGTGTATTGCATTCTTCAATTTGATCTTCCAAGTCACATTTCCTTCATATTCTTTTGTCCACACACCCTCATCCGTGGTTACCACAGCAAGATTACAAATCAAAAATACCAAGGGCCCCAACAGCATCACCCGAACAACACTCTTAATTCTCTTCTGTAGGTGGAGAAAAATAAGGTTGGAGAAATTGGCAATCTTGAGCAAATAAAATATGCTGAGGCTAGCAGCAAGCCAGATGCTGAAATGGTTGATTATTGCCGAGATATTAGAAGCAAAAATTCTTACTTCTGAACTACATAAAGCCGAATTAAACATAGTTGCATACCAATATAATAATATGGCCCAGAGTAAACCAATTCTGTAGATCACGAGAGCAGTGAGAATTTGGTCAACTAAGGAAATCTTTCGTGTCTTAACCCAGTCAATGACATTTACTAGAGCTATGAAGCCATTGGCAAAATTTCCAAGAACAAATGCAAACACTAACAGAATTGACAAAATGATGAACAGAAAATACATCATGTTAGATGTTAGACCAAAAAAATTTCAGGCTTAATAACACTGGTTCTGATTCCTTTAATATCCAGACTTTAACTTCAATAAATACTTGATTACTAACTGTGCAATAACATTGGGCCTTTAAATTCTGTGACTAATGTCAACAGGAAAGCACCAGCATATACTAATGGATAAGTTCAAAGCTGTCTTTATAGAAATAGAAAATATTGTTATTCTCAAAACAGCTCAAATTCACTCCTCTTAATATACTATGTGTCCCTGCTACATGCTGAATTTTTTATACTGATGTTGAAGTGGAAAGTGAATTTTCATGTGTCAGTATGCAAATAAAGGCATATTCTTTTTCATTGTTTTGCAATTTTTTGCCTTGTTTAACCTCTCCATAATTTGTATGCAGCATCTTCAGTTGTTTCATAGGGAAATTTTAAAACCACATACATATATCATACAGTAAATGTCTAAATCATTAAAGGAGCTTGGTCATAACTAGGATCATACCAATATGGATTTATTTTTATGCCAGACTTAAATACCAGATTCTAAACCTTTTATCAAAATCATCTAAGGTTATCTTGGAAAGCCCTGGGAGGCCAATACAACTTAAAATCTGGTTTCTGATAACCAATAAATTTATATGACACCATTATTAATAAACTCATAAACATATAGACGCACATACACTCACACCCTTAGGGGATGGAAAGAATTATTTTCTTATAATTCTCCAAATGGAAAACGAGTTTCTAGGAGGTCATCCAGGTGGAATTAGTCCTATTTTCCCACTCATGGCTGTCAGACAATGAATAATATTTATCAAGCATATTTCTCATGCTTAGGTCTTTGGTATAATTACACTCAACTCTGTTTTGTTTAAATATTAATTATTTAATTAAAATGTTCAGTAATTTTGTAAATATTTCAAAGTACCCTACACTTTGTCATATAACCTTGCACTACCCTCCCACCACAGGCAGGGTGACTACCTTGACCTTGGACTCCGCATTCCCTCCTGTAATTTGCTTTAGTCATCAGGAAATTAGTAGACTTTACACAGAGATTTAAGACGGCTTCCATACTGGAGTTTCTCACTCTTTTCCATTTACCATTAGGACATCATTTGGCTAGTACACTGTTCCCAGAAGAAGAATGAGAAACTAATGGAGTCAGAATGCCACTGCCTTTTCTAGCCTAAATCAGCTGAACTAGCTTCATGATGCAGTACATGACCCATCTCCAGTAACGAGAGCCATCCACCAAACCTAGCTTAGAAAAATGAAATCCGAAGACATGTGAGGTACAAACATCTAAAGCAGTTTTGGAGGATTTTCTCTTGCAGAAAAACGTAACTGATATAGGCATTCTGCTAAACCAAGAGTGTGGGAAACATGTCCACACTTGTTGTGTCAGGAATTCGGGATTCAAGGGAAAAACAGACTGAGAATGTCAAAGTTTTGTCACATGAAGTGGATAATTAAGCCTAAAAGAAAAGCCTATTGAAAAATCTGCGGTTGGCAGGTAACATCATGTCAACTTTCAGAAAGTTGTAACTAAAATCAGAAAGTTTCTACTTAAAATTTCTTAGCGTTATACATAAATGTATACAAATAGTGAATTTTTTCCTTCAGTGTATAATGAGCAGAGTAATTATAATTTTCATGGAACATTTCTTCTAATTAATTTTTATATTATAACTAGACTGCACACTTAGAAATTAGCCAAAAGGAAAACATAGCAATGTGTCATAAACACTCATGTAACCATCATGTAGGGCTAAACATGGAACATTGCTAAGAGCCTAAGTTTACCTCAATGCCACTTTCCAAGTCCCTACACCTTTCTTCACATCTCCTGTGATAAGCAACATCCATAATTTATGATGATCTTTTTAAAATTTTCTTTATACTTTACTAACAAGGAATATGACCCTAAACTCAATAGCTCGGTTTGTCCTGCTTTGAACTGTGTGTAGGTGCTATCCTATATGTTCTTATTCATGGCTTCCTGGAATCAATATTATGTATCTGAAATTTAACTCCATAGTTGCATGTACATGTGATCCATTTCTTTTTGCTTCTGTATAATTTTTCATTTTATGATTTTACTGTAATTATTTATCCATCCTTATTTGATATATATTTGGGCAGCTTATTTCTGAGCTATTATGAATAATGCTACAGTGAGCATTCTTTCACATATCATTTGCTACAATTCTTTTGCATATAATATACCTGGGTGTGCAATTACAGGGTCCTTGATTATGATGTTCACATTCTCCTTACAGGCATAAAAAAGCCCAAAACATAGTTTGACTAAATTTATTCCTGTCACTTTTATCTCCAGTCTCCTTATTCCTATTTGCATATATCTTATCAATTATACATTCAATCCAAGAAGACAGTATTGTTTTACACAGTCAATATTTATTTAGAATTACACATTTTTCATTGTCATTAATTTTTATTGCTCCTTGCCTGTTTAACTTTGTATTTTCAGTAATTTTATTTTATCTGACAAATATTACTTTCAAATTCTGTTTTTGAAGGTCTACTATTCTTTGGAAATACACTGAAGACACGATTCCCATGATTCCATTGAATTCCTGCTTCCATATTTTCTGTTAAAATCAGGTTGTATTTAGAATGCAGTTCTTTTCAACATTATCTTCTACCTCTAGCTACTTTTCAGATTTTCTATTGGTCTTTGCTGTCCTGTATTATTTTATGTTACCTTGATTTTAGTTATCAAGCCTGACATTTGAGATTACAAAAAATAAATGGAGGCATACATTTTATCACTTTTAGAAAAATCCTTGCAACATTTCTCTTGCTCTATTTTCTCTCCTGTTATCTTACAGAACTCCAGAAGTATGTTAGGTGTTCTGACTGTAGCATCAATGTGTTACCCTCTAGCTTTGTATATTGCCATTTCACTCTCTGTGCTTCATTCTTTGTAGCTATCTTCCAATTCACTTATTATCTCTTCTACTGCATCTAACTGGTTAACTCTGTCTATTGGATTCTCAATATTGATAATTCATTTTTTTCAGTCTTATTCTTTTAGTGTTCGGAATAATCTTTTATTCACCTTCCATAAATCATTTTCTATGGGGAAACTGAACAAACTACTGTTAACAGCATGTTCTTTTTAAAAGTGCTTTTGACTTTTGGGGTTTTTTGTGTTTTGTTTTAGTATGTTAGAAATGAAAATGGTAACAATTGTCTTTGTTTCCCAACACTTTGGTCAGAGAATAGAATAGAAATGTTGTTCTGGAATTTACCTTCAATTTGAAAGAAATTGGAAATTAAGTTGATGTGAGTAGCTTTTTTTGGATACTAGCTTGTCTGTTGCTGGGTCCTCACCACAAATTCTGCTCACAGGCAAACTCAATGAGCAGCACTCAATCTCAAAATATAATTGCAATAGATAAAATATATTTCACCAACCACAGCTACATTGTTGTAGTCAGTGAATTAATTTTCACTTTGCTTATGTTGTAGAAATGGGGCTCTCTGCCTTTGAACTCCATCATTACCTAATGAAATAGAGAAGATGTGGGGGAGGGATTACTTCTCTTTGATTTATTTAGCCCTAAAATCCTCTCTTTATAAATAAGAGCTTGATTGTGAAATGGTTTATTTATTTTTCATATTAAGCAATTTTATTTATACTAAAATAATAATCTTTTTGTAATGTTACTTGGATTAGTTTAATATAATCTGTAACTGTTTCCTTAAGCAATGTATTTTAAACTACACTACACTTAACTTTCTAAATCTAAATGTATTCGGCCTGACTTGGACTTTATTGTTTACTGATATAACTTTCTTACAATGATGTCTCTTAGAAATTACATAGACTTTACCCAAATTATGTGTGTAAATATTTCAGAAATAAATCATTTAATAAGATAGATGTAAATGTAGATGATGATAATAATGATGATGATGTCAGCTAAAAGGTAGAATGTTATGTAATAAATGTGATTTTGGTCTTCTTTTCAAAGCACTACAGTTAATGGTGGTGGGAGAACACTATTATTCTTCCTCATAGATTCACATTTTTTTTTTTTAAGACAGAATTTCTCTCTTGTCACCCAGGTTGGAGTGCAATGGCACAATCTCGGCCCACTGCAACCTCTGCCTCCCTGGTTCAAACAATTCTCCTGCCTCAGCCTCCTAGTAGCTGGGATTACAGGTGGCTGCCACCACACCCAGCAGTTTTTTTTTTTTTTATTTTTTGTAGAGATGGAATTTCACTATGTTGGCAAGGTTGGTCTGGAACTCCTGACCTCAGGTGATCCACCAGCCTTGGCCTCCTAGAGTGCTGGGATTACAGGCATGAGCCACTTTGCCTGGCATGATTCATATATTATTCCCAGAATCAGGCCTAGACAAATACCCTCACATAGCATTTCATCAGGAATAACATAGAAACAACATATTTCCAATGATTTACTTGCTATTTCTTTTCTTTTACCACATTCTAAAAATTATGCCAAAAGTGACCTCTAGTAAAGAATAATCTCTTTTTGGCTGTTTAATTTTGTTCTACTTTCATATGAACTGACACAAATACTCTGTGCAATTATAGAGTGTATAAGCTTCATTTCACCTTTTAATAGCATCACTAACAAGTTAAATACTCAAAACTCCTTATTTACATTGTCAGTTACAGTCACAAAATCTGGGTGATTTTATTAAAGCAGTCAAAGTAGTTACACTACATACGTTATAAGCCTTAACAAAATTATCTTTCTATGAATTTTTCTCTAATATTCAAAAAATGTGTAGTATCAAAATATTTTTTCACACGTGTACACATGCATGGTATTAAAATATTTTAATAGCATCATTAGCAACCCAAATTCTTCCAAATGCTTTTTCGGATTCTTAGCTATGGTGACTAAATCTGGATTATTTTACTATAGCAGTCAAAGTAGCATTATACATGCACAAACATACTCAAAGATCATGCTAATATGTTTGATTCCCTAACAAATTTGCCTTTCTATGATTTTTTTCTCAACGTAGAGCCAAAAAATTTATAGTAACAAGATATTTTACCCAACACGCAGGTGTACACATGAATAGTATTGTGAAATTAGAATGCTAACAATATGAATATACATATTTCATTTCGAGACACATTTTGGATATATTTAATTTAATATATTTAATATCCATCTTACGATAATTAATTGGAAATTCATGAATTTCTGACACTTTCAAATGTGTATCATAAGTAATTTAATTGTAAATAAGAAAAAAGTGTCTATCAATAACAAATATTCAAATTTTGACGTTTAAATTCATATTAGCATTAAGAAGGTGGATTTACAGTTCTTGCTTATGTCTCCTTTTTTTTAAATTAACTTAAGAAAAGTTTTGGGCCAGGTGTGGTGGCTCACATCTGTAATCCCAGCAGTTTGGGAGGCTGAGGCAGGAGGATTGCCTGAGCACAAGATTTCAAGCCCAGCCTGGGCAACATGGCAAAACCCTGTCTCTGCAAAAAATAGAAAAAATTAGCAGGGTGTTATTGAGGGATCTGGCCAGCAGCCCGCAATGCATTGGGGCTCTCTCTCTGTTCCCAGGTGGATCGTCAAGTAGAGAAATAATAGACACACACAAGATAGTGAAAGATGGGTCCAGAGGGGTCACCGCCTTCTGGTCCCGCAGTGCCAACAATGCTCTGGATATGCTAGCATTTATTATTAAGTTTAGTGAGGGCGGGGGTAGGTTAGTGAGGGATTCAGTGTCATTTGATTATGAGGTGAGAAGTTCACATGAGGATGAAGTAATTCTTTAACATAACATCTGTATGCAGAAGTACCGTATACAGTGATAAGAATTTACAACATAGTGTGTGCATCAGTAATTTCTTTTTTTTTTTTTTTTTTTTTTTTTTTTTTTTGAGACGGAGTCTCACTCTGTAGCCCAGGCTGGAGTGCAGTGGCCGGATCTCAGCTCACTGCAAGCTCCGCCTCCCGGGTTCACGCCATTCTCCTGCCTCAGCCTCCCGAGTAGCTGGGACTACAGGCGCCCGCCACCTCGCCCGGCTAGTTTTTTTTTTTTTTTTTTTTTTTTTGTATTTCTTAGTAGAGATGGGGTTTCACCGTGTTAGCCAGGAAGGTCTCGATCTCCTGACCTCGTGATCCACCCGTCTCGGCCTCCCAAAGTGCTGGGATTACAGGCTTGAGCCACCGCGAGCGTTAAAACAGAAACAGCAATAAGTTACAGCAAAAGTTGGTTACAATTCATAGAAACAGGACGTGAAGTTTAATTGCTAACAGAGCCTTAAAACAGGAATACAGTCTTTCCATAATCTATGATTAGCAAGCTATTAATCAGCAGTAACAGTTGCAGCAAAAGCTGGTGAGAAACAATTCATAGAAACAGGATGTGAAGTCAGACAACTGGTTAGACCAGAAATTCTCAGAAGGGAGAATGCCTTAACCCTAAAGAGAACTAGAACAGCCGCGCAAGGTGAAGGGGTTTATAGCCGTATCTTATTCAAATGGACAGGCGCCCCCCATGCATCCGTTTATAAGCTTTCCACAAGGGTTGCATTCCATTCCCAGAGCTATGAGCATCTGCTTTTCTGGGATAGGAATCTTGGTGATGTGAAACCTCCCTGACTGTACGCCCATTCGTAGGCTCTCTGCAGGGGGACGCACATCACATGCCGTTAGCTCCTTCTGGCAGTCCAACCTGGCATTGCCTTTACACAATCCTGCATGAAATTTTGTATTTACAATAATCAGGAGCATTTCATCTTTTATTCCATAGCAATAGTTTCAGGGGTCTCCCTACAGGGTGTGGTAGTGCACACCTGTTGTCCTTGCTACTCTGGAGGCTGAGGTGGGAGAATCACTTGAGCCCAGGTGGCGAAGGTTGCATTGAGCCAAGATTTTGCTTGTGCACTCCAGCCTGGGCAACAGAGTGAGACCCTGTCTCAAAATAAAAAACGAAAAGTTTTAAATTTTAACTTGGATTTCTTAGTACCATAATGCTCTATTCTCCTTTATTCAGCAAAACTCTAATTACAATGGTATCTATGAGAATATGCTGTATCACCCTAATTTTACACTTAGAAATGTATTTTATGTTTCTGCTTTTTTAACATTTTTTATTGTGGAGCATAACATACATATGGAGAGTAATACTACCCAATAAACAGAAAGAGAAAAAATTATAACGTTAACAACGATGTTACCACACCTTTGTCAGAAAATAGAATTTGCCAGCAATCTAGATAATCCTAATATATGTCTTCTTGCTGATAATTTCCTCCCTCCTGACTATTCCAATTGTTATGATGATCACTCATATGTTTCACTGTGGAGTTTTATCACCAATGTAATAAATTACAACTATTAAAATTAATGTTTTTCAAACTTTATGTAAATTAGATTATACTAAATGTATTTTTCCATCTTGATAATTCCTCTCATATCTGTATTATTATCTATGTAGCTCAAATTTGTTCATTTCCTTTGTTGTATTATTCTGTTGTAAATTGTGAGTCTTGTTTGTTAATTTTGATCACTGTATAGTATTCCATTGTATAAGTATGATGCAATTTGTTTATCCATTTGGAGGAATGATAGACATGCCAAGGACTTCTCAACTTTAGCTACTGAAACTCAGTGATATGTATGTGTATGGATATTAATTCTGATAAGAGTGTAAATACTAGGTCTTAGGATGTTATCCTTAATCTTACTCAGATAATGCCATACTCGGTCAAAATGATGGCACAGATTTATAATTCTAGGAGTAGTGTATGAAAATTCCCATTTTTTCATATCCTTTCCAAAATAAGTAATGTCAGGCTAATATTTACACTTTCATATTTGTATAAAATATTATTAACCAATAGTTTCCAAGTCCTTTTCTATTCTTATTCAGAATGTATTTTTACTTCAAAAAATTACATTAATATTTTTTCATTCTATGACTGTTTTCATATATACTTATTAATAATGCCTTATATATTATACATATTTATTTATATTTCATTATAAATTTGTCTAACCTTTTTTCTTCTAGTTTCAAATACTCTTTTGTTATAAGCAAGTGTAATTATACTGGAGATGCTTCCTTTAATCAATCATTATGTCAAATGACTTTGAAAAAATATAATTAGTTAATAGTATACTGTCAGGGAAATTTCAGGATTATTTAACAACTCTTAAAAGGACTCAAAGAAAAAAAATGTTGAAATATAAAAATAGTTTACAAGTTTAAAGTAGGCATCTATAGTAAAATATAAATATATTATTATTGCTAAAAACTGATTGGTAGTAAGTTTATTATATCTGAATCTTTTTAAAGGCAGGACAGATATCATTGGTCAAGATTCTCTTTAAGGTCCTGACCTTAACTTCTATGTGTACCTGATTCCTGAATGTGCAGTAACGTTCTTGTTCCTTTTAAATTATGTGACCAATGTCAAACAGGAAAGCATATGTTAATGGATGAAATCAATGCTGCCTTTATGGAAAACACGATAATTTCCATAACAGCTCAAATTAACTCCTATTCAAACACAATGTCCTTGCTGTAAGATAAAGTTTTCCATATTGGTGTTAAAGTGAAAGGTGAATTCTCATCTACTAGCATGCCAAGGAAGAGTTTTTTAATTGTTCTGCAATTTTTTCCTTGTTTAACCTCTCCATAATTTGTGTTAAGCAACTTCAGTTGCTAGAGAAATTTTACAACCCAGTACATAGGTGAAACATGGGTTGCGTAACCCGGTAAAGGGAGCTTGGGCATAACTAGGATCATCACCAAAGTAGACTTAATTTTTCAACACCAGTAACATGTAGAGTGAATCCCAACTTTTCCTACCAAAAGGATTCAAGGTTTTCTTGGGAACCTCAGAAAGGACAATAATTCTTAAAACTTGGTTGCTACTAATACTTTTGTATAACTTATTGTTAACAAGCTCATTAATGCAAACACACTCACACACATACACATATACCCCCTCGTGGATAGAAGGAATTGTTATCTTATAATTTCTAAAATGGAAAATTAATTTCAGAGAGATCATCCAGATAGAAATAGCCCAATTTTCCCATTTGGGCTTTTCAACTCATTTTCAATATCTATCAAACTTATCTCTCATGCTGAGGCCTTTGACTAAGTTTTTCTCTTTAGTTAATTTTTAAATGTTAATTTTTTAGTTAAAATTCTCAACAATTGTATAAATATTGTGGGGTACTTTAAAAACACACGTTTTCCATTGAACAGTCTGGATTTCTTTGCACATGAATATTTGGTTTTATTTTTCTCTAATTTATTTTTGATTACTTAATGGTTTAAGAAGAATAGATGTTAAACTCGGTCTCCAATATTGGATTTTATTTCTCTTCCATTTTTTAGTGTAATTGTTCTAAGGAAGGATTTTGGAGTCAGACTGCCAAGACAGGAAACCAGATTTTCTGCTTCATATAGTTATGGTCAGACTTCATTTCACAACTACTCTCTGCCTCAGTATAATTATCTGTAAAACTCAGATGATAATAATATTCTCTTTTGGTAGTCTTTATTAGGAGTTAGTATACTATTTGTATAATTGCTTTCAATTTGACCTGTCTAGTACTAGCAGGAACCAAGAATTATTAATTTTTCATACGATCATGTGTTACTTGATACATAAAAGATACCAGTGAGAACTTCCTCTTTTATGGGTGAGGGCAAGGAAGACAGGGTCTTGCTCTGACACCCTGGCTGGAGTGCAGTGGCTTGATCACAGCTCACTGCAGCCTCAAACTTTTGGGCTCAAGTGGTCCTCACACCTTAGCTTCTGGAGTAGCTGGGTCTACAGGCATGCACCACAACATCTAGATAATTTTTTAAATTTTTTTGTAGAGACAGAGTCTCCCTATGTTGCCCAGTCTGACCTTCAACTCCTGTTCTCATATGGTCTCTTCATCTTGATCTCCCAATGTGCTTGGATACAGGCATGAACAACAGCACCTGACTGAGAAATTCCGTTTTTGAGTAGAAGACAGAAGTCTCAGAAAAGCATGATATCCTTCTGCTACAACTAAGATAAGAGAAATAAAAGGCCAAAATTATATTTTCTTTTCTTTTCTTTCTTTCTTTCTTTTTTTTTTTTGGATGGAGTCTTGCTCTATCGCCCAGGCTGGAGTGCAGTGGCACAATCTCGGCTCACTGCAAACTCTGCCTCCTGGGTTCATGCCATTCTCCTGCCTCAGCCTCCCAAGTAGCTGGGACTACAGGCTCCTGCCACCATGCCTGGCTAATTTTTTGTATTTTTAGTAGAGACAGGGTTTCACCACGTTAGCCAGGATGATCTCAATCTCCTGATCTCATGATCCACCTACCTCACCCTCCCAAGTAGCTGGGATTACAGGTGTCGACCACCATGCCCGGCTAATTTTTGTATTTTTAGTAGACGGTAGGTTTCACTATGTTGGCCAGGCTGGTCTGGAACTCCTGACCTCAGGTGATCCACCAGCCTCAACTTCCAAAGTGCTGGGATTACAGGCATGAGCCACTGCACCCAGCATGATTCTTATATTATTCTCAGAATCAGGCCTAGACAGATACCCTCACGTAGTATTTCATCAAGAGTAACATAAAACCAACATATTTCTAATGATTTATGAGATACTTTTTTCTTTTACCACATTCTAAAAATTGTGCCAAAAGTGACCTCTAGCAAACATACTCTCTTTTTGGCTGTTTAATTTTGTTCCACTTTCATATGAACTTACATAAATACTCTGTGCAAAGATAGAGTGTAAAAGCTTCATTTCATCTTTTAATAGCATTATTAACAAGTGAAATTCTCTCTACTGCTTACTTTCATTCTCAGCTAATGTCACAAAATCTGGGTGATTTTATTATAGCAGTCAAAGTACTTACACTGAATATGCTTTATGCCTTAACAAAATTATCTTTCTACTAATTCTTCTCTAATATTCAAAAAATTTGTAGTATCAAAATGTTTTTCCTCACACATATGTACACATGTGTGGTATAATCTTTGGTAAAAATATGTGCATAATTATTTCATTTAGAGATAAATTTAGAAAAATTGTCCTGTATATTTAATATCTATATTACTATAATTTATTGGAAATTCACTAATTTCTGCCACTTTGAAATGTTGTTATCATAAATAATTAAATTAGAAATAAGAAAAAATGGTGTCTAGTATAATACAGATGCTCAAAATCTGATGTTTCATAGTAAGAATAACATTAAGAATGTGGAGGTTGACTTCCTGCTTATCCATTTCCTTTTTAAATGAAAGAAAAGTTTAAAATTTTATCTTGTATTTCTTACTATCATAATGTTCTATTCTTTCTTCAGCAAAACTCCAATTATGATGATATGTATGAGAATATGTTTTTTCAGCCTATTTTATATTCATTATTGTTTTTGCTTTATAAGTATTTTCATGATTGTGAAACATATTTATAAAGTAATAATACCTAAATGTATAGTAAATAAAAAAATTATAGCATTAAGAGTCATGTTACCACATCTTAGTCCTAAAGTGGAATTTGCCAGCAATCCAGACACTCCTCATATATGCCTTCCTATTGATGTCATTTCCCTTTTGTTTCCTCTGTCCCTACTATCCCAATTGCTATGATAATCACTCTTATGTCTCACTTTAGAATTTTGCCACCAATGTAATAAATTGCTATTTATTAAAAATATATTTTTGTAAACTTTATATAAATGGAATTATACTGAATCTTTTTTCAATTTTCATAATTCCTCTCGTATCCATGTTGTTCAAATATGTTCATTTTCCTATTTATTTATATTCTTTGTAAACATGTCTTTCTAGTTGGTTCATTTTGATTGCTGTATAGTATTCTATTGTGCACATATGCCATAATTGATTTATACATTTTATCACTTATGGAAATTTGAGAGACTGCTCACCCGTAGCTATAAAAACTCAGTGATATGAAAGTTCAAGACATAGGCATAGGCAAGGCCTTCATGACTAAAACACCAAAAGCAATGGCAGCAAAAGCCAAAATTGATGAATTGGGTCTAATTAAACTAAAGAACTTCTGCACGGCATAAGAAACTACCATCAGAGTGAACAGGCAACCTACAGAATGGGAGAAAATTTTTGTAATCTACACATCTGACAAAGGGCTAATATCCAGAATCTCAAATAACTTAAACAAATATACAAGAAAAAAACAGACAACCCCATCAAAAAGTGGGCAAGGATATGAACAGATACTTCTCAAAAGAAGACATTTATGCAGCCAACAGACACATGAAAAAATGCTATCATCACTGGTAATCAGAGAAATGCAAATGAAAACCATGATGAGATACCATCTCATGCCAGTTAGAATGGCAATCATTAAAAAGTCAGGAAACAACAGATGCTGTAGAGGATGTGGAGACATAGGAACTCTTTTACACTGTTGGTGGGAGTGTAAATTAGTTCAACCATTGTGGAAGACAGTGTGGTGATTCCTCAAGGATCTAGAACCAGAAATTCCATTTATCCAGTGATTCCAATACTGGCTACACATGCAAAGGATTATAAATCATGCTACTACAAAGACACATGCACACGTATGTTTATTGCAGCACTATTCACAATAGCAAAGACTTACAACCAACCCAAATGTTCATCGATAATAGATTGGATAAAGAAAATGTGGTACTATTTCTTGGACACATAAAAAACATGTTTTCCACTGAAGAATCTACACTTCTTTGTGTAAGAATATTCAGTTTTATTTTCCTCTATTTAATTCATTTTTATTTACTTAATGGCTTAGATGAATAGATGTTAAAATCAGTCTCCAATGTTGGAATTTATTTCTTTACAGTTTTTATAGTATAATGGTTTCTAAGAGGGGATCTTGGAGTCAGACTGCCAGGACAGGCAACCAGATTCCCAGCTTGGTATAGCTATGATGTGAGACTCCATTTTCCAACTACTCCCTATCTCAGTATAATCACCTACAAAAAACAGATGATCGGCCAGCTGCAGTGACTCACACCTGTTATCCCAGCAATTTGGGAGACTGAGGCAGGTGGATCACCTGAGGTTAGGAGTTCAAGACCAGCATGGCCAACATGGTGAAACCCTGTATCCACTAAAAATGCAAAAATTAGCCAGGTGTGGTGGTGTACACCTATAATCCCAGCTACTCAGGTGGCTGCAGCAAGAGAATCATGTGAACCCAGGGGGTGGAAGTTGTAGTTAGTCGAGACCATTGCACTCCAGCCTGAGAGACAGAGCTAGACTCCATCTCAAATAAACAATAAAAAAAGTAGATGATAATAAAACTGTCTTTGGCTAGTTTTCTTAGGAGTTAGTATACTATTTGTGTAACTACTTTCAATTATACCTGTTTGCTATAGGCAGGAATCAAAGATTGTTAATTATTGATTCAAACCTGTTTTACTTGATATTTAAGACACAAGTAAGAACTTTCACTTCTTCTTTTTATTTCTTCATAGACAGAGGCTCCTTTTACCCAAGCTGGATTATAGTGACAGGATCATAGCCCACTGCAGCCTTGAATGCCTGGGCTGAAGCAATCCTTCTGCCTCAGCTTCCCAAGTATTTGGAACTATAGGCATACAACACCACATCAGCTAATTTTTTAATTTTTGTAGAGATGGAGTTTCCCTATGTTTTAAAGAGAACTCCTGCTCTCAAGGAATCCTCCCAATTGGCCTCCTACCTTGGCCTCCCAAAGTACTAGGACTATAGGCATGAGCCATCACATCCAGCCTGCAGTGGGAATGCTTGAAGGTCAGATGCTACCTAGAGCTTCGGTTCATGTCCATCCCCAGGTGGATCTAATCAGTTTGTAGTTATTACCTCTATTAATACCTATTAGAAGAAAAAACATTTCTTCTAATTAATAATTTTTATATTATAACTACACAGCACACTTAGAAATAGGCCAAAACAAAAATGAATAACGTAGCAATGTGTCATAAACACTCATGTAACCATCATGTGAGGCAAGACATGGAGTATTGCTAAGAGCCTATGTTTACCTCAATGCCAATTTCCAATTGCCTACACCTTTCTTCACACCTCTTGTGATAGGCAACACCCATAATTTATGATTATCTTTTTTTAGTTTTCTTTATACTTTACCAACTAGGTATGTGACCCTAAACTCAATAGCTTGATTTGGCCTGCTTTGAACTGTGTATTGGTGCAATCCTATATGTACTTATTCATGGCTTCCTGGATCAACATTGTGTATCTGAAATTTAATCCCATAGTTGCATGTATATGTGATTCATTTCTTTTCACTTCTCTAGATTTTTCCATTTTATGATTACATTTCTAACATACTAAAACAAAAAACAAAAAGTCAAAAAATCAAAAACATTTTTAAAAAGAACATGATGTTGACCAGGCACGGTGACTCATGCCTGTAATCCCAGCACTTTGGGAGGCCAACGTGGATGGATCACGAGGTCAAGAGATCGAGATCATCCTGGCTAACACAATGAAACCCCGTCTCTACGAAAAATACAAAAAAATTACCAGGGCATGGTGGCGGGCACCTGTAGTCTCAGCTACTCGGGAGGCTGAGGCAGGAGAATGGCATGAACCCAAGAGGCGGAGCTGACAGTGAGCAGAGACTGCGCCATTGCACTCCATCCTGGGTGACAGAACGAGACTCCGTCTAAAAAAAAAAAAAGATCATGGCGTTAAGAGTAGTTTGTTCAGTTTCCCTGTAGAAAATGATTTATGGAAAGAGAATAAAAGATTATTCTGAACACTAAAACGATAAGACTGAAAAAATGAATTATCAGTATTAAGAATCCAACAGACAGAGTTAGCCAGTTAGGTGCAGTAGAATAGAGAATTAGTGAAATGGAATATAGCTCACAGAATGAAGCATAGTGTGAAACAGATGGAAATATACAAAGCTAGAGGGTAACACATTGATGCTACAGTAAGAACACCTAACATACTTCTGGAGTTCTGTAAGATTAGAAGAGAGAAACTAGAGCAAGAGAAATGTTACAAGGATTTTTCCAAAAGTGATAAAATGTATCCCTCCGTATATTTTTAGTAATCTCAAACTTCAAGCATGATAACTTAAACCAAATTAACATAAAATAATGCAGGACACCAAAGACCAATAGCAAATATGAAAAGTAGCTAGAGGTAGAAGATAGAGTATGTTGAAAAGAACTGCATTCTAAATACCACCTGATTTTAACAGAAAATATGGCAGTAGGAATTCAATGGAATCATGTCTTCAGTGCATTTCCAAAGAGTAATAGACCTTCATAAACAGAAACTGAAAATGATATTTTTCAGATAAAATAAAAATGACTGAAAATACAAGGTTGAACATGCAAGGAGAAATAAAAATTAATGACAATGAAAAATAAGTGTGTAATTCTAAATAAATGCTGACTGTGTAAAACAATATTGTCTTATTGGATTAAATTTATAATTGATAAGATATATGCAAATAGCAATAAAGAGACTGGAGATAAAGGTGACAGGAATAAATTTAGTCAAACTATGTATTGGGCTTTTTTATGTCTGTGAGGAGAATTTGAACATCATAATCAAGGACCCTGTAATTCTACACCGAGGTATATGTATGCAAAAGTACTGTAGCAAATGATGTGAAAGAAAGCTCATTGAAGCATTATTCATAGTAGCTCAAAAAATAAGCTGCCCATATGTATATCAAATAATGATAAATATTTGCAATAGATAAAATATAGTTCATCAACCACAGCTACATTGTTGTATTCCACGAATTAATTTTCACTTTGCTTGTGTTGTAGAAATGCAGCTTTGTGCCTTTGAACTCCATCATTACCTAAATGAAATAGAGAAGATTTTGGGGAGGGATTACTTCTCTTTGATTTATTTAGCCCTAAAATCCTTTCTTTATAAATAAGAGCTTGATCATGAAATGGTTTATTTATTTTTGTTATTAAGCAATTCTATTTATACTAAAATCAAAATCTTTTTATAGTGTTCTTTGGATTAGTTTAATACCATCTATAATTGTTTGTTAGGCTGTGTACTTTAAACTACACTACACTTAACTTTCTAAATCTAAATGTATTCAGCTTGACAAGAACTTTGCTGTTTACTAATATAACTTTCCCAGAATATCTCTCAGAAATTACACAGACGTTACCCAAATTATGTATGTAAACATTTCAGAAATAAATCATTTAATAAGACAGATGTAAATGTAGATGATGATAATAATGATGATGATGTCAGCTAGAAGAGAGAATGTTATTTAATAAATGTGATTAGGGTCGTCTTTTCAAAGTACTGGAGTTAAGGATGCTGGGAGAACACTCTTAGTCTTCCTCCTGGATTTATGAGTTTTTTTTTTTTTTTTTTCGAGACGGAATTTCTCTCTTGTTACCCAGGCTGTAATGCAAGGGTGCAGTCTCGGCTCACTGCAACCTCTGCCTCCCTGGTTCAATCAATTATCCTGCCTCAACTTCCCAGGTAGCTGGGATTACAGGTGCCCACCACCTCACCCAGTTAATTTTTGTGTTTTTAGTAGAGACAGGGTTTCACTATGTTGGCCAGGCTAATCTGGAACTCTTGACCTCAGGTGATCCACTGCCTTGGCCTCCTAGATTGCTGTGATTTTATGCATGAGCCACTGTGCTTGGCATCATTCTTATATTATTCTTAGAATCAAGCCTAGACAAATACCCTCACATAGTATTTCATCAAGAATAACATAAAGCCAACATATTTCATTGATTTACTTGCTATTTTTTTCTCTAAGCACATTCTAAAAATTATGGCAAAAATAACCTCCAGCAAAGATTACTCTCTTTTTGGCTGTTTAGTTTTGTTCCATTTTCATATGAACTTACACAAATACTCTGTGCAATTATACAGTGTACAAGCTTCATTTCATCTTTTAATAGCATCATTAACAAGTTAAATTCTCTCGAGTGCTTATTTACATTCTCAGCTTCTGTCACAAAATCTGGGTGATTTTATTATAGCAGTCAAAGTAGTTACACTACTTGTTATATGCCTTAATAAAATTATCTTTCTACTAATTTTTCTCTAATATTAAAAAAATTTGTAACATCAAAATATTTTTCCTCACGCATGTGCACACATGCACACGCATGCACAGTATTATAATCTTTGAATTTCAAAAATATGTGTATAATTATTTCATTTAGGGATAAATTTTTTTAAAATTGTTGTATATATTTAATATTTATACTACTATAATTTATTGGAAATTCACTAATTTCTGCCACATTGCAATGTTGTTATCATAAATAATTAAATTGTAAATAAGCAAAAAAGGTGTCTAGTAAAACACGCTCAAAATCTGATGTTTCAAAGTAAGAATAACATTGAGAATGTGGAGGTAATTTTCCTGCCTATCTCTTCTTTATAAAATTAATTTAAAGAAAAGTTAAAAACTTTATCTTGGATTTCTTACTATCATAATGCTCTATTCTTCTTTATTCAGAAAAAAACTCTGCAATGATGTCTATAAGAATATGTTTTTTCAGTCTATTTTATATTCATTTATTTCGTATATGTTTCTACTTTTTAAACATTTTCATTATTGTGAAACATAACATATATATATAAAGTAATAAGGCTTAAAGGTACAGTAAAGAAAAAATATATAGCATTAAGAGTCATGTTACGGCATCTTGGTCATACAGCAGAATTCACCAGCAATCCAGGCACTCCTCACACATGCCTTCTTGTTGATATCATTTCCTTTTTGTTTCCTCCATCCCTACTATCCCAATGTTATGATAATCACTCATATGTCTCACTTTAGAATTTTGCCACCAATGTAATAAATTGCAATTTATTAAAAATATATTTTTGTGAACTTTATATAAATGGAATTATACTGAACCCTTTTTCAAACTTAATTCCTCTCATATCTATGTAGCTCAAATTTATTCATTTTTGTTTTTATTTATATTCTTTGTAAATATGTCACTCTAGTTAGTTCTATTGGGACAACTAAGTTCCTCTTCAAAGACTCAGCTTTCCAGCCATAAGTTATAAATGTAAATGAATCCTACTTCTCACCCCTCCTTCTTTTTGAAAATCATGCATTTACCCTATTTGGAAAAGTTTAAGCCATTCAGGATCAGCTTAGATTGTGCAGTCCAACTCCAACCAATAGACAAAGGACACAGAAACAGGAACTGTGTTAGGATTAAAAACTCCTTCCCTCCTTTGTTAGGTGTGCTCTTGGGATCGTAACAGGTGCAAGCAGCACCCCTCCGCCAATGTAAAGGTGCCTTGCTGAGAAATTTTCTGTCCAAGTGCTGATTTCTTTTGGCTACTCCAAGCACATGTTTCCGACAGTTCATTTTGATTGTTGTATAGTATTATATTGCAAAAGTATGCCATATTTTATTCATTTTATCACTGATGGACATTCAATAGACTTCTCAACTTTAGCTATTAAAACACAGTGATATGCATGTGTATGTATATGTATTCTGATAAGAGTGCAAATACTGGGTCTTCGGATGTGATCCATCATCTTAACCAGATAAAGCCATACTCATACAAAGTAATTGCTGTGATTTACCATTCTAGGAGCAGTGTATGAAAATTCCCATTAGTTCATACGCTTTCCAAAATAAGTAACAACAGGCTAATTTTTACAGTTTTATATTTATGTGAAACATTATTAAACCTAACATTTTTGAAGCCTTTTTCTATTATAATTCAGAATGTATCCTTAATTCAAAAATTGTTTCTATTTTTAAATTCTATGACCATGATTTTCACACACATTTATTAATAATGAATTATATATTTCATGTATTTATTTATTCATATTCCTTTAATAGTTTTTCTAATATTTTTCTTAAAGTTTTTTTTTTTTGTTTTTTTGTTTTTTGAGACGGAGTCTCGCTCTGTCGCCCAGGCTGGAGTGCAGTGGCCGGATCTCAGCTCACTGCAAGCTCCGCCTCCCGGGTTTACGCCATTCTCCTGCCTCAGCCTCCCGAGTAGCTGGGACTACAGGCGCCCGCCACTTCGCCCGGCTAGTTTTTTGTATTTTTTAGTAGAGACGGGGTTTCACCGTGTTAGCCAGGATAGTCTCGATCTCCTGACCTCGTGATCCACCCGTCTCGGCCTCCCAAAGTGCTGGGATTACAGGCTTGAGCCACCGCGCCCGGCCTTTTTCTTAAAGTTTTAAATACTCTTTTGTTATAAAAAGGTATAATTATGCTAGACATATTTCCTTTAATCAAACATTATGTCAAATGACTTTAAGAAATATGGTTAGTTAACAGCATACTGTAAGGCAAATTTCAACATTGTTTAACAACTCCTTAAAAGGATTCAAAGAAAATAATAGGCTAAAATATCAAAATAGTCTATAAATATAATGAAGGTGCCCATGGGAAAATATGAATTCGACTATTACTGTTTTGGAAAAAAAAAATGATTAATGGTAAACATACCATGTCCGAAATTTTTTAAGGCAGGCCTAATGTCAATGGGTAAGATTCTCTTTAAGGTCCTGTCCTTAATTTCTATGTGCACCTGATTTCTGGTTGTGCAGTAATGTCCTTGTTCCTTTTAAATTCTCTGACTAATATCAAGCAGGAAAGCACCAGGGCATGCTACTGAATGAGTTCAAGTCTGTCTTAATGGAAAATATGATAATTTCCAAAACAGCTCAAATTAACTTCTATTCAAATACTAGGTCCTTGTTATAAGATAAAATTTTTCATACTGATGTTGAAGTGAAAGCTGAATTCTCATTTGCTAGCATGCAAATCAGGTCATATTCTTATTCATCAATTTGCAATGTATTTCCTTGATTTACCTCTCCATCATTTCTGTTCAGCAATGTCAGTTGTGAGGGAAATTTTCCAACCTAATACATAAATCATACATCGGATGCCTACACTGTTACATGCAGCTTGGTCAAAACTAGAATCATGACCACTGTTGATTCACTTTTTTGATCCCAGATTTTATGGAGAGTGAATCCCAACTTTTCCTACCACAAGCATCCAAGGTCTTCTTGGGAAGCCCAGAAATGCCAATATTCCTTAAAATCTGGTTGCTGCTAATTAATAATTTTGTATAACTTATTGTTAACAAGCTCATTAACATAAACACATTCACATGCACACAAACATACACATCCTTCACGGTTGGGAAAAATTATTGTCCTATAATTTCTAAAATGAAAAATTAATTAATTTTCTTACTTGGGCTTTTAGCGTATTTTCAATGTTTAGCAAACAATCTCTCTTAATTCTCTTGAGTCTAATACTTAAATCTTAGTTATTTAATTAAAATACTCAGAAATTTTATAACTATTCCTTGTACTCTTAAAAAACATGTTTTCCATTGAAAAATCTGCACTTCTCTGTGTATGAATATTCAGCTTTGTTTTTCCCTATTTAATTTATTTTTGCTTACTAAATGATTTAAGATGAATAGATGTTAAAAATAAGTCTCCAATCTTGGATTTCATTTCTTTTCAGTTCTTACAGTATAATGGTTTCTAAGAGGGGATCTTCCAGTCAGACTGCGAAGACAGAAAACCAGATACCCTGCTTCCAATAGATATGATGTGAGACTGCATTTTACAACTACTGCCTGCCTCAGTATAATTACCTATAAAAAGCAGATGATAGGCTGGGCATGGTGTCCCAGGCCTATAATTCCAGCATTTGGGGAGGCCAAGGCAGGTGGATCACCTGAGGTCAGGAGTTTGAAACTGGCATGGCCAACACGGTGAAACCCTGTCCCCACTAAAAATACAAAAATTAGTCAGGTGTGGTCACACACGCCTATAATCCCAGCTACTCAGCTGGCTGTGGCAGGAGAATCATTTGAACCCAGGAGATGGCGGTTGTAATTGGTCAAGATCACGCCACTGCACTCCAGCAGGGAGACAGAACAACACCCTGTCTCAAAAAAAAAAAAAAACAACAAAGAAAGCAGATGAAAATAAAATTGTCTGGTTAATTTTGTTAGGAGTTAATATACTCTTTGTATAACTACTTTCAATTTTACCTATTTGCTATAGGCAGGAACCAAAGATTGTTAATTATTGATTTGATCCCATTTTACTTGATATTTAAGATACCAGTGAGAACTTACACTTCTTTTTTCTTCCTCTGAGACAGTCTCCCTCTGTTACCCAAGTTGGAGTACAGTGGCAGGATTATAGCCCACTGCAGCCTCGAACGCCTGGGCTCAAGCAATCCTCCTGCTTCAGCTTCCCAAGTATTTGGAACATGCACAACCACGCCAGCTAATTTTTCAATTTTTTGTAGAGATAGAGAGATAGAGTCTCCATAGGCTGCACAGGGAACTGCTGCTCTCAAGGAATCCTCCTATCTTGGCCTCCCAAAGTACTAGGACTATAGGCTTGAGCCATCATATCCAGCCTGCAGTGGGAGTTTTGAAGGTCAGATGCTATCCAGAGCTTCGGTTCATGTCCATCCCAAGGTGGATCTAATCAGTTTGTAGTATTACCTCTTCCTGAATGTGTAATTGAAATGGATATGTATGGCAGCTGTCAGAACTGTCACATTCTTTCTGAACTGTAGAGTAAGGGACATTATTATAGCAGGACCAAGGGGAAGCCTCTGAAATTCTCCTCTACTGGCAACACAATGTATAAAATATAATAACTGCATTCCCTAAAGAATGGAATTGGTCACTGCCATGACAAAGTACTTTAAAGTTACAGGGAATGATAGTCTCTTTGTATCTCTATTCACTTAACCTACCTGGCCTCTACCAAAACCAGATGGGTTATAGAATGAATGCAGACTACTAAAACTTAAATCAGCACTTACAAAAGCTTTCCAGGATGTGCTATCTTCACTGAGCAGAGCAGAGCTTCTGGTACTTTTTACGGGGCTCGTGATTTGGTGAATGTTTCTTAATCTACACCCATTATGAGGGAAAATCAAAACAATTTGCCTTGTATTAAGAACAATAGCACTGCTTCACTGTTTTATGTCAAGGTTATGTCACTTCTGTTCTCAGTTTAATTTACATTTTTTTAAAAATATTCTGCTAATTTAATATATTAATAATGTTACAGACCGGGCCCTGTGGCACATGACTGCAATCCCAACACTTTTAGGAAGCCGATACAGGCAGATCACCTGAGCCCAGAAGTTTGAGACCAGCCTGGGTAACACGGTGACATCCCAGCCCAACAAAAAGTACCAAAATTAGCCAGGCGTGGTGGTGCGCCCCTGCAGTCCCCGCGGCTAGCAATGCAGAGGCGGGAGAATCACTCGAGCCCAGAAGGTTGAGGCTGTAATGAGCTCTGATCCTGCCACTGCACCCCAGCCTCAGGGACAGAATGAGACTCTGTCTCAAAATAATAGCAATAATAATAATATATAACTTGGTACAATAATCAGGAAGTGGCAAGTTTCTTAAATATAATAAAATACTGTAACACTGAGCGGAAGTAAAATACCAGAAGGAAAGAGAGAAATAGGAGAAGATTCAGGAACATAAACATAAGTGATGTTTTAAGGCGTTCAGTGTCCCCTGTCTACATGTTAAAACAATCTTTTTTTTAAAGAAAATGGCATGTTGCTCTCTCCATATATTTCCTATCACTACAAAAGAGGCACAATGTTTTGAAAGCCTATTGGGATTTTGGAGCTAACATATTCCACATTTGAGAATATTGCTCTGACTCATGAATGAAGTTTCTAAAGGCTACTGCTCTCAAGTGGAACCTAGAACAAAAGAGGGCTCTACCGCAGATACAGGCTCCAGTCCAAGCTGCTGTGGTCCAAGCTGCTCTGGTCACTGTGCCAGATGATCCAGCGGAATTCAAAGCTGCTAGCGGCATGCATAGTGGGCATTATAGGACACTATGCATGTCACTGAGAAGCCTATAGGAGACGGGAGAGCAAATCCTTATGGAATTAGTGCAAGAACATTGCCTCTTCAGCAGATAAGTATCCTCTGTCTGAAAAACAAAACAGCAAGTGCAGAACATTAATCCAAGCATAGAGTTCGTATAAGCACACACTCCTCTAGGCACAAAACCCCGTGCAACTCTGCAAGTCATATGCTCTGAAAGCCAGCCATGACTGGAGGGCATGAGCACATCTGAGTGGCAAAAGGATTGGACTGCACTGGACACAGACACGTGCTTTCCTAGATTCCCTTCACTATCTCCCATTCCCCTCATCAACCCCTTGCCTGATGCAGATCGTCCTTCCATTTGGAACTTGAATGCATCACCACACTGTGGGCATGAAGTCTGACTTCCATAACCTCCACCAAGGGACTGGATGATGTAAGGCAGAACAACAGAGATGGTTGTTCTGCCTCAGGAATACCACGGCCAATGGGAAATACAACACTAATGACAGCTGAGCAGATACATTCTCCCTCCTCTCTCTCTTCTATGGACTAATGCTGGCTGCAGTTTGCCCTAGTAGCCTGTCTGGAAAAATGCTAGGAGCCAAGTGCATGCATCTGATGACCACCGTGCTGTCTCTCTCACCTCACTGTGAAGTGGCTGCCAGCAGAGTCACACCAGACATCACCACACATTGTTTCACATTTGTTCTTGTGTCAATTTCCATATTTCCCTGCCATTTTTGTCTTGAACTTGCCTTCCAAATAAATGTCATCGCTTTAATATAAGGTATTACATTAAAAATATTTTAGTAAAGTAGCTGATTACTAACTCAATTTTTTGAAAGGAAATGAATTATTTATATGATAACCAACAAGAAAATATCGTAATACAAATATATAATTCACAGTAAAAAATACATATGCAAATAGATCAAAGTATTTTATATGCTTCTTAAAAATATTGTCATAGGTGCCATCTAATTTTGATGTTCTACCTTATCTCCAATTCAGACACCTGATACAGCTGCATCAAGACTCTATTAGTATGATATTTCCCCTAAAATTGTGGAATAGCCAAATTTTTCCTCTGAGGAATGATTCTTCTTGGATAAGCCGGTAACCTCAACCTGAGACCAGAACAGAGGAATTCATGCAACTGCAGATTTTGTGATGGGTTTCCTTTTCATTGGTTTACCACATCAACTTATGTGTTTTATCCACCCATTTATTTGTTTATTAAAATATCATTTTTGACCATCTATTCTTGGTGCTGGGTTCTAGGTCCTGGGATTCAACAGAGAGCCAGGCAGACACGATTTCTTCCTTTAGCGTACTTACATTGTATAGAGGATGATACATGATTTTAAAAAGTACATAAATCAGGTGTGGGGATGATCTATCTTAAGGTTAAAACAACATTGTTAAAATTTCATAACACCAAGAATTAATACAGTCATATAGAATTTAGCTGTGAACAAGACTGTACATTTCCTTCTTATAATGGAACTTCCTATTAATGAATATGTCAACACACTTCCATTTCACCACTGACAACAAAATTACAACACTAGGGCACATCCTATAATTAATACATAGATTTCATAGATACTATTTTAACATTTACAGAAAGTTTAACTGAATTATTTTCCATAATTTCTGTAGTAGTTTCACATTGATAGTTTTTTTTAGAAAAGGGAAGATTGCAGTTCTCTTATCTGAAGTTTAGAAGGAATTTGATAAATGGAAGATAAGGATATAATTAGCAATTCAGGAGCTTAGAAGTGCTTTAGAAAAAATACTATAATAATTTACATCAGAGCTCAATTTCAAAACAAGCATTTCTTTAATTCAAACCTGGAAGAAATGACTTTTCTAACTGCATATGGAAGCTGATAACAGCAATCAAGATCATGATAATGATTTTTCGATCCCTCTTATAGAAGAGATTTTTCTCTAAGCTATTCACATACTTATATTAAATCTAACATTCATCAGTAGTTTATGGTAGACATAGACAAAATTTACTCAACGTATGCTTGTCACTCGAATTGTTTTGTGTACATTGTTTTCTAACAATAATTCTGATTGCTTTTTACTAAGCATAAAATAGAAATTCGTCATGGAATAAAACCCTGAAGATATATCCTCATTATTGATTTAGAATTGAATGACCTTATTATCCAGAAAGTTGTAGGTTAAAACAACGAATTCTAAGCACACTGTGGTATATTTGTGTGGTTCATAACAAAAGAAAAAAGCAATATTTTCCTGAGCTAAGCTGTTAGTTCTTAATAATTATAAATAGACATAAATTCTTCAAATGAAATATAAAATACATATACAAAATAAACATGGCTTCATAATTCTAAGGAATTATTTTCTATAGTTTGGCAGTTTTTGTGGAAAAATAATAAAAAGCATGTTATTGTCAATGTTCTTCAGTTTTTCATACACACATAAATGCACACACACACATATACTTTTCTAGACTAACTTTAGGTAAAAGACTTTTCTAGGTATACATTTTGAAATTATTCATATACACATACATTACAGAAAACACAGTAAGAAATAGAAAATGTTTCATACACTACCAGTTTGTTTTCTGCTAGAAGACACACAATGCCCCTCTCGTGAATCTATGGAGATGAAAGCTTCTGTCCTTTCGCCCAGTATCTCACGTTCCACAAAACTGAAAGAAAAATCTGCTTTAGCTTTTTGTTTCCCCAAATCAGGATGAGTGGGTGGGTTGAAGGATAGCTGAATACGACAGCTTGGCAGAACATGAAGACAGGTTTCTTTTCCAGCTCAAAATTCCCAACTGATAGGATCATGGACAGAAAGTAAATGGCACATAACAGGAGAAAGGAGGTCACAGTTTGCAAAGCTTTTATGTGGACCTTGGTGCTGGGATCTTGAGATCCTTTGCCGTGGACCTGCATCTTCTTGAGATGTTTACACAGAGAACAGATTAACAGCAGAAAAGACATCAGGGTCAGAGTGAGGGGTATAAGGTTTGCTAGCATGGTTACAGTCACATTTGAAAGGTACATTGCACTCCTCAATTTGATCCTCCAAGTAATGTTTCCTTCATATTCTTTTCTCCACACAATATGGTTCATGTTCATCACAAAAAGATGACAAACCAAAAATAGCAAAGGCCCCAACAGTGTCACCAGAATGACACTCTTAACTTTCCTCTTTAAGTGAAGAAAAATCAGGTTGGAGAAAGTGGCAATCTTGAGCAAATAAAACATGCTGAGGCTAGTAGAAAGCCAGTTGCTGAAATGGTTGGTCACTATCCAGACATTATAAGCAGTGATTCTTACTTCTACACTATAAAAAGCTAGATTAAACTCAGTTGCATACAAATGTAGTAATAATACCCAGAGCAAACCAACTCTGGAGACAGCCAGACCAGTGAGAATTTGGTCAGCAAAGGAGATTTTTTGTCTTTTCACCCACTCAATGGAATTTACCAATGCTATGAAGCCATTAGCAAAATTTCCAATAACAAATATAACCCCTACTAGAATGGAAAAAGTGATGGACAGAAAAGTTATCATATCTGAACAGACAAAGAGAAATTTTTTAAATGCTAGTGTAATATCACTGGTTGTGATTGCTTGAATATCCTGACCTTAAATTCTATATGCACCTGATTTGTGTATCTGCTGTGACATTCTTTTTACTTTTGATTGTTGTGACCAGTGTCAAGCCAGAAATCACCATAGCATGCTAATGGATGAGTTCAATGCTGTCTTTATGGAAAACATTCTTGTTTTCAAAACAACTCAAATTAACTCATTCATTCGCTGTCTGTTCTTGTTATACACTGGAATTATTCATACTGAAGTTGACATGAAACCTGAATTCTCAGGTGCTAGTATGCAAACAAGGACATATTAACTTTCAGTGTTTGCAAGTTTTCCTTGTGTAACCTCTCCATCATTTGTCTTTAATGACTTTAGTTGTTAGGGAAGTTTTATAACCCAATACAGAGATCATATAGTAAATGTCTAAATTCTTAAAGGGAGCTTGGTCATAACTAAGATCATCACCTATACAGTCTTTTTTAAACGCCAGATTTAAATACACAGAATCCAAACTTATTTTATCAAAAGCATCTAAGATTTACTTGAGAACCACAGGCAGGCCAGTACTCCATAAGATCTGGTTGCTGCTAATACTTTTGTGTGACTTCATTATTCTCAAGCTCATAAATACACACACAAACAAACACATGTGCCCTCCACCTATGAATGGAATGAATTATTTTCTCATAATTTCCAAAATAAAAAAATGAGTTTCCAAGAGGTTGTCCAGCTGAAATTAGTCCTGTTTTCCCACTCAGGGTTTTCAGCCCATGAATAATATTTATTTATCAAACATATCTCTAATTCTTAGGTCTTTGGTAAAGTTTCTCCGAAGCCTAATGTTTAAATATTTATTATTTAATTAAAATATTCAGCAATTTTATAAGTATTCCTGACTACCAAACCCTTTCATATATAATCTTGCAGCATCCTCCCATCACAGGAAGATTGCCTTTCCCCTGAACTTGGAGTTCAATCATTTACTTACTTTCATGAACAGAAAATTACTACACTTTGCATAGAGATTTGAGATGGCTTCCATACTGGGGATTCTTCCTCTTTCCATTTACAATGAGAATATCGCCTGGCTAGCACACTGTTCCCAGAGGAGAATCAGAAACTAATGAAGGCAGATTGTCCCCACCTGATCCAGACTAAATTGGTCAAACTCTAAGGACCTCCAAGATGCAGAATCTGGCCCATCTCAAATCACCACAGTCATCCACCAAACTCATTTAGAAAAATGAAATACAAAACATGTGGTATATAAATGTCTAATGTAGTTTTGGAGGGTTTCTTTTGCAGAGAAACATAACTGATAAACGAACTCTGCTAAACAAGAGTGTGGGAAATACATACAACCTTGTTGTGTCAGGAATTCAGGAGCCAAAAGAAAAAATGGATGGGGAATGGCAAATATTTGTTCCTGTGAGGTAGAAAACTATGGCTAGAAGAAATCCTTTGGAAAAATCTGGGGGTGGCAGATAACACGGTCTCAAATTTCCTCACGTTGCAACTAAACAAGAAAGTTCTCACTTCAGCTCTCTTAAGAGTTGTATAAGAATGTATACAAGTAGTTTATTTTCCCCTCAGTATATAATGAGGTGAGTAATGATAATTTCTATGAGACATTTCTCTTAATTAAAAATTTTTATATTAAAATTATAATGCACACTTGGAAATGAACCAAAACAAAATGGGAAATACCGCAGTGTATCATAAACACTCAAGTAATCATGATGCAGAGCAAGACAAGGAACACTGAAAACAGCCCAGGTCCACCTCCATGCCACTTTCCAAGCAACTAAACCCTTCTTCACACCTCCTGAGATAAGCAATATCCATAATTTATAATGATTATTTCCTTAATTTTCTTCATACTTTACCACCTGGGTATGCAACCCTAAACTGCATAGCTTGGTCTGGCCTGCTTTGCACTGTGTGTAGATGAAATCCTACATGTTTTTCTTGTTTGTGGCTTCTTGGACTCAACATTATGTTTCTGAAATTTAGTCACATAGTTGCAAGTACATGTGATTTTTTTTCACTTCTCTATATTGTTCCATTGTATGGATTTACTGTAATGATTCATCCATCCTTAATATATATTTGGCCAGCTTCTTTTTTGAACAGTTATTAATAATTCTACTATAGTATTCTTTCATATATCATTGATTCAATTTCTTTGTATATATGCTTTTGGATAGAAATACAGGGTCATTGTTCAAAGTCTCCTCATAGACATAGAAAAGTTCAAAAACTACTTTAACTAAATTTACTCCTGTCACCTTTACCTCCAGTCTATTTTTTGCCATTTGCATATGTCTTATCAATTATATAATTACCCAAACAAGACATTATTATTTTATACAGTAAACATTCATTTACAATTATACACATATTTACCACTTTCATTAATTTGTTTTCCTTCTTGAATATTCAACTGAATATTTTCAATAAGTACCTTTATTGGCCAGGCAGGGTGGCGCACACCCATAATCCCAACATTTTCTAAGGCTGGAGCAGGAGCACCCAGGATTTCAATACCAGCCTGTGCAACACAGCAAAACTCCCTCTACAACAAATGAAAATCTTAGCCAGGCATCGTGAAGCTACTCATAAGGCTGAGGTGGGAGGATGGTTTGAGTCCAGGAGTTCCAGACGGCAGTAAGCCATGATCCTACCACTGAACTCCAGCCTGGACAACAGAGTGAGACTCCAACTCTACATACAAAAATAATAATAATTTTTCTTTTATCTGAAAAAATATCATTTTAAGTTTCTGTTTATCAAGGTGTATACTACTTTTGAAATACACTGAAGACATGATTCCACTGAACTCTAGCTTCATTTTTGTCTGTTGAAAATCAGGCTGTCATTTAGACTGCTATTCCCTTTAATGTAATCTGTCTTTTCCTCTTGTTACTTTTCAGGTTTTCTATTGGTCTTTGATGTCCTATCATTTTATGTTAATTTAATTCTAGTTATCTTGTCTGAAGTTTGATGGTTTCTAAAAATATATGAACTGATACATTTTATCACTTTTGGAAAAACATCCACATTTCTTCTGCCCCATTTTCTCTCTTCTAATCTTCCAGAACTCCAGAAGTATGTTAGTTGTTCTGATTGTAGCTTAAATATCTCTGACCCTCTAGCCTTATATTTTGTATCCCTTGGTCTCTTTATGCTTCATTCTGGGTAGTTATCTTCCAATTCACTAATTCTTTCCTCTTATGTTTAACTGGTTGTTACCTCTGTCTATTGGATTCTCAATGTTGATTACCCGTTTTTATCTTATTGTTTTAGGGGTAGAAATGAACTTTAGTTTTCCTTCTATAAATCATTTTTTTAATGGAGAAACTAAACAACGTATTCCTAACGCGAAGTTCTTAAAAAAGGAGTTGTTATAAATTTTTAGTATACCTGAAATGAAAATGGTAGTGATTTTCTTCTTTTTGTAATACTCAGGTCACAGAAGAGATTAAAATCATGGTCTAAGCCTTCTCCTGCAACTTGGAAGAAACTGGAAATTGATTTGCTGTGATAGCTTTTTTTGGATAGTAGCTTGTCTATTGTTGGGTCATCACCACAAACTCTCCTCACACGGAAATTCAGTGAGCAGCACTGGATCTCAAATGTCATACAATTAGTAAAATATAGTATCTAACCTCAGCTCCACCATTCTATTCCATGACTTAAATTTTACTCTGTTTTTATTAGCAGGAATCAAGTCTTCTTCGTTTATAACATCTTTAAAAGATCAAATTGTAAAACAGTACTTACAAGTTTATGAAAGATTGAAGGACTTTTAGACCCATGGAAACAAAACTGAATCTGGTGCTTCTATGGAATTCCACCATTTAATCCATATCCTTGAATATAGTTTTGGTTATAGAACTATAACCTTCGAACTCCATCATCACTCACTCAAGTGTGACAGAAGATCTGAGGTCTTACTTCTGTTTGAAAATTTGGTCCTAAAACCCGCTCTTTAGAAATGAAAAGCTTGCTCATAAAATGTGTTATTTGCTTTGTCTTTCTTATTAGGGAGTTTTAGCTACACTAAAATCTAAATTATTTCTACCGTGATCATAGTGAAAAGAGGATTACTTTAAGCTCATCCATAAATAATTATTTGCTTAAGCAATGTATTGTAAAATAAACTACACTTAATTTCTAAATCTAAATGTATTGAGCTTGACTTAAACTTTGCTGTTTACTCCTGTAACTTTCCAACAATTATGATCTTTTTAAAATTACTTACTTTCCAAATTATGTGCTTAAATATTTCAAAAATAAATCATTTAATGAGATAGACGTGGATATACATAATGATGATAATGATGATGGCAGGTGAAAGGAAGAATGCTTTTTCATAAATGTGATTTCAGTCTTGTTTCTAAGTACTGGAGTTCAGGGTGATGAGAGAACACTATTATTTTTCCTCATGGCATCTTGATTCTTCTATGATTCTCAGCATCAGGCCTAGGCAAATACCCTCACATGGTATTTCATCAAGAATAAAGTAAAACCAACATATTTTCAATGATTTATTGGCTTTTTTATTTTATTACACTTTAAAAATTCATAGCAAAAGTGATCTCCAACAATTAGGATTCTATTTTGGTTTTCTTTTGTGCAGTTTTCAATATGAACATAGACAAATACTGTATGTAATATACAGCATATCAACTTTATTTCATCTTTTAAAAGCATCATTCGCAAGCCGAGTTCTTGTAAATGCTTTTTTACATTCTTAGGTGTAGTGACTAAATCTGTATTATTTTACTATAGCAGTCAAAGTAGCATTACATATGCACAAACATACTCAAAGATCATGCTAAATAGGTTTTATACTTTAACAAATTTGCCTATGATTTTTTTTTCTCTAATGCAGAACCAAAAAATTATAGTAACAAAATATTTAACCCAACACACAGGTGTACACATGAATAGTATTGTGAAATTAGAATGCTAACAATATGAATATACATATTTCATTTAGAGACACATTTTGGGATAATAGGTCTATATATTTAATATCTATCTTACTATAATTTATTGGAAATTCACGACTTTCTGACACTTTGAAATGTGAATTATAAATAATTAAATTGGAAATAAGAAAAAAGGTGTATAGCAATCATAAATATTCAAATTTTGATGTTTCAAATTCATATTAGCATTAAGTAGGTGGATTTACAGTTCTTGTTTATCTTTTTTTTTTAAATTAATTTAAGAAAAGATTTGGGCTAGGTGTAGTGGCTCATAACTATAGTCCCAGCATTTTGGGAGGCTGAGGCAGGTGGATTGCCTGAGCACGGGAGTTCAAGACCAGCCTGGACAACATGGAAAAACACCATCTCTACCAAAACCAGAAAAATTTAGCAGGGAGTGGTTGTGCACACCTGTTGTCCTAGCTACTCTGGAGGCTGAGTTGAGAGAATCACTTCAGCCCAGGTGGCAGAGGTTGCACTAAGCCGAGATTGCGCTTGTGCACTCCAGCCTGGACAACAGAGTGAGACCTTGTCTCAAAATAAAAAAAGAAACGTTTTAAATTTTAAATTGGATTTCTTAGTACCATAATGCTCTATTCTCCTTTATTCAGCAAAAAAATCTAATTACAATGGTATCTATGAGAATATGCTGTATCACCCTAATTTTATACATAGAAATGTACTTTATGTTTCTGCTTTTTTAATGTTTTTTTTATTGGGGAGCATAATATACAGATAGTAATAAAACCTAATAAACAGTAAGAGAAAAAATTATAACATTAACATTGATGTTACCACACCTTGGTCAGAAAATAGAATTTGCCAGCAATCCAGATACTCCCAGTATATGTCTTCTTGTTGATATTTCCCTTTTATCTCCTCCCTCCTGACTATCCCAATTGTTATGATGATCACTCATATATTTCACTGTAGAGTTTTATCACCAATATAACAAGTTACATTGTATTAAAACCATGTTTTTTCAAACTTTATGTAAATGAGATTATTCTAAATGTATTTTTCCATCTTAATAATTCCTTTCACATCTGTATTATTATCTATGTAGCTCCAATTTGTTCATTTTCTTTGTTGTATTATCCTGTTGTAAACATGCCAGTCTTGTTAATTTTGATCACTATATAGTATTCCATTGTATAAGTACGCCAAATTTGTTTATCCATTTGGAGAACTGATAGACATTCCAAGGAACTTAGCTACTGAAACTCACTGATATGCATGTGTATGTATATGTATTCGCATAAGAGTGTAAATACTGGGTCTTAGGATGTGATCCTTCATCTTAATCAGATAATGCTATACTCAGCCAAAAAGACTGTACAGATTTATGATCCTAGGAGTAGAATATGAAAATTCCCATTGTGTCATATCCTTTCCAAAATAAGTACCATCAGAGTGATATTTACAGTTTTATATTTATGCAACATATTATTTAAAAACATTTTCTAAGCCCTTTTCTATTCTAATTTAGAATGTATTTTTACTTCAATTAATTACATTAATATTTTTTCATTCTATGATGGTTATTCATATATATTTATTAATAATGCCTTATATAGTATACATATTTATTTATATTTCATTATAAATTTGTCTAACCTTTTTGCTTCAAGTTTCAAATACTCTTTTGTTATAAGCAGGTGTAATTATACTGGAGATTTCCTTTAATCAATCATTATGCCAAAAGACTTTGAAAAAATGTAATTAGTTAACAGCATACTGTAAAGGAAATTTCAGGATTGTTTAACAACTTTTAAAAGGACTCAAAGAAAAAAATGCTGAAATATAAAAATAGTCTACAAGCTTAATGTAGGCGTCCATGGGAAAAATAAATATATCATTGCTGTTATTGAAAAAATGATTGGTAGTAAATTTATTATGTCTGAATGTTTTAAAAAGTAGGCCTAATATCACTGGACAAGATTCCTTTCAAGGTCCTGACCTTAACTTCTTTGTGTACCTGATTCCTGAATGTGCAGTAATGTTCTTGTTCCTTTTAAATTCTGTGACCAATGTCAAACGGGAAAGCATCTCAATATGCTAATGGATGAAATCAATGCTGTCTTTATGGAAAACATGATAATTTCCAAAACAGCTCAAATTAATTCCTATTCAAACACAATGTCCTTTCTGTAAGAAAATTTTCCATTTTGATGTTGAAGTGAAAGCTGAATTCCCATCTACTAGCATGCCAAGGAAGAGTTTTTTTAATTGTTCTGCAATTTTTCCTTGTTTAATGTCTCCATAATTTGTGCTTAGCAACTTCAGTTGTTAGAGGTATTTTACAACTCAATACATATATGACACATTGGTTGTATAGCCTGGTGAACGGAGCTTGAGGACACCTAGGATCATCACCAAAGTAGATTTATTTTTTTTCAACGCCAGTAATACATAGAGTGAAGCCCAACTTTTCCTACCGAAAGCATTCAAGGTTTTCTTAGGAACCTCAAAAAGGCCAATAGTCCTTAAAACCTGGTTGCTACTAAGTAATATTTTTGTATAACCTATTATACATACACACACATACACACATACTCACCCCTCATGAATAGGAGGAATTATTGTCCTATAATTTCCAAAATGGAAAATTAACTTCAGGGAGATCATCCAGGTGGAAATAGACCTATTTTCCCATTTGGGCTTTTTGGTCCATTTTCAATATTTATAAAACTTACCGCTCATGCTTAGTCCTTTCACTAAGTTATTCTCTTGAGTCTAGTTAATACTTACATATTTATTGTTTAATTAAAATATGCAGTAATTATGTAACTATTGTGGGTCACTTGAAAAACACGTTTTCATTGTAGAGTCTAGACTCCTTTGTATATGAATATTTGGTTTTATTTTTCTCTGTTTAATTTATTTTTGATTGTTTAATAGTTTACTCAATGGTTTAAGATGAATAGATGTTAAAAATCAGTCTCCAATCTTGGATTTTATTTATTTTCCATTTTTATAATATAATTGTTTCTAAGAGAGAATTTTGGAGTCAGCCTGCCAAGACAAGAAACCAGATTTTCTGCTTCATACAGGTGTGGTCTGAGACCTCATTTAACAACTAGTCTCTGCCTTGGTATAATCACCTGTAAAATACAGATGATAATAATATTCTCCTTGGGAAGTCTTTAAGAGGAGTTAATATACTATTTGTATAACTGCTTTCAAATTTACCTGTCTGGTACAGGCAGGAATCAAGGATTATTAATTTTTCATACGATCAGGTGTTACTTGATACATAAAAGATACCAGTGAGAACCTCCTTGTTTCGGGTGGAGGGAGGGAGACAGGTTCTTCCTCTGTCACCCAGGCTGGAGTGCACTGGCTACATCACAGCTCACTGCAGCCTCAAACTTTTGGGCTCAAGTGGTCCTCCCACCTCACCTTGTGAGTAGTTGGGACTACAGGCATGCACGAAAACACCCATATATTTTTGTTTTTATTTTTTTGTAGACAGAGTCTCCCTATGTTGCCCAGTCAGTTCTTCAACTCCTGTGCTCAAGTGGTCCCCTCATCTTGGTCTCCCAAAGTGCTTGGATACAGGTATGAACAACCACACCTGGCTGAGAACTTCCATTTTTGAGCAGAACACACAAGGTTCAGAAAGGCATAACGTCCTTCTGAAACAACTAGGATAAGAAAAATAAAAGGCTGAAATTATATTTTCAATTCATCACAGAGTTGTACAAGCAAGGATGACCAGCTGAACTGAAATCTAGCACAAGAAGAGTGTTTATAGGTGAAAAGTCAACTTATATGTATTCAGTGCAATCCCTATTAAATCCCAGAAGACTTTTTTTTCACAGAAAGTGGAAAACTACTCCTACAATATATCTGGAAATGCCAAGTGAACAGATCACAAAAAGAAATTGTTAAAAAATAAGAAATTTGGAGGATTACACTTTCTGATTTCAAAGCTTACTTCAAAGCTGCACTAATCAGGATTCTATGGTACTCGCATTACAGTAGACAGAAAAAAACAATGAAACACAACTGAGAGTCCAGAAACTAACACCAATAGTCATGGTCAATTGATTTCAAAAAAAGGTACTATTGCAATTCGAAAGGAATTAATCGTTTTTCTCAACAAACAATGCTGGGAAAACTGAAGAAGACTACCTCAAGGAATTTAATAATCAATTTCCCTAAGGTCAAGGATAAAGAAAGGATTCTAAAGCAGCAAAAGAAAAGAAACAAATAATGTACAATGGAGCTCCACTACATCTAGCAGCAGTCGACTTTTCAGTGGAAAAAGCCCAGGAGACAGTGGTATGACATATTAGAAGTGCTGAAGGAAAAAACTTTTAGCCCAGAATAGTGTTACTGGAGAAAATATTCTTCAAACATGAAAGAGAAATAAAGACTTTTCCAAACCAACAAAAGCTAAGGGATTTCATCAACACCAGATCTGTCCTATAAGAAACGTTAAAAGGATTACTTCAATCCGAAAGAAAAGGGCATTAACGAGCAATATGGAATCACCTGAAGCTATGAAACTCACTGGTAATAGTAAGGAGACAGAAAAACACAGACTAGTATAACCCTGTGCATAAACCTCACTAAAGTACAAAAATTAAATCATGAACCGATAAAAAAAAAAATAGTTCCCACAACCTTTGAAGATATAGACAGCACAATGAGATATAAATAGTGACAGCAAAAAGTTAAAAACTGAGAAGATGGTGTTAAGGTGTAGAGTCTTCATCTGTTTAGTTTTTGTGCTAGTTTGTTTGCTTATGCAAACAGTGCTAAGTTGTAATCAGCTTGAAATAATGGGTTACAAGATAGTATTTGCAAGCCTCATGGTAATCACAAATCAAAAAACATAATACAATGGATACACAAAAAAATAAAAAGCAAGAAGCTATATCATATCACCAGAGAAAATAACCTTCACTAAGAAAGATAGGAAGGAAAGAAAGAAGAGCAGACCACAACATAACCAGAAAACAAATAACAAAATATCAGAAGTAAGTCCTTACTACCAATAATAACATTGAATGTAAATGGACTAAACTCTCCAAGCAAAAGGTATACGCTAGCTAATTGGGAAAAAAAAAAAAATCACTAATCAGTTACCTATAAGAAACACAATTCACCTATATAGACACGCAAAGATAGAAAATAAAGGGATGGAAAAGATATTTCATGGCAATGGAAACCAAAGAAAGAGGAGTAGCTATACTAATATTAGACAAAATAGATTTCAAGAAAAAACCTATGAAGAGACAAAGAAGGTCAACATACAATGATAAATGTGTCAATTCATCAAAAGGATATAACAATTGTAAAGATATATTCACTCAACACTGGAGCTCCCAGGTATATAAATCAAATATGATTAGAGCAAATATTATAATAGATGGAGACATTAACATTCCATTTTCAGCATTGGACAGATCCTCCAGACAGAAAATCAACAAAGAAACATTAGACTTAATCTGTACTATAGAACAAATTGACTTTTATATATTTACTTAACATTTCATCCAACAGTTGCAGAATAAACAATTTTTTCCTCAGCACATGGATTATTCTCAAGGATAGACCATATGTTAGATAACAAAACAAGTCTTAAACAATCCAAAAAATTGAAATAATACCAAGCATCTACACTAACCACAATGGAATAAAACAAGAAATCATTAACAAGAGGAATTTTGGAAACTACACAAACATGGAAATGAAATAAAATACTCCTGAATGACCAGTAGGTCAACAAAGAAATTTAAAAGGAAATGGCAAAAATGCTAGAAACAAGTGATAGTGGAAACACAACATACCAAAATCTATGGGATACAGCAAAAGCAATACTAAGAAGGAAGTTTATAGCTATAAGGGCCTACATCAGAAAAGAAGAAAAACTTCAAATAAACGACCTAAATGTGTATCTTAAAGATCTAGAAAAACAAGAGTAACCCAAACCCAAAATTAGTAGAAGCAATCACAAATTACGGATCTTTATTACAAAAGTAGAAATAAATGGAATTGAAATGAAGAAAACAATACAAAAGATCAATGAAACAAACCTTGTTTTTTTGAAAAGTTAGACAACATTGACAAACACTTAGGCAGACTAAGAAAAAAAGATACAAATTAATAAAATCAGACATGAAAAAGGAGATATTACAATTGATACCACAGAAATTCAAAAAACTATTAGTGACTACTATGAGCAACTATATGCCAATAAACTGGAATCTCTAGAAAAAAGTGGACAAATTCCTAGGCACATACAACCTACCAAGATTGAACCATAAAGAAATCTAAAACTTGATAAGACCAAAAACAGGTAATGAGATTGAATCTGCAATTTAAATCTCCCAGTTTATTAAAAAAAAAAAAAAAAAAAAAAAAAAAAAAAAAAAAAAAACAGCCTGGCAGCAGATGGCTTTAGAGCTGAATTCTACCAAACATTTAAAGAAGAACTGATACCAATCCTACTCAAACTATTCTGAAAAACAGAGCAAGAGGGACTACATCCAGGCTCATTCTTGAAACTCTTATTACCCTGATACCAATTCTTGAAACTCTTATTACCCTGATACCAAAACCAGACTAAGACACATCTGAAAAGAAAAACAACAAGCAAATATCTCTGATGAATATTGATGAAAAAGTCTCAATAATATACTAGCAAACCAAATTTAATAATACATTAAAAAGACAATTCCCTATGGCCAAGTGGGATTTATCCCTGGGATGCAAGGATGGTTCAACATATACAAATCAATCAATGTGATACATCGTATCAACAGAATGAAGGACAAGAACCATATGATCATTTACATTAATGCTGAAAAAGCATTTGATAAAATTCAACATTCCTTCATGATAAAAGCACTCAAAAAAACTGGATATAGAAGGAACATCTCAACATAATAAAAACCATATAAAGAGACCCACGACTAGTTTCATACTGAATGGGAATCACTAAAAGGCTTTCCTCTAAGATCTGGTACATGACAAGAATGCTCACTTTCACTACTGTTATTCAATGTAATAATACAAGTTCTAGCTAGAGCAATCAGACAAGAAAAATAAATAAAGAGCATCCAAATAGGAAAGGAATAAGTCAAATTATCCTTGTTTGCAAACAGTATGATCTTATATCTGTAAAACTTGAAGGCTGTACCAAAAAACTATTAGAACTGATGAACAAATTCAGTAAATTTGCAGGATACAAAATCAAAATACAAAAATTAGTATATTTCTATATGCCAATAGTGAACAATCTGAAAACAAAATCAAAAAAGTAATCACACTTACAAATGCCACACACTAAATTAAATACCTGGGATTTAACTTAACCAAAGAAATGAAAGATCTCTATAATGAAACCTATAAAACACTAATGAAAGAAATTAAAAAGGACACCCAACAAATGAGAAAATACTCCAAGTTCATGGATTAGAAGAATCAACATTGTTAAACTGGTTATACCACACAAAGAATCTACAGATTCAATGCAATTCCTATCAAAATACCAAAAACATTCTTCACAGAAATAGAGAAAGCAATCCTAAAATTTATATGGAGCCACAACAGACCAAAAATAGCCAAAACCATCCTAAGCAAAAAGAACAAAACTGGAGGAATCAAGTTACCTGACTTCAAATTATACTACAGATGCTATAGTAATCAAAACAGCATGGTACTGACATTAAAACAGACACATAGACCAATGGAACAGAATAGACAACTTAGAAACAAATCCACACACCTATAGTAAACTCATTTTTGACAAAGCTGCCAAGAACATAAACTGGGGGAAAGACAGTCTCTTCAATAAATGGTGCTGGGACAACTGAATATCCATATGTAGAAGAATGAAACTAGACCCATATATCTATACAAAAATCATACAAAAATGTATTAAAAAATATATATCTAAGGCCTCAAACTATGAAAATACCATAGGAAAACATCAGAGAAACTCTCCAGGACATGGGTTTGGGCAAAAATTTCTTGAGTAGTAATATCCCCCAAGCACAAGCAACCAAGTCAAAAATGCGCAATTGGGATCACATCAAGTTAAAAAAAACCTTCTACACAGCAAAGGGTATGATCAACAAAGTGAAGAGACAACCCACAGAATGGGAGAAAATATTTGCAAACTACTCATCTGACAAGGGATTAATAACCAGAATATAAAAGGACCTCAAACAACCGTATAGGAAAAAACATGCTAACAATCTGATCAAAAATGGATGAAAGATTTGAATAGGCATTTCTCAAAAGAAGATACGCAAATGTCAAACAGACATATGAAAAGATACTTAACATCATGGATCATACAGAGAAATGCAAATCAAAACTAAAATGAGATATCATGTCATCCCACTTAAAACACTTTATATCCAAAAGACAGGCAGTAACAAATGCTGGTGAGGATGTGGAAAAATGGAAACCATTGTAGACTGCAGGTGGGAATGTAAATTACTACAACCACTATGGAAAACAGCTGAAAAGTTTCTCAAAAGACTAAAATTAGAGCTACCATATGATCCAGCAATCTCACTAGTGGATATCTCTACCCAAAAGAAAGGAAATAAGTTTATCAAAGAGGTATCTACACTCCCATGTTTGTTGTAGCACTGTTCACAATAGCCAAGATTTGGAAGCAACCTAAGTGTCCAGCAACAGATGAATAGATAAAGATAATGTGGTACATATACACAATGAATTACTATTCAGCCATTTAAAAAATGAGATCCTGTCATTTGCAGCAATATGAGTAGAATTGGAGATTATTGTGTTATGTTAAATAAGTCAGAAATAACTGCAATGTTTGCACAGAACGGCAAACACTTCTTTCTCTTTCTGTGCAAATATTGCACTTTCTCACTTATCCGTGGGATCTTAAAATCAAAACAATTGAACTCATGGATATAGAGAGGGAAGGATGGTTACCAAAGGCTTGGAAAGGGAGTCAGGGCTAAAGGGAAGGTGTGGCTGGTTAATGGTTACCAAAAAAACCCAAACAAACAACAACAACAACAAAAACCAGAAAGAATGAATAAGACCTACTATTCAATAGTCAATAATTTAATTGTACATTTTAAAACAACTGAAAGACTATAACTGGATTGTTTGTAACAAAAAAAGGTAAACGTTCGAGGGGATGGCTACCTCATTCTTCATTATGTGATTATTACACATTGCATGCCTGTACCAACACATCTCATGTACCCAATAAATATATACACCTACTCTGTACCTATGAAACTTACAAATAAATTTTAAAAAAAAGAATTCCTAAATTCCTATATCTGTTTACTGATAAGGTAAACTAATATGCCCACATAATGTTAAAATACCAAAAGAATGTAAAATCATGTTTTCAAATAAACTGAATACAAATTATGAAAAATTCCACATATTGACAGTAATTATTTTCTGTAGCCTATCAGCTTACATTTAATTTCCAAGATTCCTAAGTCAATTAAGGGCTTCAAAGTAATATTAAATTCAGTGAGTTCATGAAAATCTTTAGAAAATTTCTAGGTAGGATGGAATACTGAATGTGGTCATCAATCACAGTTTATATAAATAATAAATATATATGTAACTTTTATTCTTATTTTATATATTATGGAGTGGCTATTTCTTTGAATTACATTAACAAACTGAGGGTTTTCTATGCCAATTCAAGCAAGTATATAAAGGATGTATATGACTATAGAAAGCTGTAATATATGTGCTTGAGAATTTTGCGCATCTGCTAAAATAGTTATTTTTAACATTCCTCGATTACCTAACTTCCAGTTTTCTCTATGAAAGAGAATTACTTTGATTAATGTAATGAATAAAAGTAGGAGTTAGAACCATGGTAGGAACAAGAATGGACAAGGAATATGACTGTTATGTAAGGTATTGGAATGTAGTTTGAGTTTTCAAGCAGAGTATCTTTGCCGAAAGTAATGTGTTTTGTTGATAGCTCAGCCTTCACTGTACTTGATGATAACTGAAATCTCAATTTAATTATTTTAGCTGGACTATGTGAAGTCTGCCCTATACAAGTGTGGTGTAGGTACCAGCCAAAGCTTTGAACAGCTCATTTTCAAAAGTTGGGGCTCCCCTTCTCAGACCTCCTCCTTTCTCAGATTTTCCTCTGACCTCCTGCAGCTCTTGTTACCCTAAACTCAGTCCTCTGTTACTTCAACCCAGTAAGGCTACAGCTTTTCTACTGACGTTTTATTCCTCTGCATGGTGTATACTGGAGCATGCAATAAAATCAGGAAACTCACTCCTTGCTATTCCCTTCTTCCAACTGTTGATCGCTCTCCAATATCTGCCTATTTTGTTCATTCTCCATTGCCTTCAGATGGTTGTTTTTTAAAATATTTTATCCAGAATTTATAGAAAGCATTTATAGGATGGTTGGTCCTACGGGTGTTATTTGATCCTAGTGTAAGTGAAAAATGTCGTGTATACATTTTTACTGCTCATCAAGTTTTCTTCCCTCTTTTGCCCACTATTTCATGTAGAATAGCTTGGCAGTCATTAGTTTTACAGCATCATCTACAGATTCTGAATTATGGAGAAAGGCTCATGATGAAACTGAGGGGAAAATTGGCATCGTCCAAAGATAATGCATTTGTATCAGGATGAAATTGGAAAGTGGAGCACATTTCTGAATCATCAAGATTGGTGGTTTGAAAACATGTCCAAGTGCTTCGACATACCTCATAAGAACAGATGGAGTCTTATTCCCCTCTCTCTTCAAAACGAGCCTTCATGATGTGTTTTAGTAAATTATATGCCACAGAACTGACACAGAAGAACTTCCAAGGTTTAAAAAGCTGGCGCCGTCTTGTCACATGTGCCCTTGGAGCCTTGAGCCAAATGCTGGAGAAACTATGTAGAGAAACAAAATAAAAATAGAAAGAGATACGTGAGGAGCCTCAGTTCACTGCCCACCCCCAGCTCTTGGAGTCTTCCTGGTGTAGGCACTTAGAAGAGGCCTTTAAGGTGACTGGAGCCACTGTTTGACCACAACCACGTGACACACCCAGAGCCAGAAAACACAGCCAAGTCATCCCTGAATTCTTGATGCACAGGGACCTGGTAGGTAATAGTGTATATTCCTGTTTTAAGCCACTATATTTTGAGGTGATTATTAAGGCAAACTGAATACTAAATGTAGGGAGGGATAATTTCATCTGTTAGATAGGAGCAGATTTTTGTTGTTCCTGTTAATTTTAAACATGGAATACAGGGGGTGGGCACGGTGGCTCATGCCTGTAATCCCAGCACTTTGGGAGGCCGAGGCGGGCAAATCACGAGGTCAGTAGATGGAGACCATCCTGGCTAACACGGTGAAACCCTGTCTCTACTAAAAATACAAAAAATAAGCCAGGCGTGGTAGCGGGCACCTGTAGTCCCAGCTATTCAGGAGGCTGAGGTAGAAGAATGGTGTGAACCTGGGAGGGGGAGCTTGCAGTGAGCCGAGATTGTGCTGCTGCACTCCAGCCTGGGAGAGAGAGCAAGACTCCACCTCAAAAAAAAAAAAAAAGACAAAAAAAAAAAAAAAAAACAACATGGAATACAGGGTGAATGTTGGGGACCTAAAAACACTGACTTATTTTCATTACTTTTAGTCATTCACCAACTAAATTTCATTCCTGGAACGATCCCAGCCTCCACTGACATTATGACAGCTTCTGAGATGGCTTTTTAATGTGTCAGTTTGGCTATAATGAAATGCATTCCTTAAAATTGCCTCCATAGTGTGTTTCCAGTTAGGGTGTCCTGCAAGGGAGATTCTCTTAGGAGAGCTCAAAGACAGAGGGGAACCAGCAGCCATTTCGTAGCACACACACCTTCCCCACTTACTGACTTCAGTTGAGGTACTGATGGAAAGGGAATCCTAGAATACAGTATTCTAGGATGTATGTCTGTATTCTAGGATGTCAGCACTCACTTCATTGTTGCTGATCTGCTGATTCACCTCTTGACCTGAAACAGCAGCTGTGCCTGCCATTGCTCTCCCATTCCTCTGGATCTTCTTTCAGTTTCTTTATCTGCTGTGTGTTCAGCTCCACAACAAATGGCCCTGGTTTCTGTAGGACACCTTTGTTGTGAAGGTAAGCAGCAGCAAGAACAGATGCAGTTTCAGTCCATCTTTGTGGCATTCTAGCTCATGCCTGTGGGGTTCCAGTCTGCTAATGAATTGTGTTCCCATAATTCCCACATGTAGTGGGAAGAGCCCTGTGAGAGATAATTAGAATCATGGGGGCGGTTTCCCCTATACTGTATTCCTGGTAGTGAATAAGTTTCGCAAGATCTTATGGTTTTATCAAGGGATTCTGCTTTTGCATCTTACTCATTTTCTCTTGCTGCCACCATGTAAGAAATGCCTTTCACCTCCTGCCATGATTCTGAGGCCTCCTCAGCCATGTGGAACTATAAGTCCAATTAAACCTCTTTCTCTTCCCAGTCTCAGGTATGTTTTTATCAGCAGCATGAAAACAGACTAATACAATAAATTGGTAGCAATAGAGTGAGGCATTGCTGAAAAGATACCCAAAAATGTGGAAGCGACTTTGGAACTGGGTAACAGGCAGAGTTTGGAACAGTTTGAGAGGCTCAGAAGAAGAAAGGAAAATGTGGGAAAGTGTGGAACTTCCTAGGGACTTGTTGAATGGCTTTGACCAAAAGCCTGATCGTGATATGGACAGTAAGGTCCAGGCTGAGGTGGTCTCAGATGGAGATGAGTAACTTGTTGGGAACTGGAGCAAAGGTGACTCTTGGTATGTTTTAGCAAAGAGACTGGCAGCATTTTGCCCCTGCCCCAGGGATTTTTGGAAGTTTGAATTTGAGAGAGATGATTTAGGGTATTTGACAGAAGAAATTTCTAAGCAGCAAAGCATTCAAGAAGTGACTTGGGTGCTGTTAAAGGCATTCAGTTTTCTTTTTCTTTTTTTTTTTTTTTGAGACTGAGTTTCACTCTTGTTGCTCAGGCTGGAGTGCAATGGCACAATCTTGGCTCACTGCGACCTCTGCCTCCCAGGTTCAAGGAATTCTGCCTCAGCCTTCTGAGAAGCTGGGATTACAGGCATGCACCACCACACTCAGCTAATTTTTTTTATTATTTTTTTTTTAATTTTTTTTTTTAGTAGAGATGGGGTTTCTCCATGTTGGTCAGGCTGGTCTCAAACTCCCGAGCTCAGGAGATCCACCTGCCTCAGCCTCCCAAAGTGCTGGGATTACAGGCATGAGCCACCATGCCCAGCCAAGCATTCAGTTTTATAAAGGAAGCGGAGCGTAAAAATTTGGAAAATGTGCAGCCAGACAATGTAACAGGAAAAAAAAAAAAAAAAATTCAGCCAGGTGTGGTGGTTCACTCCTGTAATCCCAGCACTTTGGGAGGCCAAGGTAGATGGATCACGAGGTCAGGCATTTGAGACCAGCCTGGCCAACATAGTGAAACCCCACCTCTACTAAAAATACAAAAATTAGCCAGATGTGGTGGCAGGCACCTGTAATCCCAACTACTTGGGAGGCTAATGCAGGAGAATCACTTGAACCCGGGAGGCAGAGGTTGCAGTGAGCTGAGATCATGCCACTGCACTCTAGTCTGGGTGACAGAGCAAGACTCCATCTCAAAAAAAAAAAAAAAGAAAGAATAAAAGAAAAATAAAAAACATTTTCTGAGGAAAAATTCAAGCAGGCTGCAGAAATTTGCATAGCTAACTAGGAGCTGAATGTTAATCCCCAAGACAATGGGAAAAATGTCTCCAGGGTATGTCAGAGGTCTTCACAGCAGCCCCTCCCATCACAGGCCCAGAGTCCTAGGACAAAATTGTTTCAAAGTCTGGGCTCAGGGTCCCTGTGCTGTGTGCAGCCTAGGGACTTGGTGCCCTGTGTCTCAGCTGCTCCAGCCATGGCTGAAAGGGTCCAATATAGAGCTCAAGTCATGGCTTCAGAGGGTGCAAGCCCCATGTTTTGGCAGCTTCCATGTGGTGTTGAGCCTTCATCTAAGTCAAGAATTGGGGTTTGAGAACCTCTACCTAGATTTCAGAAGATGTACCAAAGTGCCTGGATGCCAGGCAGAAGTTTGCTGCCACAGCGGGGGACACTCATGGAGAAACTCTGCTAGGGCAGGTTGAAGGGAAATGTGGGCTCAGAGCCCTCACACAGTCTCTACTGGGGTACCACCTAGTGAAGCTGTGCGAAGAGGGCCACCATCCTCCAGACCCCAGAATGGCAGAGCTACCTACAGCTTGCATCATTCACCTGGAAAAGCCACAGATGCTCAATGCCAGCACATGAAAGCAGCTGGGAGGGAGGCTGTACCCTGCAAAGACACAGGGTTGAAGCTGCCAAAGACCATGGGAACCCACCTCTTGCATCACGGTGACCTGGATGTGAGATCTGCAGTCAAAGGAGATCATTTTGGAGCTTTAAAATTTGAATGCTTGCTGAATTTTGGACTTGCATGGGCCCTGGAAACCCATTGCTTTGGTCAATTTCTCCCATTTGGAATGCCTGTATTTACCCAATACTTGTTGCATCTAGGAATTAACTAGCTTGCTTTTGATTTTACAGGTTCATAGGTGGAAGGGATTTGCCTTGTCTCAGATGAGACTTTGGACTCTGGACTTTTAATGTTGAAATGAATTAAGACTTTGGGAAGTCTTAAATCATGCTGGGAAGGCATGATTGGTTTTGAAATGTGAAGACACGAGATTTAGAGGGGCCAGGGGCAAAATTGTATGGTTTGGCTGTGTCCCCACCCAAATATCATCTTGAATTCTACTCCCATAATTCCCAAGTGTTGTGGGAGGGATCTGGTGAGAGATGATTTGAATCATTGAGATAGTTTCCCCCAAAATGTTCTCGTGGTAGTAAATAAGTCTCATGAGATCTGGTGGATTTATCAGAGGTTTCTGCTTTTGCATCTTACTCATTTTTTCTTGCCACAACCATGTAAGAAATGCCTTTCACCTCCTGCCATGATTCTGGGGCCTCCCAGCCATGTGGTACTGTAAGTCTAATTAAACCTCTTTTTCTTCCCAGTCTCAGGTATGTCTTTGTCAGCAGCATGAAAATGGACTGATACACAAATGTAATTCTGCATCCCCAAAGAGATGACTTTGGTAAAACAAGGAAGAAAAAAATTACATCTCAAAAGCACACAGCTGGGATTTCAGGCCTAAATATTGTACCATTATTTGCCCAAACCAAGGAAGAAGGGTGTATCTAAAGGCCCAATTAAGACAAGTTGGTCAATAAAACTGCCTTAAACAAAGATAAGACTTGCTTTGTAAATTTAAACAAATAGTAAAAAGTTTCTAGTGGCTTAGCTCTCCCTCTCTCTCAGGTGCACAGAGGCAGGCACCTTTTTAATTGGAGATTTCCTTTATAGATGTAAGTTAATTTCAAAAAAGAATTTCAGAACTTAGCCAGCTAAATGCCAGAAAAGTGTATTTTGGAAACTGATCTTGTTCGAAATTTAGCCAAAATTACTGAGCTCAGTGGGGAGCTTATCAAGGAATAAGGCAAATAAAGCATTCTCCATGTATGAACTCAGCATGGCTAGATCTGAAAAAGAAGCAAGCTTACTTTACCAGAGGTCCTACTGTTACCGAAAAGGGGTCCCAATCCAGACCCCCAGAAAGGGTTCTTGGATCTCATGCAAGAAAGAATTTAGGGTGAGTCCACAGAGTAAAATGAAAGCGAGTTTATTAAGAAAGAAGAGGAATAAAAGAATGGCTAGTCTATAGACAGAGCAGTCCCAAGAGCTGCTGGTTGCCCATTTTCATGGTTATCTATTATATGTGAAACAAGGAGCGGATTATTCATGCCTCCCCTTTTTAGACCATATAAGGTAACTTCCTGATGTTGCCATGGCATTTGTAAACTGTGATGGTGCTGGTGCGAGTGAAGCAGTGAGGATGACCAGAGGTCACTCTCATCTCCATCTTGGTTTTAGTGAGTTCTGGGCTGCTGCTTTACTCCAACTTGTTTAATTAGCAAGGTCTTTATGACCTGTATCTTGTGCCAACCTCCTGTCTTATCCTGTGCCTTAGAATGTCTAACCATCCAGAATGCAACCTGGTAGGTCTCAGCTTTATTTTACCCAGCCCCTATTTAAGATGGAGTTGCTCTGGTTCAAACACCTCTGAAATTTCTCCTCTCCCTTTTATAAGAGAACCTTTAATCCTAATGGCTGCAGAGGGATGAAGATCTATCTTCTGTAACTTCTTCAGACTGAATAAGGGTGATGAGATAACTGCCTAACTATTAGGTTCTCTTGTATTCGAGGTAGAGAGGAATGCTCAACTGGTGAGGGAAGAATGCCTCAAATGAGCATGCACACAACTTCAGTAAATATGCTGTGCATGCAACCCGTCCCGGGTGCTGGCAGGCCACTGTGCATGTGAATGGCCCACCCGAAGGAAAAATCAAGGGAAGAGAGAGGCAACCCCTAGAACCATGCCAATGTATAAACCCCCAAGTCAAAGGCCTACATTTATGTGTATAAATATTAGCCCCAGAAACAAACAAAAATGGCAAGGTTAAACGCCACCATTTTGCCTCTTATTGCGCATGCTTGAGTCCACTCCCCCAACTCTCAAGATCTTATCAGGAAGTGACTGATCACCAGCTCCAGGTGTTTTCTAACTATCCGAAGACTGCCTTTCCCTGGCACCACCTGTGACCAATTATTATTTTAGAGAGACAGTTTGACTGCCTGATAATCACCTGATGGTCACCTGACATTCCTTATGGTGGGAGTCCTTTCCTGATGTGCTCATGTCTGCCTAGCTGCTTACTCCAAAAAGACCTCTGACTAAACCCAATCTAGTTAATTATTGGATCAAGTTTTATCTTGGACCCAGTGTAACTTCTGTTGTGACTTCCAAAACCAGTTCAGATCAAAAATTTGCTTCAACAAATTTGGAAAGATCAAAACACAAATCTGTGGAGCTTCGGGATCAGAGACAGAATTCACCCATAGTCCCTAGATGCTGTGAGACAGCAATGGACACAAAGGGCCCACTGAGTACCTTGCTTGGTCACTTGATGCTCCTAGGGATGGCTGGGAGCTGTACTGCAAATAAGCCATCTACTGAGAGAAAAACTTTAGGCAAACTAAATTGAACAGAGTTTAATTTAGACAAGAAACATTCAAGAATCAGGCAGCCCCCAGAACTAGACAGGGTTCAGAGTGACCCCAGGACTGCTACAATAGGAGTTTCAGGGAGTGGGTCAAAGATCTGGAGAATTTTCTTACATGGTGGTAATGAAACAAAAGGCAAATCACAAAAGGGTTCTGATAAAAAAAAAAAATAGTACGCAGGTGCAAAAGTAGGAGAAGGGGAAGCAGAGATGGAGACAAAAGGGAGAAAGCCTCTGAAATATTTTTTACCTCAGAAATTTTCAGATGTCCTTTTGTTTACCTCCCAAATGGGGGAAATTTTTCTCAGAATTTCTTTTTGAAGCTTCTTAGGTACCACTGTAAGTAACTATCCTATTCTATTAATCTGGTTCTAATACCAGATTTTTCTAACTGTGAATGCAAATAAATTATTATAGGCATTTCTAAAGATCCCCATTTTGGCCACTGTGAAACCGCCTTTGCAAAATTTATAACAAGAAAATTATGACAATGAAAAGATCCGATCTGACTGACTCCATCTCGCTTCTAACCTCCAACCTGTTCTTGTTCATTCCTGGGCATACACCAAACTAACTTTGGGAGGAACTTAGTTTATAGATTAACTTTGAAACAAAGATGAACAGCCCTTTCCCACAACAAACCCCCTTTCTACCTGGGGACTAGACTGCCTTTGCAGGACTAACAAATTATCTATAAGATTGGAACTTACGGTTTAGAAGTTATGCAACTGGAGACTGCAACATTCTAGACCTCCCCAAATTGCTCATTGGGATAATATCCCTATAGTTAAACCTAAGATAAGTGCTTGGGATATTTTGCAGACCTTGCACTCAATGAATCAGCTGGCACCACCCAGATCAACAAACTAGCTCATCTGGTCTTGTGGTCCCCACTCAGAAAATGACTCAGTGCAAGAGGGCAACTTTGACTCCCTATGATTTCATCTCCAACCTGACAAATTAGCACTCCCCACTTTCCAAACCCTGCCAAATTATCTTTAAAACCCAAATCCCCAGATTTTTTAGGAGATTGATGTGAGTAATAAAAAAACTCCAGTCTCCCATATAGCCCGCTCTGCATGAATTAGACTCTTTCTCTATCGCAATTCCCCTGCCTTGATATATCAGCTCTGTCTAGGAAGTGGGCAAGGAGAACTCACTGAGTGGTTACAATTCCTGTTTACAATCATCCTGGGTTAGGCGGGTCTACTTTCCTAGATATCTACAAGAAGATACTCCATATGTGTTGTATATATAACCAGCTGGTGTTTAACAAAATGGAGTTGGTAACAAATGGAAAATCAATCCCAAATTTCAAACAACAGGAAAGCAGCTGCAATTTTTAAAGCATGCTGTGTAAAATGAGATCAATAGCGCCAAATTGCCAATACCTTGATCCAAACCTTACTGCCATAAGACAGAGCAGTAAAAGCAAAGGTCTGTGCTCCTTGCCTGACCTTAACCTGAACCTCTGATCCTGAGACAGAATTTGAAAAGGCAGTTTTTTTTCCTATAACCCAAATCTCTTACCCACAAGTTAAAGACAAAAAGCAAAAGGTCTGTGCAGAGCTCTTTGCCTGGCCTTCACCTGAATCTCTGATCCTGAGACAAAATTTGAAAAGGCAGTTTTTTTCTATAACCCAAATCTCTTACCCACAGGTTAAAGACAAAAACAAACAAACAAACAAACAAACAAACAAAACACCTTCATTCTAGTGAGGGACGGTTTGAAACAACAGCTCAAGCAAAATCTAGATCTCCAGTCAAGGAGTGAGATAAGTTTAAATTTTCAGTAGGACCCACCACTTTACATCCAACAGTTTCAGAATCAGAAGAATACAAGGGGTTGGGAGCTGGACAGATGCAGAGTCAGGAAGTATGCTAAATGGTGATGGTCAGGGTAGGTTGCTTTGAATGCTACTCACGGTACAAGGTTGAGGCACAATATATAATTTTGTTTGTTTGTTTGAGACAGAGTCTTGCTCTGTCACCCAGGCTGGAGTGCAATGGCATGATCTTGGCTCACTGCAACCTCCACCTCCCAAGTTCAAGCGATTCTCCTACCTCAGCCTCCCGAATAACTGGGACTACAGGTGCACACCACCACGCCTGGAAAATTTTTGTATTTTTAGTAGAGACGGGGTTTCATCATGTTGGCCAGGATGGTCTCGATCTCCTGACCTGCCTGCCTCAGACTCCCAAAGTGCCGGGATTACAGGCATGAGCCACCCCGCCCGACCTAGGCACAATACATAATTTAAAGAGCTTGCTTGAACCAAAGTGAGGACAGCGTCCCAGAAGCTGATACAAAGTTATTTGTCAGAAATTCTCATCGATTTACAAAAATAACATTCAGTAGTGATTGGCTATTCATTGTTAAGCTATAGGGTGTGGGTTATAGTGTCTAGTGAAACATCATTAGGCTAATTTATAACTTCTGATGGCAATAGCAATCAATTTCAAGAGATGAATACATAGCTCAAAAGTGGGGAGTAGGATATAATTGCTGCCTCATTTTAACGTTTCTCTGGACCTGATAATTAAAAAGGACTCACACATCTCAGACAAAAGTTGTTTTTTTCTTTTCATAATGTTGAAGGAAACCAAACTATTCAACCCTAATATATATTTATTTGGCATATTTTAAGATGATTATTCAAGAGGGCTGAAAATACAAGAAGAGCTGAAAAGTTGACCTTCAGGAAGGAGATATGCATCTGTAGAGGAAATAAAGTGAAGGAAACAACAGATGCAAACACGCTTTCTCTGAAAGCATACCCCACCACCTTCCTCGTCTGTATCTAGGAAAGATTAATGGACGGTCTAACACCTTTAAAGGCATGACAGAAATACGTACCACTCACTACCATCTGTTCTTTCTGAGGGCTGCTGCCTTTGAGATTTCATATTTGTAACAAGATAGCCTTTGCTAACCAGGCCTTTCCTCTTTTCTCCCTCCCACAGCCTGTCCTGCCACCATAATCTGTTTTGTCTTTCTTGAGTACCTATTTTTATATAACCTCAAAATGGTATAAAAGCACCAACCATCTCATCATTTCTTTGAGTTTTTACATTTTGTATGACTCCCTTACACACGTTTGCACACAGTAAAATTCGTATGCCTTTTTGTCTATTAATCTGTCTATTAACAGTTTATAGACTCAAATTCTTGAACCTTCTAGGAAAATTTTAAACTTCCCTACAATGTCAAAAGCTTAATCAAGTAAATATGAATATCATGCTATTTTTGTTTTGCCACAAACCTACATTCAATAGATGTAAATGGTTGCACAAAACGTTTCCTGAGATGGTCAGTTAAATTTATGAACTAAGGTGCATTTAAATAACACCTTTAAAATATTTCCTGATAGAATGGCCACCAGGTAGCCTTGATTTGAATCTGGAAGTTATATCTTCCATTTTTATTTCTCTTGCTAATATAACTATATCCACATGTATTACTTCAAGGACAGTGTTGATCCCCTTTTCGTATTCTCTAGGTCAAGGTAAAAGAGTACTTCACTGTAACTGCAAGTACTGATGTTGACAAAAATACTTCATTAATGCTATGTGAAGATAAACCTGAAAAATAAAAAGAATGGACTGTAAGAGAATAACTTAAAAACAAAAGGTGTTACAGCCTGCCACGCAAATTTTGCCTCTAGCGAAAGAACAGAAAGAAAGAAGGGAGAAAAGAGGGAAGAATGGAAGAAACTAAAATTATTTAATAATTTTTAATTTTGTTTAATTAAAATTTGTAGTTGGGAAATTTTGCCAATTGATCCTCAGTCAATATTTCCCACCCCCAAGGGTTCCCCTACATTTTCTGTTTTTCCCACATAGGAGCAAAGTTTTCTGAAAATAGCAATAAGTGATAAGTAGAGCTGGTGAGTTATTCTTTTTAAATAATACAGTTTATTTATACTTTCAAGTGTCATTTAGCACATTTAAAATGCATCTGATTTTACTATAAAATGGTGAAACTATATTATAAATTATAAAATTATAAAAATATCTATATTGATTTCTAGACATATAGGAAATATTCTATTCCAGGGATTTGTTTTAAAATACAAGAAAGTCCAATGGGAGAATACACGAATAAATTTTTAAATGTTCTTCACATAGTTGCTTTCCTGTATTATCTATGAGAGTGTCACTTTTTATGAGTTTTTCTGCCTCTTAGAAAGCTCTTCAGTTGCCCCAAAACCCTAAAAGAAGCTTGCTTTATCTTGCTGTTTCCTGAAATTGTGACAAATGAATGGCCTAAAACATAGAAAGATACTATTAACTTATTAAACCTCAATATCAGCTGGCTAGCAGACAATATGTGACCATAAACTACTATATGAATTGAGATGATATAAATCAAAAAGAGAAACAAGAAAGAGGTCACCATTCTCATGGCTTTTACATGACCTTCAGTGCTGGGATCTTGGGACACTGTGATATAGAACCTCATCCTCTTGCTATGTCTCCAAAGAGAAATAAGTAACTAAATAAATGATGCTATCAAAATAGTTATGGGAATTATGATCTCAGTGTTCATGAGCACTAAGTAAATGGTCTGCTCTTCATACACTTTGAAATTTCAAGTCTTGTTTGTTTCTCTATTTAAAACATCAGAAATTATGTGGTCTATCACTGGGATACTAATAAGGAAAGATAACAAAGATCCCAGAAAAAAAAATAATAACCACCCTGTTAATTCTGCACTTCAACCAAAGAAAAAGAGGATGAAAAAAATGTAGCTATATTCAGGAAACAGAAGATGCTGAGGCAGGTGTCAAGCCAGACACCTAAGTGGTTGACTACTATGCAAAACAATATTAATTTTCTAATTTTACCAGTGCTATATCGATTGGAAGAGAGCACTTGTAAAAGTGAATCAATTCGCAACATAATCAAAAAACATATTCTGGATACAGATAAGCTGATGAGGATGAGGTAAATGACACTGATTTTCCTGTGTCTTACCCAGTTAATGCAGTTCACTATTCCAATCAATCCATTTACCCAAATACCTATTATGAGTTCTGCAGCTAAGATAAGCAAAACGATGTTGTCCTGTGCACTTGACATTTCTTCTGAATGAAAAATTGCTGTCTCAGATACCACTGTTGATTAGGTTGATGGATTGGAAATAATTATTTGTGGTACTTCTTTGTTTTTATGGTGACTTGCATTCACTTCAATAAACACCAGCTCTTGCTTTCTGGTTGGTCCTCAGCTAACATTGTGAAAACCATTTCAGTCCATTAAAAATGTCTTAGTTTGTAATTTCCTTCTCAACAGATGTGGATGTATCTTCTTTTATAGTAATCCCTGCTATGATTTTTCCGTGTTCTATTATGAGTGAAAGGATTATATTTAGTTTGCTTAGAAGCAAATGGAGAAAGATTCTCTTTCATTCTGTCACCTTCTACCCTAGCCTAAAATGTATATTAAGAAAACATGAAAATTGCTAAGTAGGAGTTTCTAAGAGCTATCTAAGAATTAAAATTGTAGTAGAAAGCTGAAACTAGAGATGGAAATTCAGTATCGTCATCATGATCAGCACCATCATTCACTTCAGTACCAAAAGAAGAAATAAATAAAAAGCACCAATAACTCAACTCTACCTTTGCAGATAATTTACAAATCGGGAAGACTTGATAATGCAATCTCAGTAACTGAAATTTAAAGGGAATATATTGTTTTTACTTGGATAATTATTATTTGGACAATTGCACTAATACTGATCAATATTTTCTGGATTAGTACTCATATATTACAAGGTATTTGTATCATGGATATCCTATTTGCTTCTTAGAACATCATTTACTAGAGCTAGAAGTACATTTTATTTTTAAAAAGTGCAAACTGGAGGATTTAAATAGTTTGTCCAAGATCACAACAGTTACATCTGGCAGACAGGAAGGCTTTAAATGGTCTTTTGACCCAAATAGCACTCTTACATTTCTGCAGTGTTTTTTGTTGTTGTTTCCACAAGTTATTGGCTGCAGGTGGCATTTGGTTACATAAGTTCTTTAGTAATGATTTGTGAGATTGGTGCACCCATCACCCAAGCAGTATTCACTGCACCATATATATAGTTTTTTATCCCTTGCCCCCTCCTACACTTCCCCTCAAGTCCCCAAAGTCCATTGTATCACTCTTATGCCTTTGCGTCCTCACAGCTTATCTCTCACATATCAGTGAGAACATACAATGTTTGGTTTTCCATTCCTGAGTTACATCTCTCAGAATAATAGTCTCCAATCTCATCCAGGTAGTTGCAAATGCTGTTAATGCATGCATTTTTATGGTTGCATAGTATTCCATTATATATATATACACACACACATATATAGATATAGATATAGATACAGATACAGATATATACACAATACAATCCAATCCGTAGTTTTTCTGTATTTAGATTCAAATGGCTCCAGTGGTGGAATGCCAGTAACTTGTGTTTTGGGGAAGACTGGAGTGCCAAAGGGGTTCTCAGTGATTTTGCTCAGCTTCAAGAGTCCACACATGGACTGTAGAGAAGGCTCTTTCTACACTCATGTCCCTCTCCCAGTATAGTGGCATTGCTTGTCAATCAGAGAAAACTTCATGGTGGGGCAACAGGAGCTCTTCGTTCTTCTCTAGCTACTGCCCGTCTACGTTCCTTTGCCTCCGATGTGGGGCCTTTTTAATGCTCCTACCATTCCCACAACAAGAAAAACTGCCTAAAACTAGTGCAGGATCCTGGTTGAAAGCTGGTTTTCTTCCCTTCCTCCAGTGGCAATAGATGGCTTTCCCCCGGGGTCAGCATGGGAGTCCAAGGCAGGCAACCTTCCTGCCCCTCCCTGAGTGTCAGTCAATCAATGCCTTGTATCACTGGAGGGTCTTGATATCATCAGATTAACTGCCCCCTTCCTGCAGCAAATGGCTTTTTCCTGGTGTTCATGCAGAGTTCAGGGTTGGTGGGTTTTCTGCCCTCCCTCAGTGGCAGATCCTTTCCATTTAGCCAGCATGCAGTCCAGAGCAAGTGAGTTTCCTGGACTTCCCCCGTGGCAACAGATCTCTAACAAGTATCAATGCAGACCCAGGAGTGCAGGGAGGTTTCCTACCCCACCCCCGGTGCCAATCAGCTATTGCCCAATACCAGAGTAGGGTCTAAGCTACAGTGGATGCCCTGCCCTCACTCAGCAGCAGGCAGATTTTGCTTAATAAAGATCCAGAACATGTGTAGTTTTCTTGCCTGTCCCCTAGCACTGGCCAACAACCACCTTTTACTCAGGCAAGTTCCAGTGTAAATGGGCTTCTCCAGTTTCTATTACTCCTCCTTAAAACTTAAGAAGACTTTGTTCCCATTTGTTTTAGATTTGCACTGCTGCTGAAACAAAGTATCATAAATTTAGTGGCTTAAATGCTACAAAATTATCTTAACAGTTCTGTAGATCAAAGTCTGATATATGTCTTACTAAGCTAAAATCCAGGTATCAGCAAGCCTGCATTGCTTTCTGGAGGCTCTAGGGAGGAATCCATTTCCTTGCCATTCCCAGCTTCTAGAAACTACCTGCAGACCTTAGTTTGGGGCCTCCTTCATCTTCAAAGTCAGAAGTGTTGCATCTCTCTAACCCTAATTAAGAAATAATCTGTTTTTAAGGACTGATATAATTAGACTGAACCCACCTAAATAATACAGGATAATCTCCCATCTCAGGGTGCATACCAATAATCACATTTGCAAAGTCCCCATGCCGTGTAATGTAACATATTAACTAGTTCCAAAGATTAAGTCATAGACATCTTTGGAAAAGCCGTTATTCTATCTCCTATACCATGTACCATAAAGGAGCTTTCCCAGGTTTCCTGCTCTGTCCTCAACCTTTCCAGTAAGCATTCGGTAGAAGCCCAAGGGAAAAAGCTGGCAATTACTGATCACTCCTGTGTCTGGGGCTCCCAGGTACTCTAAACTGTTACATTAAACTACACTCAACCTTTGTAAGAACTGGTTAAAATTTCAGCCATTTTCTTGTTACCTATCGACATGTCAGAGAACTCTTGTGGAGTTCTGTCACAGATGAAACAATTTGTGTCTCCTATTTGCAAAGGCTTTTTTTTTTTTTTTTTTTTTTTTTTTTTTTGAGATAGAGTCTTGCTCTGTCTACCAGACTGGAATGCAGTGGTGCGATCTCAGCTCACTGCAAGCTCCACCTCCTGGGTTCATGCCATTCTCCTGCCTCAGCCTCCCGAGTGGCTGGGACTACAGGCGCCCACCACCATGCCCAGCTAATTTTTCATACTTTTAATAGAGACAGGGTTTCACCATGTTAGCTAGGATGGTCTAGATCTCCTGACCTCATGATCTTCCCGCCTCGGCCTCCCAAAATGCTAAAATTCAGTTTACCTGCTCACCTTGTAACTTCAGTTCTAACAAGCTCAAAATAAATTACGACTTTGTAGCCTACCTAGTTTACTCCCCTTGTTAGAGCAGAAGCAACATTTTCTTTTGGTTTTCTACCTTCTAAAAGGAAGCAGAATTCTCGAGATGCTTTTCAAAATGCATGCATAAATGCATGCTGTATCATATTCTTCCACATGCATGGTTTATAAATGTCTCAATTAAAAAAATAGATTCACATATAGGTGATTTTTCATGTAACCTCTCTGGCCTTGTAATGAAGAATACAATAGATCTTAATAATCTGACAATTATTAAGTGTGTCTCATTGTTTAAAAGAGAGGTGGGGGAGGAAAAAGAAAAGTCTTGCTTGAAATATGGAAATAAGAGTATATGTTTAGCTCTGAGTATGTTCTGGTGAGAATTACAATGATGCCAAACTCTATGCATATATTAAAGCCATAGCAAAAAAAAAAAAAAAAAAGAAAGAAAGAAAGAAAAGAAAAATGAAAGAGTTTTTATGTGGGCTTCTACTTGATTTTATTTTTTCCTAATACAAAAAACAGTTTTCGTTAAGACTTTCAAGGAACCAAGGTTTCCCATCACATCAAGAATATAATCTTTCACAGCATTATAAGAGGTCTGACTCAGCTTGTTCTTCCCAAGAATCAGAATCAGAGTGATCAGAAAGGCAGAAAGTTGCTACTATGTACAAAAGCATCATGCCCAGCAGGCTGTTTACCATAAAGTGAATCGAATCTGATATAAAAGTTGAAAAACAGTACACGATAAAAAGAAAGTAAGAAAGATTACAGACTCCAAAATCATTTATATCCCAATGGAATGTTAATAAACCAAGGACTCCATCAGAATCATAATATTCACATAATTAATTCTACATTTTGTCCAGAGGAAAAATGGCTGAGAAAAAATTAGCTATCTTGAATTGCCCCCACCTCCCAAAATTATCAGGCAGATAGCAAACCAGAGGGTTGAGTATTGATCAGTGTCCAAAAGGAAATTGTACTTTTTTTCTAGTTTGGTATTAGCGCAAGTTAATGGTGTGGTGTGAACGTAAGTACAAAAGCATTAAGCAGTATTAAACATAGCTGATAAATTCTGGAGATGGCTAAACTTATGAAAAGTCAGTTAAAGGAATCTTACAATGCCTAAGGCAGTCAATGCAGTTAATCTGTACAATCAAGCCATTTCCAAATATTCTAATCATGAATTCTCCTAATATCACCCTCAGCAAAATATTCTTCCTTATAACTAGAATACACAGAGAAAAATATTAATCTCTCATGTTGTAACTGTCTGCTTCAGTATAACACATCTGATGCTTGATTGTACAGTCTTGATCCAGAAATTGCCCAGTGTTGCTAGGGAACCTAATCATTGGTATCATTGATACAATTTGTTCTCCTTTCAGCGTTGTACTGAATCTGTGTAAAAGTTTCCTTTAAATTTCAGTGTGTGATGATGATTGAAAGGTAACTCATTTTGTTAGCATGCAAATGTGGGACAGACTCTTTCACTGATTTGCAATTTTTCTCTTGCCTTTAGGCTTGGATCCTATGAATCCGATCTTGCATTCTGAATGCATTTCTTATATAAGAGAGAACTTACCTTGGCAGATTCTCAAAAAGGGAATTGAGAATTTGACAATATGGTACTTTGCAGACCCACTGAAGCCTACCTTAAAACTTTGCCAAAAGATCACCAAGCTAAACAAGAAATTATAAAGTATCAAAACTGGAATATAACATCAAAAATAGGGAAATGAAAAAAGATTAGGAAAGGAAGGCCAATTAAGAGTCAATGAAATACCACCCAGAGAAATGGCTTAAGATGTGTTATTGTTGACAGACTGTTCATACGTGCCTACTAGCAAGAAATGTGGATTAGGCATTCAAATCTAAAACATCAAGGGGCAGATAAAAACTATGACCATCTACATTATTGGTCCTATCCCACTCTCAGGAGGAAAGAAGGAAATCTTTCTTCCGCTCTAGAGCATTAAGGAGTAGGATTTGGAGCTTTGTGACTGTTCTTTGCCTATTCCCTTCCCACTGGAATAGGACCTCAATCTGGCCATGTTATCAGTGGGTGGCTGCTATTTTCCCCACGGTCTCAGGGTGGAAGACAAAGTTTTCATGGAGTTACCCAGAGCTGGAGCAAGTAGGGCATAAAGGGTGGCACAAAAGAGGAACAGAAGAGAGAGAGAGTCCACATAGCTTTACATATTTGGAAATGAAAAATCCAGGAACGTAATGACTCCTGTGACCCTGAATGGCTCTATGTATTAGTCTTTCAATTTTCAAAGGGAGTAAATTATATTTGTGAACTGAAATTACATAACTTCTCCCAGTTCTTGGAATGGATCATTTATTTTACATTGCTCTTCAGTCTGTATACCAGTATTTTAGAAGTTGTCATAAGTAATTCCTGTAAGTACTATCTCCAGGTAGTGGTATTGGTACAGCAAAGTAGCAAAAGAAGAAATACTGGCTGGGAAAACAAAATTAATTTTTATAAATTTCTCAATGGCATGTTATTTCTACCAGTCATATCATCAGTAGACTATATAGAAACAGAGGTACTCTAGGGTACTGAACTTGTGCTTTGAAAGCTGCTAGACATGCAGTGCACGGTGCGATGTGTGGTATCTGAACAATGCTTTTCAGAACAAGACTGTAATCTTAATGTCATGGTCAGAAATCACACATTTGAATAATCCATGAATGAAGACGTGTTAAGATTAAAACATACAAGGCTGTCTAGTTAAAATGGGAGATAAGTGAAGGTAATGAAATGTGCGTCATTTAAATAGCAAAAGTATTGTGGCTATTAGAGATTCACTGTGCAGTTACTCTAATGGTATTAAGAGTTTGGAAGTACAGAGTAGTATTCTAGCCCTTACAGCCTAGCCACGGGTTTCACAGATGCATCTCCATGCAGAAATAGAAGCTTCCATAGCTAATCTGAACTTTTTAAGGGTTTACATAGACGGGAATATGATTTTGTATGTATGTCCGTGTGTATATACGCGTGTCTACTAGTTTTTTGCTTGAATGTTTATCATTTCTGTCACTTGCAATTTAAATATTCCTAATACATAGAAAAATCCAAAGACTAAGATTGTGATCCTTTATGCCTATGGTATATTATGAATACAGAGATCTTGTGCCTTTACTGGCTTAGGAATAATCTTGCCCTAATATTAATGTTATGAAATCAAAAGGGTAAGATTCCTGGCTAACATCCCACAGAACACAGCAGACAAACTAAAGTTTTAATCTAGTTTTGGACTTTACAAATTTTGTGCCCTAGAGCAAGTTACATCTCGCTTAGCTTTTTTCATTTTAAAGTGGAAATATCTGCATGGTTGTTCGTACATGCTATATAACACATCCTATTCCAGATCAACCACCAGTTGAGCTCTAAACGGTAAATGCCAAAAGTGAGAGGCAGACAGGAAGGGGCGGAGCGCCAGCGGCGCCTGGGGCGACGCGCCGCACCGGACCCAGCAGCGGCAGCGGCAAGCTTGGGTGTGAGCCCGGGGGCCGCTTTGCCCACCGTCCCGCCGGTCCCAGCCGTCGCTAGGGGGTCCGTGGGCCCTGCGGCAACCCTCGGTACAGACGCTGGGCGGGCGGCGACACCTGGCCCATGGCCCCCCCGGCGGCTCAGTCTTCCTTGGCCGTCAGGGCCTCAAGCCCCGCCGCGGCCCCCACCTCGTACGGCGTCTTCTGCAAGGGGCTCTCCCGCACCCTGCTCGCCTTCTTCGAGCTGGCCTGGCAGCTGCGCATGAACTTCCCGTACTTCTACGTCGCGGGCTCGGTGATCCTCAACATCCGATTGCAGGTACACATTTAGAGTCGTGACTAAGCTAACGGCCTCAGGGGCTAGCATAATGGCCTACTCCCAGGGTCCCTTGCGGCGCGGCGGAGCAGCGAATGGCGAGCCCCACAGTCTCGCGTTAGCGCTCAGGCGCTGTTCGCGGCCTCTTTCTTCGCTACAAGCAGAGCTCCTCTGGGGGCCGCCGAGAGCCTACAGTTCCTAGAAAGAAAATACGCGATTCCGGAAACAGAACTGCAGTTAAGACCCTCGAAAAGATCTAAGAAAGTGTGCATCCTAAAACACCTGACGAATTTCAGGACGTGACAAAGCGCAGAGGTTGCATTATTTCAAAACAAAACAGAAGGCTAAAATTTTCAGGAAAAAGCAAATCAGTAAACCGTGAGTACTGGACTGGATTGTAAGCAAGATTTGAATGAGTAAAAGCTGAAGGTATTAAGATAGTGATATAGAAGGTACATACTTCTTCATTCCACAAGAGAAAATAATAATAATCAGAAACTTTCAGTGAAAAAAAGCAAAACTGTACAGGAAAAGCATCCTCCAAGTACCAGACAAAATGCTGCAAGCTTTTGAACTAATGGCGAGAGTGTGAGAAAATGGGCTCTATTGCAATGCTCCTGTGGCAGGACGTCGTGGATCGAGGCTTGGAACCGCAGAAAAGGAAATCCCATAGTAGCACAAAGCTTGGCTGTTCAGTGAATAACATTTAAATAATCGTAAAATACAAATGTTGTTATGGTTTTTATTGTTTAAGTACATAATTATGGTTACGAAGTGGAATGCAAATGTTATTTACCATATTTTAAAAAGAGAGCCGGAAATACAGGTGGGAATGTTGAAGGAGGGCGGCGGGAATAAATGGAATGGTGGTTCTGTCCTTATAAAGTGGGAACTTGAAAGGTACTGTCTGTTGTTGAGTGTGGAACGACTTTTATTACAGGGTAGCCATAAAGTTTCTAAAACGGTAATATATTAAAGAGGGAGAGTGGTAGGGGAGAACAGTATGAAGTCAACAGGAAATGCCTAAAGATGGAGCGCTCAGGTAGAATATTTCAAAAAATAAAAATTGATAGAGTACCTGGCGTATTTGAATACAGCCTAGAGAGCTTTCATTTTTCCATAGAGTGGGGATAAAGTAGTGATTGCATAATTTTCAAAATTAAGAAAATAGAACATGTAATTTTGAACCCTGAGAAAAATAAAAATTTGAAAACTACACTGTATACCTCAACTATGAACAATACTAGTCATGTAAAGTCTGTCATAATTATGTGAATACTGAATACTGATTTTACAACAAATGATTCTACAACCTGGAGGATGGAAGAGAAGAGAGATGTGTGTGTGTAATGGTGGTGAGCCAATCAAGATCTGATACAGAAAAGTGCAGGAAAAGTAGTATACACATGTTTTTTCCAGATTTTAAAAAAAAAACTATAATAAACTACTAAGAGTGGTAAAGTTTTAAATCAAGATCTGATATAGAAAAGTGCAGTAAAAGTAGTATACACATGTTTTTTCAGAAAAAAATAATAAACCACTAAGAAGGGTAAAGTTTTAAACTAGATGCAGTGTTCTATATTCCACTCATTGTGCCCAGCGAACAGTTAGTTGTTCTATGTCTTTAAGTAGTAAGGATCTTGCCCCCTCCAACACCAGGTCTGGCCTTGGATAATTGTTCTTTCTAGTCTTTATTCGTTGTCTCCAGCCAAACTCCACTTGGGCATATTCTCCTTTATGCCTTTTCTACTTAAAGATACTCTGTTTTAAAGCTAAGCTTAGATGACACTTTTTCCATTAAATTTTTCCTGGATTCCACTGACCATATAGGAGCTCACTTCTTTTAATCCATAAGGCCATTTTCATAGGTTGCCTTATTTTTCCCTGATTGTGCATCAGCTGTCTGTTTTATATATTCAAGACAGGTTTCCTAGATGGCAATAAGCCAAAACATTTTAATCTAAAATATCAGAAGTGTAGTTTAATAAATGAAATAGTAATACCAAGGGATTTAGAATGGTGAACATCACTGTTTCGCAGAGCACTAATGTCCCAATTTGTAACACAGAAGACTGTCTAGTCTTAATCCTGAAATGGTGACAGAGTAGGATGCTCCATTTGGGTGACTATGTGAACATGTTCCTACAACTTTTTTCCTCACATCAATCATTTGTTAAACCGAAGAAACAGACTTTGTATTTATTATATCCTCCAACATAATTGACAACTCTTTGAGGGAAGACACTATATCCTATTCAATTTTACACCCTGTAGTAACAGTATGTGTGTGCATTGTATATATACATATATGTACATACACATATATAAATGTAAGTAGTAACTATGTACACAGTTACCACTTACTATATATGTATACAGTTGCAGCTTACATTTACCTCCTAATATATATGCATATTTACATAAATGTAAATATGTAATTTTTACATTTTTACATTTTAAATATGTAAAAATCACATATTTACAATGTAAATGTGTAATTATGTAATTTACATAAATAAATATGCATACATATTATTTACATAAATATGGGTCTATATTAGGAGGTAAATGTAAGCTCTGTGGTTTATCATTTATTCACAATTGCTCTTAATTCTTGAGGTATACTTTGCCACCTACGTGTTGCAATTCAGTGAAATTCTCAGGAGACAAAACAAGATTTTGACCTGAATAAACCAGTTACTGTTGTAATTCACAAGTGAGTTTATTCTTCCTGGCACGCTGCCAGGTAATATCCATTAGGCCAAGGATTTTGTTTGTTCACTGTTCTATCCCCAATCCTAGAGCATTGCCCAGTGCGGAATAGCTAATAAATATTGTTGGATGGATAGATGAATGGCAATTTGGTTGGTATGCTCTACATAGTCAGCAGTCAATAAAGGAAACAGATATATTTGTCCCTGATGATAAGATGATTCACTTTATTGCCCATAAATTGGGTTTTTTCAGACCATGATGCACGTTGATTGTTCCAGAGATCCCTCAAGCATGAAAAAGCAGAGACATAGGTGGCATAATTATTATCAGTAAATACAAAACTTAAGGAATATAGCTGACGAAAAAAAGGGAAATGATGTGTTACAGTTTATTTTAGCTATAAAAGGAAAATGGTGAACATAGCAATGTATGTAACCTAAGGGATAGAGGAAAAGTTTTTTGTTTTTGTTTTTGTTTTTTTTTCTGGATAAAAATACATGTGGTGACAAACAGCATATCATTACCGTCAACATCATTTAAAAATATATATTGAGTTTTTAATGCCAGAAACTATGAAAAAGTGTTTATATACATGAGCTCCATAATTCTCACATATACCCTGTGAGGAAAACATTTTTATCATTTTTCAAAGAAGCAAACGGATTTAGAGAGGTTAAGTAACTTCCTAAGGTCATGGTAACCAACCAGACCTCAAATGAATCTCCAGTAATTCCTAAAGATATATTTCATAAGGAGTGCAATTTTCTTAAATATGTAGATAATTACAGATAATCCTGTTTCTCAAATTTCTGGACAGAAATATTACCTGGGTAATAGTTACTTTTTTTAATGTAACTATTGAGGGTCTTTCATAGTAAAATATAAATATTTAACATGATTTGTTATGTAAGTTCAAGTATTTTATACTCTCTGCAGCCTTAAATCTATTGGCTTATTTTATTAGACAGTGGTGAGATTGAGGGATATGGAAGCAAAGGGAGAGAGAGGAAGGGCATTGTCCTCAGAATGGAAGGAAAACACTTTTCTTTGCTACCCAGAGTAGAGATCAGACAATCTTAAATTTGAAGCCATGTCTGTTCCTGTCCTGGGAATCCCTAACTCAATTTTGTTAGAAAATCTTGCAGTTTGCTTTTAATGGGTGATCTTTCTGGCAGGACATCAATAGCTTTTGATAGAGTCAAGAAGAAAATAAAGTTACATGCAGAAGCATAAAGGGGTAGGATGAAAGTAGAGGAATACAGGGACAAAAGATGAGGGGAAGGAATATCCTAATACTTGGAAGTTTGAGCATGGAAAGTAGTCTAAAGACTATGTTTGGGAAGTTCCAAGAAAATGGGCCAAGGAAAGAACCTCTGCAAGAACTATGAGAATTCCCAATAATTGGGTTGGATTGATTCATGTTAGTCTATTTCTTGGGCTACCTTGAGTGCAGGGAGTCTTCATGCAGTTTTAACACTTGTACTATGGTCTGAATGTGCCCCCCAAAAATTCACATACTGGCATTCTAACCCCCAAAGTGATGATCTTAGGAGATGGGGCCTTTGGAAGGTGATCAGGTCATAAAGATGAAACTCCCATGAATGGGATTAGTGCCCTTACAAAGGAGACCCCAAAATAATTCCCTTACCCCTTTTGCCATGTAAAATTATAGGGAAAAGTCATCTATGAACAAGGAAATGAACCCTCACCAGATATCAAATTTGTGAATGTCTGGATCTTGGACTTCCCAGCCTCTAGAACTGTAAGAAGTAAATTTCTGTTGTTTATAAGCACCCATTTTATGGTATTTTTTATAGCAGTATGAACAAACTAAATAGGATTTGCTCAGCAGGATTACCACCAGGTCAGGTCATGAATCTTTTCAAAATTTCAGTAAACCTCCCCCTACCCTTACAAATACAAATTTCAGCAATGCTCTTGGCATTGCTAAACTAAAAGGCCCAAGGACCTTCCCAAGAGCCTACTACAAATGAAAAGAAGAAACTATGGAAGTCTTAGGAGTTTAATTGCAGGACATCCCTGCCAGTTTCTGTCCTGATTAGGAATCTGCAATGAACATTACAAAGTCATCACCATCTTCATGACTTTCAACACCAAGAATATGGACTTAGCCACTGTAAAATAGTGGAATGCATCAATGAACAATAAAGAGATACGGAGATCATTCATGTTATTAGTGAGGAAGTTGGGTACAACTTTTCATCAACCAAAAAGAAGGAGAAAAACAATCACACAGCCAAATAATGAAATATTGTAACTAGAGTGTCTTGGCTCTAAGATCATTGGCAGAGAATTAGAGATTATGTTCAGCAGATTAAAACAAAAACAAAACAAAAAACAGTGAGCTGTGATCATGCCACTGCACTCTAGCCAGGGCTGCAGAGCAAGACCCTGTCTCAAAAAACAAAAAGCCAAAGATACAAGATGTTTAAAGTTAAAAAAGAACTGTTGTTCAAGAGATCATTTTCACTTTTTAATTGTTTTTCGAAAACTGCAAAAGTATCTCAAACTGAAGTCTAAAAGGAAAATAATTAATAGAAGCTTCAAAGTTCAGAGGCCAGGTTATATCTATATAAAAGGGAACGTAAATTTTTCCAGAACTGATTCATTTATTAAACATGGGGCTGAGGAATAGAGGTGGCAATGTACAAGTCAGGATAATGCCTTTGTCTTCTGAAGCTGCATCTACATTGGTGCCCCTCAAAATAGCTAAAATTGAAAATAGTTTATCAGTCACCTGGGATTTCTTCTACAAATAACCTTCCCAAAAAAATATTGCCTAACATTTTTCTGAATTTATCAAACCAACCATCTGATCAGTTTTCTAAATGAAGATTTATTCTTGGCAATTATCTAGCTCAGGGCCTAGGTCATTGTACACAGCATTAAGCAATGTAGCAGATGAGTGGACTGGAAGTATGGATTTTGCAGATGGCCTCCTTGTTTCTGTATTTTAATTAAGGAAGTTTCTAGCTCAAAGGACATGAAATTAAGGGCAGCAGCAAACCATGTGAACTATCAGAGATTCACCAGAGACTATCACGCCCTCTGAAATATTGATCCATGCATATTTTCACTAGGATGTTTTCTTTGAGTAAAGCTAAGGACAACATGGCTTGCACACCCAAAATATCTTCTCATCTTAACTTCTGGGCCTAAGGTAGGGCTCAGGCATCAGCCGTTTTTGGCATTAGAAACAGGTTATTCAGGTTATTGGCAGCTCCTCTATAAATCAACTGTGTGACCAAACTGAGACGGGGGAACTCGAAAACTCTCATGACATCAAGACTATAAACTTACTTTAGGAGAAAGCAATTGGCAAAAAAAAAAAAAAAAAAGTCAATCATTTTCTTTTCCCAATTATTTGTTCCCAGGATAGGATACAGTTCTCTCCAGATTGCCTGCAACTAGCTTTGGATGTAAGAGTCGTGGTTGTCTTGGATCGTGGCTTGCATCTCCAACCCAGGCTTTTATTATGGAAAATGATGGTGCAGAGCTTAATCTCAAAATGTCATTGTAATAGGGAGAATGCAATACAGTGGTAGCCACAGTCCCAGACTGTCTCCCAGCCTTCATCGTTTAATAGTCATTTTCTGTGCTTTTATTATCTGGAATAGGTTTCTGCTCCATATAGCTTCATCTCTCCAAGGATAGTACCTGAGATGTGAGGACTTAATCCTAATAAGACATTTACTTCTAAGTCCCACTCACTAGAAGCAAGGATTGTGCATGGTTGTTTAAATCTTTTGAATCTTGATCATTAAAGAAAAGTTTAGGCCAGGCGCAGTGGCTCATCTCTGTAATCCTCACCTGAGGTCGGGAGTTTGAGACCAACCTGACCAAAATGGAGAAACCCTGTCTCTACTAAAAATACAAAAAAATTAGCCAGGCGTGGTGGCGCATGCCTATAATCCCAGCTACTTGGGAGGCTGAGGCAGGAGAATTGCTTGAACCCAGGAAGCAGAGGTTGCAGTGAGCCAAGATTGCACCATTGCACTCCAGCCTGGTCAACAAGAGCAAAACTCCATCTTGAAGGGAAGGGAAGGGGAGGGGAGGGGAGAGGGAGGAGAGGGAATAGGGATGGGGAAGGGTAGGAGAAAGTGAGGGAGGAGAGGGGACGGGGAGGGGAGGGCAGCGAAGGGAGGGGAAGGGGAAGGAAAAGGGGAAGGGAATTTTTTTTTTTTTTTTTTTTTTTTGAGACGGAGTCTCGCTCTGTGGCACAGGCTGGAGTGCAGTGGCCGGATCTCAGCTCACTGCAAGCTCCGCCTCCCGGGTTCACGCCATTCTCCTGCCTCAGCCTCCGGAGTAGCTGGGACTACAGGCACCCGCCACCTCGCCCGGCTAGTTTTTTTGTATTTTTTTAGTAGAGACGGGGTTTCACCGTGTTAGCCAGGATGGTCTCGATCTCCTGACCTCGTGATCCGCCCGTCTCGGCCTCCCAAAGTGCTGGGATTACAGGTTTGAGCCACCGCGCCCGGCCGGGGAAGGGAATTTAACTTGTTTACTGAAAGGAATAATTCCAAACCAAATTATCCTCACGATCTGAACCTAAATATAGTCAATGTGATTTTAATGTTGCCCTTTCTAAAGCAAGATAATGTCCATGATAATCATTAGGAAATTTATTACACAGTATCTAAGAATGAATGAAGTTTTAAAAATCTAAATGTCTTAAGACTGGCCTTAAGATTATATATTGTATACATTTTCAGTTACTTTAAATTATTTTATTGTAAAAGTCAACCTAGAACTATACACAAATGCAAACATGCCTAAAATATATGCAAATATGTGACATTCTCTTATAAATTTTCCTTTATGTTCTTATTCTTAGTGAGTTGGTTGTGTTAGTTTTCTCTGATGTGACACACTAGTATTCATGGTATGACAAAAATATATCATTACACATGTGCACACACACAGAGATCTTGTGTCAAAGTGTGGTTTTGATCCTATAAAAATAGAAGCATCATTATGGACATAGGGATAAGTATTCAACTTCTTTTTAGAAGTTCAGTTGATTTTGCACTTATCCTACAAAAGTATGATAGCTTGAATTCCTAGCTAGGGTCCTAATGAGAGAATTATCTTTTGTTTTAAAAGTTACATCTATTGTTATGAGATTATATGCTTTCAACATTTTTAGTTCTTAATGTCTTTTACTTAGTGTTATAAAAATTGGAGTAGATATTAGGCTCTAATGGTATTTAGAACCATTTCCAAATACTACTTTTTTTTCCTCACATATGAATGTCATCACACATTTGCCAGCACATATAAAATAAAACATGTTGCATTATATATTTTATATTTATATTAAGTCTCAAATATTTCCTTGTTACTAGCAAATATTAAAATGACAATGAGAATTACTTTTTTAAAAATCTAGTATTACATTGGCTGACTTTATGAGTAAATTGTTCATTTATAGGCCATTCTAGGGAAATTTTGTGATGCTCACTTATACCTTAAAATAATCCGGGTGAAAAACACATGCTAAAATACATCTTCAATGTGTTCTCATTAATTCCCCTGGAATATAGAAAAATCTGGAAAAGTCTACGAAACTAAAGCTTTCACTCGTTTTAGGTAGCACTTAAGATGCCACAGTAGTTCCACAGCAGTCTGTCTCAGCTTGTGGTTTTCCAAAATTAGGACAAATGAGTGATTTGAAGGAAAAATAATTGATGTCAACAAGACAAAGAAATTGACCTGCTATTTCTGCTGTACAAGGAAAATCCAACCTGTTAGTAGGAGAGAAGCAAAGTGAACCAAAAAGAAGAGGAGGAAAGACACCATCATTTTTTTCATTTTCATTTTCATTTTCACGGCCCTCTTATGGGCCTTCATTCTGAGATTCCTTGGGCCCATGGTGTTGAGCTGCAAACTCCTGATACGTTTCATCAAGGACAGAATTAAAAGGAGCGGTGAGATCAGGGACAGAAGAAAGGAAATTAAGTAGATCAAACTGGCAAGAATCCAGACATTACAATATAGAATTTTCCTTACATCTAAAGACCAACTTGAGTTTCTTTCATAAGTTGTGTAGCTGTTAATCCACAAGTCACTAAGTCCACCTGTTAATGCAAGGTTGAAAACCAGTAGGAACAAAGACCCCAGTGGGAGTACAAGTAGCACTCTGCTAATTCTCCATCTCAGCCAGATGAAGCAGGGGTGGCAAAAATTGACTATTTTAAAGAAGTAGAAAACACTAAGACAGGCAGCAAGCCAGGTAACTAAGTGATTGGTCAGTGCCCCCAAAATACCAATAAATTTTACTAGTTTGTTGAAGGCATATAGATGTGGCCATAATGCTATTAAAAATGAATCAAGTAGTATTATCCAAAGTTGACTGATTCTGGAGATAGCAAGGCTGGTGAGGATGCAGTCGGCTGATAAGATCATTTGACTCCTCACCAGTTAATGCAGTTAACTAGTACAATGAACTCATTCCCTAACATTCAGATTATGAATTCTCCCATCATTACTATCAGAAAGGTATTTCCAATTCCAGGTGGCATTTCTGTAGAAGCAAATCCAGAAAGCTAATGCTATGTTTCACTGATACTTTTGCTGTCAAAATGTTGCAGAGTAATATCCAACTTGATGATTTTCAGATTTATATTTAAAATGTTTACAGTAACTCAGAATGATCTTCTGTTTGATGCCATCTCACTTATCTTCACAAAATATCTTTCTGGTTTTTTTAATATTCATCTCACTAGTAGGCCTGAAATATGTGCAAGAAGATCGTCTCACATATCTTAATTAAAAAAGAAAAACTTTAACATTATTTTTAATCAGCTACTGACTTACAAGTTAAACAGTAAATATAGTAAATGGGCCAACTTATCATTGGTACTGTCAGCAGTTTCCAATTTGTGAGGACATCTAGAAGGGCGAAGTCAGGTATGCAAATACCCAACAGATTTCTTTACACTGATTTGTAATTTCCTCCTCAACTGAAAGTCAATACCATTTGGATTTGAATATTTTAATTTTAAAAGAATTATCTAAAAATAACCTCTATAATATGTGTATTATTCATTTGTTTCATTAAACTCCATCATATTTCCGATTCTACTTTAGATGAATTAAGTGTAATAAAAAGAAGCATCAAAAAGCTCACAGAGTAGTGAAAAAAATCAACATTAAATGTGCTTTTACTACTGAATGTAATCAAAGTTTGATCAAAATGTAATTACAACACAGAGGAGGGTGTTATAAAATCTATGGCCAATAACTAATTCTAGTTTCATGAAGATAATGACAGTTGGCTTGGGTCTTGAAGCTTTTAGGATTTCTTAAAGAAATAGACAAAAAGGGAGATGATTTTACACAATTATGTAAAAGCGTATGCAAACAAACCAAAATTATTCCTCTATCTGAGCTGTTTTACTGAACTTTTGAGCTTGGTTTCCAATGCCTTCCTGGCTATTTGATTCCGAATAAGCTCTTATCAACTGAATTGAAAAACATAGTAAAAAAGATGGAAAATAGCAAAAAAAATAAGACGGAGAGTAGGAGGGAAATTCTTTTCATTAATTCTTCCTTTGGTAAAATCCTTTGTCTCATAAAAATATATCCACAGTAAAATATATTACATAATTTATTTGTATTATTTTGAACTCTAATACAATGGTTTTCAACCTTTACTGCACATTGCAGTTAATGTGGGAGCTGTAAAAAAACATTGATGCCTGTGGGCCACCCCCAGGGATTTTTATTACTTAATTGGTCTGGAATACATTGCTGGCACTCACTGAGAGGCTCTTGATGTATGTCTTACAGTGACTCCCAAACCCAGGCAAAAATCTTTCTACGCAAAAGCTGCAAATCTATGATTCTCTGAGGACAGGACAGGATTTTGCCTGCCTTGTTCTCTGACAATGTGTTTCTATTCAGCCAGTATTGATGCTGACTGGCAAATTGGCCAGCAACTCTCTTAACAACCACATAAGTGACTTTTTTGTTGTTGTTGATTGGTATATTTCCAATTCACAGAACATAAAGGGCCTGGATAATAGTAGGTCTTCCATAACTATTTGTTAAATGAATTAGTGCTAACTTAGTTGGCAGTCCCACTAGCAGCACACAAAAGGAGAAAATGAGTAAGGCTTGACTGTGAAACAAGTATCAGAGCAAGAAAAGAAAGTACCTCCTTAAAATTAGAGAAAATGTTACATTCATATATGAACTTATGAATCATTTCTATTCTAATCCTGAAAAACCCAGCACTGTTCTGTAATCTTTCTAGTTCAATCAAGAAATCATACAGAATCAAAAGGAACATGCTGGTCTGCCACCCAAGATGGGGGAGGCTTGGTACTTTTCTTCATGAAAAGGAACTACTTCTAGCCCAGGGAGTTGAAGATGGCTAGAGTACTAGATTTTGTGACACAAGAAGCAAGATAGCCCTATCTGAAAACGTCACTGATGTTTTCAGAAATGCTTTGTAAGTCATATAAAGGCTAATTGAGAAGAAGACTCCATTGACAGGCATGGCTTAACTGTGACAAACACAGAAAACAAGTCAGTCAGGAGATAGCAATTAAAGAACATTTGAGTTTGTAGTTACACTGAAGAAACTAAAAATAAAAGATGCAATAACAAGTATAAAAACCACAAGTCCCATATACTGTGAGTTGTATTCAAAGTCCAAGTTAATAATCACAATTTTTTCAATCTACATAATTAGAGTAATCTATGTCCTACTCTAGACAAAATACCATCTGGTGTCTAGAATGAAAGAAAAACAACTGTGTGAATATACAAACACCCCCTAAAATAACTATTGGGTAATAGGCTTAGTACCTGGGTGATGAAATAATCTGTACAACAAACCCTCATGACATGGGTTTACCTGTATAACAAACCTGCACATGCGCCCCTGAAACTAAAATGAAAGTTTTTTTAAAAAAAGGAAACACCCCTTAAAGCATGACCCTGGCTCAAAGAAGATGCTGTCTAATCAAGATTTTGCTAGTAAAAGCCACCTACTAAGACATAGCAGATAAACCACCTGAGAGAGTGAGGAAACTGGTGCTCCTCTTTCTTGGAAATCAGTATAGGTGTGGGTTTCTACCTGATGTATACATACAGTACGATTTAAGAAAACATGCCTTGTTATACTTGATTTGTCTCTTATTTGCCTTCAGAACTAGAGCTATGGGTTGGAGATAAGCCAATTTCAGCAGTTGAAACGGGTTATTTGTTCCTCTCCTATAAATTACCCGACTGTGTGCATTGAAATAACCACAATGATTACACCCAGAATGTTGAAATGAGCATTTATTTGACAAGTGAGGTTAGTGGGAGTCTATAAAAATGAGTGATAATCTCCCTCTTTCCCCAACAGCTGCGTCCCAGGGTAGGTCATAATCACATCAGTCTTTCTTCTCCATGGTGCATGTGGCAGTGCATGTGTTGGGCATGGCTCTTGGATTGTGGCTTGGTGACTGCTAAATTCCCACAAAGGCCTTTTTTGGGAGAAAGTGGAGGTGCAGAGCTTGCTCTCATTTGCCATTCAAATTTGCAGATTACTGGCCAGGCATGATGGCTCATGTACTCCCAACACTTTGGGGGGCCGAGGCAGGTGGATCACCTGAGGTCAGGAGTTCGAGACCAGCCTGGCTAACATGGTAAAACCCCATCTCTACTAAAAATACAAAAATTAGCCAGGCGTGGTGGTGTACACCGGTAATCCCAGCTATTCGGGAGGCTGAGGCAGGAGAATCGCTTGAACCAGGGAAGCAGAGGTTGCAGTGAGCCAAAATTGTGCCATTGCACTCCAGCCTGGGCAACAAGAGCAAAACTACATCTCAAAAAGAAGAGAAGAGAAGAGGTTTAATATTTACTAATATGACATGAGCCAAGATCACCCCACTGTACTGCAGCCTGGATGACAGAGCAAGACTCCGTCTCAAAACACACACACACACACACACACACACACACAAACAAATACAGATTACAATATATCAATTGCAATAACCAGAATATGTCCTGGGCTGCTTTTACTAGTTTTACTTTCGTTTTGCTTCTATTGTGAAGAATAGGTCCCTGTTCCTTGTAGTCCCATCTCCCTGGGGTTGCTGCCTACTAAGTGTTAAACATGTGTTACTCTTAGTTAGACATGTATTAATTTACCAATAAGGTTGCCCATGAATTGGATCAATTGCTTACCAAAGAAAAGTTTACTGACACAAAAATATAAAAAATACTGTTTTGGGTTATCTTGTAAATAGTACAAAGTTAAGTCATTTATATTAAAAAATATTTAAAATAAATTCAATATCTAAGTCTAAAATATATGCAACTTGATTTGCACATTACCTTTTATCAAGGCAAGAAAATTATGATTATAATCTTTGATAAAATACTAAATTAGTGATTAAAATAATATATGTACATTTTATTTTGTAAAAGGCAAATTACTAAGAAAATAGATTCTGTATTATTATTAAAACTATCATCATCACTGTTATTTATACATGATACCACATAGCTCAGATGTACTTACAATTTCAGTTGATGCATATGGGGAGGGGGAAGTATTAATAATTCTAACATCATTTCTGGCTCCAGGGCACAGCTGTGCAGTGGTGCCCTCACCTATAGCTTCATCAAGATTAATTTACAAGCATGCATTTATCAGTATTTAATAGCATATTTTTGTTTCTGTACTCTAGCACAATATAAAGAATATATCAAAAGTAAATTCTAAAAGGTATCCTTCGTTGGTAAAAAAAATTTCATTATACAGCTTCTGTACAATGTTTTAATCTATGCCATCATATTCAAAAATTTTTAGTAAAATTTCCCTCCCCTAACCTTATATACAACCTATAGTTACCTTATCTAATCTTAGATTATCATAGTCAAGGCAGGACTATGTATACATATGCTTGTCTAAAATTTACAATAAACCTGCAACATTCTGTAAACAACGTCACTTTGCTTTCTGTGCCTTCCTGGCTAACATTGTTACTATTTTTTCCTCTAAGAAATCCAGTGATCAGATTGCAACAAAATGCATGTCACATAAACGAACACAAACACAATCATCCTCTAAATGTATTTATGATCTTTTTATAGTAGCAATGTGAGTATAATTGTGAATTAAGAGATAAAACTCTATAATTTTAGTTCTGTTACATAACGTGGTAGAAACTGATTTCTGCCTCTCTGAAAATGCTTATTGCATGTCTTAGAATTTAGCAACATTAGCAAGTGCCTAGGAACATCAAAATGTTTATTATTTGGGGCTTTAAATGGACGTCAGCATTAAATCATGTGTTTCCAGTTTCCATTTAAAGATAATTTATTTTCATACTACAAATCATCCTTTTCTCATATAATCATCGTATTTCCTTGTTATCAATAAGACTTCTAATAACAAAAATATACCACTTTTTTCATTTTAAAAAAATGCTTGGGGCCAGCACAGTGGCTTATGTCTGTAATCCCAGCACTTAGGGAGGCTGAGAGAGGTGGATCACCTGAGGTCAGGAGTTCGAGACGAGCCTGACCAATATGGTGAAAACCCATCTCTACTAAAAATACAAAAATTAGCTGCGTGTGGTGATGTGTGCCTGTAGTCCCAGACTCGGGAGGCTGAGACAGAATTGCTTGAACCCAGGAGGTGGAGGTGGCAGTGAGACAAGATCGCACCACTGCACTCCAGCCTGGGTGACAGAGCAAGATTCCATCTCAAAACAAACAAAAAAACAAAAAAACAAAAAACAAAAAAAAAAAGCTTGGCTTTGAAGCTATGAGTCTGTATTTTTCCTACTGTGACTTTAGTTTTTAAATAGATTTTCTACCCACATTGTATATATTTTACCCATTCAAGTTTATAATCTATCTTGGTTTCTAAAGAATCACACACTTTTTTCTCCACAAGTTGCAATTACCTATCATTTGCATATAAAATTAAATAATTTAGATTTTTTGAAATAATATGTGAGGCTAAAATATTGCTTGCCAATGCTCCAAACAAAAATGATTACTTTTAAAATGGTATCGACTAGCAATGTGTGAATTACCATCAAAAGCAGCCTGGTGGGATTTCATTTATGTTCCAAAATTCTTAGAGAAACCCAGTAGGAAAAACAAAACAAAACAAAACAAAAAACAAAAACACAGTGGAAGTGATCCCCAAATGCTCCTCATTGAGTTATTCTCTTAGAAAAGCTTCTGGAAAGTCTGTCTACAAAGGTAAAGGGTTTGGTCTTTTTGTATAGTTCCTAAGATGCCACAGTAGCCTCACAGCTGTCTGTCGCAGCTTGCTGTTTCCCAGAATGAGAATAAATGAGTGGCACGAGGGAAAGGCATGTAAGGCTAACATGACAAACTGTGTGTACTTGTTGTTCCCCAATATGCAAAATGTCCAATTTGCCACTTGTAAGGAAAAAAAGTGAACTATGAAGAGGAAAAGTAAAGACATCACCATTTTCATGGCCCTCCTGTGGGCCTCTGTGCTGGAGTCTCTAGAGCCCAAGGAACTAAGCTTCAGATTTCTAGTATGTCTCACCAAGGACAGAAATAAAAAAAGCAATGAGGTCAGGCACAGAGAAAAGGGGATAAAACTGTTCAAGCTAAGAAGAATTTTTAACAGAGAGAGTTTATCATAGGGAGTTTTACTTTCATCTAAGTATAAAGTCAGATTACTTTTATCTATTATATTCAGTGAGATATCAATAAACATTTCTAGCACTAAACAGTCAAAAATCAGTAAGAACAAAGACAATGTAAGGAGTATAGCAATCACTCTGTTCATCCTCCACCTCAGCCAGAGGAAAAGGGAGTGGGGGAAGTGGGCTATCTTAAAGAAATAGAAAATGCTCAGGCAGGTGGCAAGCCAGGTGGTCAAGTGATTAGTCATGTGCCAAAGCATAGTAACAGGTCTTCGTACTCTATCTGTGGCATATAAATGTGGAGCAAGTCCCACTACACATGAATCAAACAGTATCACCAACAGGTGACCAATTGTGGAGATAGCCAAGCAGGTGAGGATGAAGTCAACTGAGAAGACCTTTTGGTTCTTGATCCCTTCAGAGCAGTTTACCAGTCCAATGAACACATTCCCCAGCATGCCGATGATGAATTCCACTATTGCCAGAGTCAGAAAGATTTTGTCCATTTCGGTGGCCATTTCCAGAGACCAAAAAAATCCAAGTTTTTAATACTTTGCGTCATTAATAAATTTACAATCAAACTATTGCAGAAGAGCATTCATTTCTGATACTTATCTTCATTGCTTTTATTGCACTTCCACTCTTGATCAGAACCTTCTGCTGTTGGATACAGTCTCATATACTTAAGGAAGTCTTTGCCTGTTTTTACTATAATTCTGATCTTAATCCCAAAAGATCTACCAAGGAATGCAGTCTCACATACCTTCACGAAAGTGTTTTCATTTCTTTGAAAGAGTTACTGAATTCTAAACCCAACAGTTTCTGTGTCCATTTATCACTGGCATGGGCTGAAACATTCCACTTGTGGTAATGACTGAAAGGATAAAGTCAAGTATATTAACATGCAAATATAGGCTAGATCCCGCCCACCTCCTCTGATTTGTACATTTCTGCTCACCTGAAATACTACACCACTTGGATCCAAATATCTTTATTGTTTTTCAGAGGAAGCTGTAGATATAATCTAATAATGTTGTTATTATGCAAGGAATATATTTTATAAGTGACTGCTTTGCTTCTGACCTTATGCAAATGCAACATATTTACCACAAAAAAAGCATTAAGAAGTCTATAAAATAGTGAAAACAGAAAAAAAAAAGCAATTAGACAGAATCAAGAATCAAATGTACTATTAAATCAGAAAAGGGAACTACAAACACTACTGTTGGGGGGAAAAGGGAGGTGACATTTGCCTTGGATCTGAAAAATACTTAGAATTTCATGAGGAAACTCAAGTCATATTTTGAACTGATAGAATAATATCCAAAAGACACTAAAACCTAAACTACTTTTTTGAAATTAAAGTCCTACTGATATTTCAGTCTAAATGTTCCTCAGGTATCTTAGAGTAACTTGTTCAAAATTATACATAGTTTTGCTTTTTACCTTGGTCTTATATATGTTCTATTTTTTTTTTTTTTTTTTTTTTTTTTTTTTTGGCCAGAGATATATTGCTACCAATTTAGCCTTAATAGACAGGTAGAAAATTGTTGTAGATGAAATAAGGAAAGAGTAAACAAAAGTATTTGTTCTACATTCTAGGAACAATTATTTTGACAAAACCACCAATGCATCATAATTGAACTCACAGTTACAGATTATGTGTCTTGGTTTATGATCAGCAAACAGATATTCTATTACTAGAAATTAGTAATAGAATTTGCCAGACAAATTAACCCAAAAAATGAATGAAATCATTTTTAAAACTTAGACCTTTTTAATGTTGCTGTCATACTCTTCAATTAAATTCTATTAATTAACATTTAAAAGTGTATATTTTAAGAATGATGTTGTATAAAGAACTACTGGTAAGTTATTTCCTATGAACGAAAATATTTTCATTTAGGGCAGATATTTAAAATTATAGTAAGAAAGGAGGAGAAAAAGAGTAAACAAGAAAGGAAGGAAAGAAAGAAGAGAGAGAGGGAAGAAAGAGAATGAGAAAGAGGAAAGGAAGAGAGGAACAAAGAAAGAGAAAGGAGGGAGTTTATGAGACAGAGAAAGGCTGAATGAAAATGAAGAAATGTAGCAATATCATAAGAAGAATGATGGCTTTGGCCAAATTAGTGTCTAGAGATGGAAAGAAATGTATGACTATGAGAAATATTTAGGAGAAAGAATCAATAGTCTGTGTGATGGATTTGGAGGCTAGAAAAAGGAGGAGGAGTCTGTGATGACATTTAGGCTCTCCTTTCACTCCTGAATGCATGTAGTACTGTGACCTGAGGGAATCACTGGAGGAAGAATAGGTTTAGAAGCCAAAAAGTAGGAGAAAGAAGAAAAGTTGGAAGATGAGTTCTGTTTTGAACATTTTGGAGTATCTGTAAACTCATTCCAAGTGGAAAGTTGAAGTAGGCACTTTGATATTCGTGACTGCAGCTCAGAAAAGAAATTTGGACCACATGTGGAGGTTTGGAGAACATAAACACATATTTGATTTTATAAGAGGTAGGCGCTCCAAGGGTCCTTAGGAACACCAGAGGATAAAGAAACCAAAGGAAAAATTAAGAAGTCATCAGAAGGAAGAGGAAAACCAAGAGACTAGGATTTCAAAGCAACTAAGAGCAAGGAGTGTTACAAGGAGGGTAATCAGTACTTCATGATATTAATGATAAGTCACTTACTAGCTGGATTGAGGACCAAGGAACTACTTAGTTAACTTAGCAAGAGCAGTTCAACTGACAACAAAGCAAACTACCACGGATTAAAGAGTCAATGAGATCCCAATAATGAAGCATTATAAAACCAATTAAGGTAATTCAACACATTAACAGATTAAAGGAGAAACATTCAGAAAAATATTTGATACAGTTCTGCATCTGTTCACAATTATTCTTAGCAAACTGGGAATCAAATGAAATACTCTATTTCCTGATAGATAGTATTTAAAAAAAAAAAAAAAACCTAGAGCAAATATTATAGCTATCAATGATACATTGAAATCCTTCTCCCTGAGTTTAGGACCCAGTCAGTGATAACCATCTTACCAGGTCTTATTTTAAGGCTTCTACTGATCAAAGTAAGGCAAGAAATATACATTTTAAGAAATTATAGGCTGGACATGGTGGCTCACCCCTGTAATCCCAGCACACTGGAAGGCAAAGGCAGGAAGATCACTTGAGCCCAGGAGTTTAAGACTAGCCTGGGCAACATTGTTAAAAATTAGCTAAGCTAATTTAACATCTTTTGCATTTCTTTATACCATCAACAGTTTAAGTCTGAAAATACCTTAACTTTTTTGCCCATATAACTAGCTTATAATTAATACATATTGAACATAATCAAACATTCCAGAGTTTTAACAAAATTAAACCATTATCACACTCTTGTTCTCACTTTGGATGTTATTCAAGAACATTAAGCTCTCTGACTGTGTCATTGGATATATTCAGTTTTCCTGCTTGGTATCTTAATTATAGACTGTCTTCCAGTCTAAAGAAGTACCTCTAATATTGTATCAGCTGTCCCTCTCTCCATGAAGACCAGCCCTGCTCCTTTCACCTAGTCCAGTCACTCAATATTTTTTTCTTTTTCAAAAGCTATGGACTCTACTTTTCCATGTAGGGTGATGGGTAACAAGAGAGTTTCTCCTTCGCTATTATGCAAACACAGACCGATATTGTTACTCCTTTTGCATTTTCTTTGCCTAACAAATTTCCATCTGTATCTTTAGCTGTGGAAGATCTAGAGGAAGAATTTACAGATTGTGAATATTAAAATCCAAACTAAAAGTCTCTTCATCCAAGTATGTGAGAAAAATATTGGTCAGAGTCTTGTTCAGAATAGGAGGAAAAGTATCTGTGGCATGCATTATAGTCTTTCAATGGGCAGAGTAGTGGTTTGACCACTTACAAATATACAAATATGGATTGTATCTTATTCTCTGTTTTGTCCACAGGTACCAGGGGAATCTATACCTGAAGCACTACTGGAGTCAAGGTATAAAACACCTGTGTTCTCTTATCTAATAAGTCTAAGAATTGAACTGCAAAGGATTTTAGTTTGCCAGAACTTGCCCTTCATATGTTAACGTAAAGGATGTTGGTACTAGTTAGACTGGTTCTTGCCAGTGTGAGGGTAGTAACTGATATGCTATTTATGCCCACTTGTTCAACTGTATCTCTTTTGAAATACCTGAGTGATTTTAGAAATGAACCAAGAAATTAGTTGAAACTAAATAATATCTGAGGGAGAAATTATGTACAACTTCAGCAATTATCTTAGTCTATTTGTGCTGCTATAACAGACTGTCACAAACTGGGTACTTTATAAAGAAGAGAAATTGATTTCTCACAGTTTGGGAGGATGGAAAGTTCAATATCAAGGTGCTAGCCTCTGGCAGAGGCCTTCTTGCTGCATCATCCCATGGCAGAAGGGTAAAGAGAGGGAGACAGAGACAGAGAGTAAACTCACACTTTTAAAAGAAACCAACTCACGTGATGACAAACCCACTCCTGTGATAACAGCATGGATCCATCCATGGGGGTGATGCCTTCATGACCTAACACCTTTTAAAGGTTCCACCTCCCAATACCTCCAGGCCTCCAACGAGGTGAACTTTGTGGGACACATTCAAATCATAGCATTTCACCCCTGGGCCCCCAAATTTATGTCCTTCACACATGCAAAATACATTTCCTCCATTCCAGTAGCCCCCACACTGTAACGCATTCCAGCTCCAACTTAAAAGTCCAAAGTCCAGAGTTTCACTCAAGTCAGATATGGATGAGACTCAAGGCACAATTCATCCTGAGGCAAATTCTCCAGCCATGAGCCTGTGGAATCAAAACAAGTTACCTACTTCTAAAATTCAATGGTGGGACAGGCATATGATAGACATTTCCATTCCTGGGAAACTTAGGCAAGAAAAGAGGGGCAATTGGCCTTAAGTAAGTCCAAAACCCAGCAGGGCAAACCGTATTAAATCCTAAGGGTTGAGAATAGTCTTTGACTCCATGTCCCACCTTCTAGACCCACTGGGTCAGGGATTGGGCCCCCAATTCCCCAGGCAGCCTCACCTCCACAGCTTTGCTTATCTCAGTTCACTCCTGAGCAGCTCTCACAGGTTGGAGTTTTGTGCCCGTAGCTCTCCCAGACAAGTGTTATGAGGCAGCACAGGGCAGTGAATGCTGAGGTCTGTCAGGCACCTCTCTAGAAGCCTTGCCCTTAAGGTCCTAACTTGCCTCCATGATCTGGGAAATGTCTTCCAGGTCATTCTCCCATTGTCTTATGAATAGAACTCGGCTTTCTTCTAGCCAGAAAAATCTTTTCAGCAAATGACCACTTGGCCAAATCCTTCTTATTCTCTCCCAAACATGCTTTTAAATTCTTTATATGGCCAGGCTGAGAATTTTCCAAATTTTTCTATTAGTCTTCACTGTATATTATAGATTCCATCTTTAAATCATTTCTCTCTCCTCACATTTTACTATATGTGCTTGAAAGAAGCCATGCAGCCCACTGAATGCTTTGCTGCTGAGAGGTTTCTTCCATCAGATATCCTGGTTCACCTCTCTTAAATTACCTTCCATAAAGCCATAGGGCATGAACAGAATTCTGCCAAGTATTTTTGCCACTTCATAATAAGGATGGTCTTTACTCCAGTTTCCAGTAAGACATTTTTCTTTTCCATCTAAGACCTCGTCAGAATGGTGTTTACTCTACGAACATTCTCCTCAGAACCACAAAAGTAATCTCTAAGAAGTTTCAGACTTTCCCTACAGTTATCCTCTCCTTCTGAGCCCTCACTGAAATCGCTCTCAATGCAAAATTTATGGCAATCTAGGCTTTTCTAGCCTGCTCCTCCCTTACTAATTTCTTGTCTTAGCCTGCTTTGTGCTGCTGCAACAAAATACCACAAACCAGGCAAATTATAAAGAAAGAAATTTATTTCTCAATTCTGGAGGCTGGGAAGTCCAATATAAAGGTGCCAGCATCTGGTAAGGGACTTCTTACTGTGTCATCTATGGGAGAAGGGCAAAAAGAGAGAGAAAGAACGAGAATGAGGCTTAACTTGTCCTTTTATAAGGAATCTGCTCCTGTAATAACAAACCCACTACTCAATAATTGTATTAAGCCATTTATAAGGTTTGTGCCTTCATGACCTAAACAATTCTTAAAGTTTCGACCTCCAAAAACCTCCACACTGGGGATCAAGCTTCTAACACATGAACTTTGAGGGACATATTCAAACCATAGCAGCCATGTATTTTATTAATTATAAAAAACAATAGTAACAACAGCAATAATAAAAGATATCATTTCTAGAACTCTTACTATATGCCTGGCTCTGAGTAAAATGATTGACTTGCATTTGTGCATGTATTAACTTAAGAAAATGCATGACAACCAACAAACATATGAAAAGAAGCTCAACATCACTGATCATTCAAGAAAAAGTAATCAAAACCACAATGAGATATCATCGCATACCAGTCAGAATGACTATTATTAAAAAGTAAAAAAATAAATGCCAGTGAAGTTGTGTAGAAAAAGAAGTGCTTATACACTCTTGGTGGGTGTGTAAAGTAGTTCAGCCATTGTGGAAGACAGTGTGGCAGTTCCTCAAAAACCTAAAGACAGAGCTACCACTCGACCCAGCAATCCCATTACTGGGTATATACCCAGAGGAATATAAATCATTCTATTATAAAGACGCATACATGCAAGTGTTCATTGCAGTACTGTTCATAATAGCAAAGACATGGAATCAACCCAAATGCCCATCAATGATAGACTAGTAAGGAAAATGTGGTACATATACACCAAGGAATACTATGCAGCCATAAAAAAGAATAAGATCATGTCCTTTTCAGGGATATGGATGGAGCTGGAGGCCATTATCTTTAGCAAACTGACACAAAAACTGAAAACCAAATACTTCATGTTCTCACTTATAAGTGGAAGCTAAATTATGAGAACACATTGACTCATAGAGGGGAACACCACATACTGGGGCCTCTTGGAGGGTGGAGGGTGGAAGGATAAAGAGGATCAGAAAAATAACTATTAGGTAGTAGGCTTAATTCCTGGGAGATAAAATAATCTGTACAACAACCCCCTGCAGCACAAGCTTACCTATGAAACAAACCTGCGTCTGTACCCCTGAACTTAAAACATGATTTGTGGGTGTGTCTGTGATGCTATCTGAAAGAGATTAGCATTTAAATTGTTAGACTGAGAAAAGAAGATCATCCTCAACAATGCAGGTGGGCTTCCATTCATCTCTGGCCCCACTGCTGGCTCTGAGGACCATTCTTGGGATAGATGTAATTTAAAGCTGACATAGTGTTAAATGGTTGCATGAGAACCATGTCTTGGGTGCTTTGGATTCAGATCTTTGTCATCTCTCGGGGGAGCATAGTAGAGCTAGATATCAGAGTTCCCTTCTACTGATTTTTTTTTAACATCAATCATGTTATACCTAGTGAACATGGCTCCTTCCACCTCCACCTGCTTCTGTTCATGGGAACCAAACTTGTGGTCTCTCTCTCTAAGGGTATGTGTTAGGGTGTGGGGGCAAGTGATTGCTTTCATTGATTTATTTCTTCTTATTTCATAGGCATAAGGAAGGGCGATCGAATAACTATTGGCTCAAGGAGCCATATTTAAGAAAGCAAACATTTGTTTTCTAAGTGAATCATACCACTTGCATATAGTTAATTTTAGTTAATTTTTAAAAATTGAGGCAACTCATACGTATTATTGAAATCCAACTATTTTCAATGAATACTAAGGCACTGCAGAAGAAAATTCCAGTTATATAGGATAATATCTGCTTTACTTTTTCTCATCCTAACAAGTGTTGATAATTGTAAATGAGATTTTGAAAATTCTGTTTTACTGTGAATCAAGAGTATAAATTCTATTCTGGGCTAGGTGATAAACAAAAGCTTTATTAGCACTTATTTGGAAAATTCAGATAGGACAAGGTCTCTTTAAAATAAGATTGTCATCTGTTACTGAGCACTCAGCAGGTGCAAAGCACAGTGCCAGGCATTTTTATACATTATGCTATTTAACTAGCATAACAAAACTTCAAAGTGGTGGCATTATAGTCATTTAGAAGACTAAAAAGTTTTCAGTCCTTTAATTAAATGTAAGAGTTTTGTAATGGCTACAATGTGAAAGAATGAAGCTAAAAATTGTGTGCTGTTGTCATCTGAAATACAACTGGACACTGTCACTAATTTTCTTATATATATCCGCTCTTCCTGATTTATTTTCTGTGTATATGAATGTAATATGGCCCAGAAAAGAACCATGGCTCTCTGTTTTTATCTAAATTTGCTTTCCTTTTCTTTATATATGTTAATAAATACATTTTTATTTAACTGTTTAAAAATGAATCATCATTTTTCAGAAGCTAAAGTACCCAGATGGGTACAAACATCTGTGAGATGTTTTGAGATAGGGCCTTGCCCTGTCACCAAGGATGGAGTGCAGTGGCACAATCATGGCTCACTCCAGCCTCGACCTCTTGGGTGCAAACAATCCTCTTACCTCAGCCTCCTGAGTAGCTAGGATTTTAGGTATACACCACCATGCCCAGCTATTTTCTTCTATTTTTTGTAGAGACGGGGTCTCGCTATGTTGCCCAGGCTGGTCTCAAAGTCCTAATCTCAAACATATTCCTGCCTCAACCTCCTAAAGTGCTGGGATTACAGGCATAAGCCACTATGCACAGCTTACTAGATGGATTTTTATATCAAATTTGGAGAGTATATTTCGTATGGTTTGCCTTAATATATAGACACATATTTTGCAACTATCCATATAACTGTTCATTGCAGTTGTTTATTTACTTATTAGTTTGTCTGATATTAAAACTTTCAGCCTTCTGTTATTTGTGTGTGTGTGTGTGATACTTATATCCCTATCTCTTTTTTTGTTGTTATAAATAGTTTATCATTGGATTTGGCTTTTTCATACAAATCCAGCTACAAATCACTTATGGGAGAGATTTAATGGAATTAAACCATTTGTAGTACTGATTAGTACATTTGTTCTTATGATTGGTATCTTATTTTTGTCTTTGCTTGTTTGTTTTGCTTTTGATTTATTTTCTTTCCTGACTTTTGCTGAGTTGACCAAGACTTTATACTGCCTTTTCTTTTCACTCCAGTGGTTTAAAAAAAAAAAAAGTTCTGACCCATATTTCTAATCTACTAGTAGTTACCATTAAAGTGTTTATAAAGCTAATTAAATTCACAATTTTCAGTAAACATAGCAAATTTAACAAGCTCAATTATAATACTCCTGTTCCAAGAAGACCCCATTTATTATAAAATTATTTTCTCCCAGAGCTCTTCCTAGCTCTCGGATTTTGTTGAAAACCTCCAGAATTTACTTCCAAAGTATTGCTAATGGTTCTTTACATTATTAGTCATATAATTCATTTACTTATATTTTTAAATAAAATTCAAAACCACGGAAATAAAACTTGTTTAAACAAGTAAAAGTTTTCTGGTTTGAGTGCTCACTCACCAATGCTGCTTATTAGCCATGCTGTGCCTTTTATTGATTGTTTTATCTTGACTTGGCTCTATTTTTTTCAGGAAAGATGCAAGTGTAGCGGTATTCCTGAGCCATGGCATTGTTCATAAATGACTTGTCAGATGATAAGGGGAGATGAGTGGGAAGTCACAGACATTAATGGTGAATAAATGACCCTTATAACTATCTGAAAGTTTACTTTTACTTTATTTCTTTGATTATTTATTTTATGCATTCATCAAGGAGTATAGAAACTCCACCTACACAGGGACCTGGTCTGACCTGTGTCTTGTGAGGCCGCCAGCAACTGTAACAGATCCCAACACTTTGCTCAGTAAATATTTGTTTCCACAGCTCTAGCTCCATAGATATTGATTTCTTTTGTCTTTAACTGAACCTGGAAATCTGCATTTTTTATAAATAGCCCAAGTGATTCTGATGTAGATGTACTACAGAAAATAGTTTTGAGGGATGTAATAAATAGTTAATGTTGGCAATTATTCCACAGGTGCTAAAGAAAACAATTCAATTTCTTTAGTGAATACTATTGGATACATTAACATATGTACAACAGTCTTGTTTTTGTTATTAAAATCATCCATAGCCCTTCATGTCTGCAACATCTGTTAAAAACACTGACAGTGTATACAAACCTATTGTGATATTATAATGCTTCTGCCCATTGCTCTCAATGATTTTTGCTTAAGTAGAATATTACATTGAATTCAGTACATTTTTTTTCTTTGTGACATCTCCAAAATCAATCTGTATCATAAAATTAATAACAGTTTATAATCTCTTTTGGCCAAATGAGTTATTACTTCCAAGCATACAAAAATTAGGAATGCCAGCTTCAAAATTTGTGCAGCAATTGTCAGTCAGTGGCTTTCAAAAAAGTCTCAAGGACAATTGAGAGGACTCTTTCAGACCCTCAGAACCAAATAGATGTGGGGAGTAGTGAATCAGATATGTTTGTCAATATAAAAAAAAAAAAAAAGGTCAAAGAAAGGCTGTCTATACAATTGTAGTACATACTTAAGATACCAACTGTAAGAACTAAAGTAAGAGGAAAGAAACATGCAATTCAGCTTAACAGTCAAAGACAGGTTTATTTTAGAGAAATAAACCTGAGAGGAGCTTCTGGCCAATTTTGGTCAGGAGTGCTCTCTCACAGACTAAGAGTATACATTGGTTTTGCAGTGAGGGGGCTTATCACAGCTTGAAATGTTTCTGTGTAGGGGAGAAGTTTATGGTGGAGTCGGATTGTTTCTGGGTGGTGGTGAGATTATCTCAGGTCTGGCATGCCTCTGGTAGGGGAGGGGTTTGGAATTTTTTTGGTCAGAGATATTATTTGTGGTTTATGGTCATGCTGACCTTAGCCAGTAGGCTGATGACCTTTGGATTTAGGCAGTTTTTGATCAAGGTGAACTTAAAATGATAGTGCTTGTCCACGATGGTGATACTCCTGCTCTGTCACCAGCAATAACAGGTTTTAAAAAATATTGCATTACAAACACATTTAAAGGAAATTTTACTATCAGGAAATGTATTCACTGACAGGCAAACAGGATTTCTCTCCTTGACTGAGAATATGTGCTCCAGCTATCAATACCGTTCATTGTGGACACTCCTCATCAGCACAATATTTCTCTAAGTTTACCAAGCACATGAGGAAACATATGTCATTTACAGGACTTACTCAAAAACAAATCCACCTCCATATCACCTTCAGCCCCAGAAAGCAGACATAAAAAAAGAGGCACAATTTTTTTCTTATTAAAATTATATTCTCAGGAATACTAAATTTAGAAAAATAAGCTATCACTATAGAAGGAAAATAATTTTAATAAATTAAGAACATTGTTTTAAAGCACATGGTCTATGATTCACATTATATGACTCTGTGCAAACAACCCCAGGTACCAGCCAAGAGCCTGGTAGACCCGCTGGGTGGTTAGATCCAGAAGAGTGATAACAATCACTACAGCTCAGCTCTCAGGAAGCCACATCCCTAGGAAAAGGGGAAAGTACTATGTCAAGGGAACACCCCATGGGCAAAAGAATCTGAACAGCAGCCTTGAGTCCTAGACTTTCCTTTTGACATAGTCTACCCAAATGAGAAAGAACTAGAAAAACAATTCTAGTAATATGACAAAACAAGGTTCTTTAACACCCCCAAATAATCACACTAGTTCACCAGCAATGGATCCAAACAAAAAAGAAATCCATGATTTACCTGCAAAAGAATTCAAAAGGTCAGTTATTAACCTAATCAAGAAGCCATCAGAGAAAGGTGAAGTTCAATTTAAGGAAATCAAAAAATAATACAAGAAATGAGAAGAGACATCTTCAGTGAAATAGATAGCATAAATAAAAAACAATCAAAACTTCGAGAAATAATGGATGCACTTTAAGAAATGCAAAATACTGTGGGAAGTCTCAGCAATAGAATCAAACAGGCAGAAGAAAAAACCTCAACCTCAAAGATAAAGTTTGTAAATTAGCCCAGTCCAACAAAGACAAAGAAAAAATGAACAAAGACTCCAAAAAGTTTGGGATTTCATTAAATGACCAAACCTAAGAATAATTGGTGTTCCTGAGGAGGAAGATAAATCTAAAAGTTTCATTAAATGACCAAACCTAAGAATAATTGGTGTTCCTGAGGAGGAAGATAAATCTAAAAGTTTGGAAAACATATTTGGGGGAATAAATGAAGAAAACTCCACTGGCCTTCCTAGAGACCTAGACATCCAAATACAAGAAGCTCAAAGAATACCTGGGAAATTCATCATAAAAAGATGATTGCCTAGCACATTGTTATCTAAAGTTAACACAAAGAAAAGAATCTTAAGAGCCACGAGGGAAAAGCACCAGGTAACCTATAAAGGGAAACCTGTCAGATTAACAACAGATTTCTCAGCAGAAACCTTACAAGCTAGAAGGGCTTGTAAGCCCTGAAGATAGGGCCCTAGCTTCAGTCTCCTTAAACAAAACAATTGTCAGCAAAGAACTTTGTACTCGGCAAAACTAACCTTCATAAATGAAGGAAAGATACAGTCTTTTTCAGACAAATGCTGAGTGAGTCACCACTACTAAGCCAGCACTACAAGAACTGATAAAAGGAGCTCTAAATCTTGAAACAAATCCTGGACACATCAAAACAGAACCTCTTTAAAGCATAAATTTTACAGGACATATAAAACAAAAATACAATTAAAAAAACCATTAGCATGATAAATGAAATAGTTCCTCACATCTCAAAAGTAATATTGAATGTAAATGGTCTAAATGTTCCACTTAAAAGATGCAGAATAGCAGAATGGATAGGAATTCACCAACCAATTATCTGCTACCTTCAAGAGATACATCTAACACATAAGGACTCACATAAACTTAAGGTAAAGAGGTGGAAGAAGACATTCCATGCAAATGGATGCCAAAAGCAAGCAGGAGTAGCTATTCTTATATCAGACAAAACAAACTTTAAAGCAACAGCAGTTTAAAAAGACAAAGAGGGACATTATATATGATAAAAGGCCTTGCCCAACAGGAAAATATCACAATCCTAAATATGTATGCACCTAACTAACTCTGGAGCTCCTAAATTTATAAAACAAGTACTAGTTGGCCTAAGAAATGGGATAGACAGGAACACAATAATAGTGGGGAACTTCAATACTGTACTGAGGGCACTAGAGAAGTCATCAAAACAGAAAGTCTCAAGGTATTTAAAAGAAAGTCACAGAAAGAAACAATGGATTTAAACTATACCCTGGAACAAAGAGACTTAACAGATATTTACAGAACATTCTACCCAACAACCGCAGAGTATACGTTCTATTCAACAGTGCATGGAACTTTCTCCAAAATAGACCATATGATAGTCCACAAAACAAGTCTCAATAAACTTAAGAAAATTGAAATTATATCAAATACGGTCTGAGACTAGAGTAGAATAAAACTGGAAATCAACTCCAAAGGGAAACTTCAAAACCATGCAAATATGTGGAAATTAAATAACTTGCTCCAGAATGATCATTGGGTCAACAACGAAATCAAGATGTAAATTAAAAAATTCTTCAAAATGAATGACAATAATGATGCAACCTATCAAAACCTCTGAGATACAGCAAAGGTGGTACTAAGAGGAAAGTTCATAGCCCTGAATGCCTACATCGAAAAGACTGGGAAACTTCCTAAGTCTTTCTAAACAATCCAAGGTCACACCACAAGGAACTAGAGAAACAAGAACAAACCAAATCCAAACCCAACAGAAGAAAGGAAATAACCAAGATCAGAGCAGATCTAAATCAAATTGAAACAAACAAACAAAAAAAGAAACAAAAAGCTGGTTCTTTGAAAAGATAAATAAAATTGATAGACCATTCACAAGATTAACCAAGATGAGAGAAAATCCAAATAACCTCAGTAAGAAACAAAACAAGAAATATTACAACTGACACGCAGAAATACAAAAGATCATTTAGGGCTACTATAACACCTTTATGCACGTAAACTAGGAAACTTAGAGGAGATGAATAAATTCCTGGAAACATACAACCCTTCTAGCTTACATCAGGAAGAATTAGATACCCTGAACAGATCAATAACAAGAAGCAAGATTGAAATGGTAATTTAAAAATTACCAACAACAAAAAAAGTGCAGGACCAGACAGATTCACAGCAGAATTCTATCAGACATTCAAAGAAGAATTGGTACCAATTCTATTGATATTAATCTACAATATAGAGAAAGAGGGAATTCTCCCTAAATCATTCTCTGAAGCCAGTATCATCCTAATACCAGGAAAGGATATAACCACAAATGAAAACATAGATGCTAAAATCCTTAACAAAATACTAGCTAACTAAATCCAACAACATGTCAAACATAATCCACCATGATCAAGTGATTTCATACCAGGGATGCAGGGATGATTTAACTTACACAAGTCAATATGTAATACACCACACAAACAGAATTTAAAACAAAATCAAAAGATCATCTTGATAGATACAGAAAAGGCATTTGACAAAATCACTTTATGATTATAACGCAGAAGAAATCAGCATACAAGGATCACACCTCAGTGTGATAAAAGCCATCTATGACAAACCCACAACCAAGTTAATACTGAGTGGGGAAAAGTTGAAAACATTCCCTCTGAGAACTGGAACAAGACAAGGATGCCCACTTTCACCACTTCTGTTCAGTGTAGTACTGGAAATTTTAGCCAGAGCAATCAGACAAGAGAAAGAAATAACGGGCATCCAAATTGGTAAAGAATAGCACAAATTGTTGCTGTTTGCTGATGATATGATTGTATACCTAGAAAACCCTAAAGACTCCTCCAAAAAGCTCCTAGATCTCATAAATGAATTCATCAAAGTTTCAGGATACAAAATTAATGTATGCAAATCAGTAGCCTTCCTATACCCCAACAGCGACCAAGCTGACAATCAAATCAAGAACTCAACTCCTTTTACAATACCTGCAAATATATATAGGAATATACCTAACCAAGGAGATAAAAGATCTCCACAAGGAAAACTACAAAACACTGCTGAAAGAAATCATAGACGATACAAACAAATGGAAACATACCCCATGCTCATGGATGGGTAGAATCAATATTGTGAAAATGATCATAGTACCAAAAGCAATCTACAAATTTAATGCAATTCCCATCATAATACCACCATCATTCTTTGCAGAACTAGAAAAAAAAATCCTAAAATTCATATGGAACCAAAAAAAAGCCTGCATAGCCAAAGCAAGACTAAACAAAAAGAACAAATGTGGTGGCATCACACTACCTGATTTCAAATTATACTATAAGGCCATAGTCACCAAAACAGCATGGTACTGGTATAAAAATAGACACATAGACCAATGGAACAGAATAGAGAACCCAGAAATAAACCAAAATACTTGCAGAATGATCTTCAACAAAGCAAGCAAAAACATATAGTGAGGAAAGGAAACCATATTCAACAAATTGTGCTGGGATAATTGGCAAACCACATGTAGAATAATGAAACTGGATCCTCACCTCTCACCTTATACAAAAACCAACCAAAGATGGATAAGGACTTAAATCTAAGACCTGAAACTATAAAAATTCTAGAAGATAATCTTGGAGAAACCCTTCTAGACATTGGCTTAGGCAAGAATTTCATGGCCAAGAACCTAAAAGAAAATGCAATAAAAACAACGATAAATAGCTGGGACTTAATTAAACTAAAGAGCTTTTGCATAACAAAAGGAACAGTCGGCAGAATAAACTTAAAACCCACAGAGTGTGAGAAAATCTTTACAATCTGTACATCTGGCAAAGGACTAATATCCAGAATCTACAATGAACTCAAACAAACCAGCAAGAAAAAAACCAAACAATCCCATAAAAAGTGGGCTAAGGACAAGAATAGACAATTCTCAATAAAAGATATACAAATGGCCAACAAACATGAAAAAATGTTCAACATCACTAATGATCAGGAAAATGCAAATCAATGCAATACCACCTTACTCCCACAGGAATGACCATAATCACCAAAAATGACCAAAATGACCAAAAATCAAAAACAATAGATGTTGGTGTGGATGCAGTGAAAACGGAACACTTCTATACTGCTGGTGGGAATGTAAACTAGTACAGCCACTATGGAAAACAGTGTGGAGATTTCTTAAAGAACTAAAAGTAAACTACCATCTGATCTAGCAATCACACTATTGTGTATCTACCCAGATGAAAATAAATCATTATACAAAAAGATACTTGCACATGTATGTTTACAGCAGCACAGTTTGCAATTACGAAAATGTGGAACCAACACAAATGCCCATCAATCAACAAGTGGATAAAGAAACTGTGATATATATGTATATATATATCTCATATATGTGTGTATATATCACATATATCTGTATATATACACGTGTATATATATACACACCTATATATACATGTGTATATGTATCACGTGTGTGTGTATATATACATATATATCACATATACTACTGGAACTTATACTACTGGAATACTACTCAGTCATAAAAGGAATGAATTAATGACATTTGCAGCAAACTGAGTGGGATTGGAGACTATTATTGTAAGTGAAGTAACTCAGGAATGGAAAACCAAATATTGGATGTTCTTACTTATAATTGGGACCTAAGTTATGAGGATGCAAATGCATAAGTATTACACAATGGACTTTGGGGACTCAGGAGGAAAGGGTGGGAAGGGGGTGAGGGATAAAAGCCTACAAATTGGGTTCAGTGTATACGGCTCAGGTGATGGGTGTACCCAAAATCTCACGAATCAGCACTGAAGAACTTACTCATGTAACCAAACACCATCTGTCCCCCCAAAACCTATGGAAATAAAAAATATAAAATATAAAGAAAATAAAGTTCATGGTCTAAATGGCAGAATGAACTAGTAAAAATTGAATTAGAGGTATAGATAATGTTAAAGTATTTTCTCAGAATACAACACAAAAGAACAAAGAGAAAATAAGTGTAAAAGAAAATTTTAGAGACTATAAATTCAAAAGTTTTGATAAGTATCTAATATGTTAGATACTTACCTAACATATGGGATACAAAATGAGAAATTTGTGGGACCTAACATGGGATACAAAATAAGATCTATGACCTAATATGGGATACAAAATAAGAAAATATAAAGATTGTAAGCCATAAATCATCAATAAAATAATAGAAAAATTTTCAAATGTGAAAGTGACTAAGAGAGAAAATAATGTTAAAAACACTGCTAAAAGATTCTGGAGACATTTCTGAATAGAAATATAAAGAGAAAATTTTTAAAATCCTTAAAATGCAAAATAGGAAGAAAAAAATAAAAATTGCCAATGGAAACATGAACATCATACTGACCTTGACTTCTCATCTGAAATTTTGGAAGCTAAAAAGCAATAAAATAACTTTTTTTTCAAATTCCTAAGGGATAACTTGTTAAAGTAAGATTTCTGCCATTTAATTGTGAAGGCAAATAAAGACACTTTACACTGGCAATGATTTTTGAAAGAATTTCTCCTCTAATGCAAACACAAAAAGACCAGGAAAATAGTAGAAAGGAAGGAAGGCAACATAGATAATAACTGTTAACGATTACTAATGAAATAGCTCTAAAACTTAAATAAATCAGAAATAATTTCTAATACTGTAAAAAAATTTTTTAGCCTAGAAATAAACTTCTAGCTTAATCAAACATGAGTGGGAAGTGACATCGTGGAGGAAAAGAGAAGAGACAGCAGGCAAAGAGGATTTGTAGTGTATCTAGAGGGAAACTTGATAGATATTGACTAGTTACCAATATTAGTAGAAAAACATAAAAACCTAGACAAGTGGTTCATAAATTTCTCTTGCCATAGGAAAATAAATTCAGTAGTTAAACATGAATGAATTAAATATTCATTTCAACCAAAATGGAATAATAACAACAGAAGAAACCTAAGGGATATGAAGCAGGAAATCTATTACCCAGGAGTAGAAAAGTTTATTCAGTTATATAATCAATAAGTATTTAAAATGCATTTGGTTAAATTGTATGCAAAGACATAATAGTATATTTACATATGCTCAGATATATATCATGTGTTATGTTAGGAAAAACAAAATGTCCTCAATTAATGGCTTTATAAGTTTTTATTGACAAGACTGCCCTCTGCTGAAGTTCTTAAATACTGTACATTGCCTCTTGGTAGGCACAAAAAAAGGTTTCAGTTTAAAATTCTGCACCTATTCTTGATATAAACCCCTAAAAAATCAATTAATTAAGGGTAATTCTTTAACATGATAAAGGAGATAACAAATTTCTAGTTTTTCAAATGAAAAAGCTAAAAGCCTGGATTGTCACAAATAAGTAAAGGTTGAAAACTAGATTGCTCGGGAATCTTAACAAGCCAATATTGTGCACTGCTACAAATTGTTCTGTACTTTCCCTTGACCTTCATCCTTGGCAGAAAGCTCATGTGATTCCTCTTCTAGTGCTCTTTATAGCTCATGTAGTGATAGAATTTCTGATATTTATTCTGTTATGGTACATTGACAACTTCTATTCCTTCCCATTATTTTAACATGTTGGGAAAAGTGCCTGAGTTAAATGATACTTTTACAATGGATGTAAAAACATCAGTATTAAAAAAGAAACCTGCACATTGAGGTGGCTGACTTCAAGTAGAAAGAGAAAATTTGGATTTCAGCTAGCTCTTTGTCTGACTTAAAATGATATAAAATGATGAGAATCTATCCAGGTGAATTTCTTCAGTGGGACAGAGCCTGTTCATGAGCATCTCTAGAAAAGATTGACAACCCTCATGTTCCTCAAGGGACTGAGGAACATTTCTTCAGAGTCTGATTATGTTCAATTCCAATGGTCTAGTCACTGTACTTTGGTTAATTAATGCTAAGGTTGATTTTATTTTCAACATTAATCAATAATGTTGATTTTGTTTTCTAACTTCCTGGCTCACACTTTCACTTAACTCATATTGAACTAGCAATGAATTGAAACAGATTTTGCTTAAACTGCTACTAGTGTAATTTTTAAATCTAATACAAAATTTCAGATGCGGTTGATCATAGTTTTGAACTGAGAACTTTCAAATCTTGATTTTGATATCTACCAAATTTAATAGAACTTTCAGCTTTATGTCCTTAAATTGATAAATTCATTCTCTATTTTCAAAATTAGTTAGGTGTCTAATTTAATTTTGGCAAGTCTTAATGAAATTGTCATAAACCTTAGTGATTATAATTTTTTTTGCTAAGGTACCAAATCACTTATTTAATAAATAATTCTAAAATATTATATGAATCACAGTCATTTATTTATTTAAACATTTATGCTTTATGCTTTCATTTATCACCTAGTATATATCAAGAATTGTACATGCTGCTAACGGATAAAATTGATGTATCTTCTGTGTTCAATGACTCAGTCTAGTGGTGGAAAAAAATGACCCACATTCACAGTGTGATGTATTCTGTAGCAGATACTTATATCTAGTGTCATTAAATAGTCATCAAAAATTTATCTATGCTAATTTTATGCTTTTTATAAATCTGAAGTGTCAACTGTGTGGATGATTTCTTCCTCTTACAAAAGATTTCATGTTGCATAAAATGTAACATATTCACATTTGATCTCCTGAATTTGAAAACTATGTCAGATTTATATAACGGAGTATTCTTGTTCTTAGGAAATACTCACTGAGATGTTAAAAGCTAAAGGCATGCTATATGCAGCTTACACTCAAATTGATTAGAAAGATAGAATACAAGTGTATGTGTGAGAGAGAGACAGGAAAAAAGAGAAAGCGAAATTTAAAAAGCAAATGTGCCAAATTGTTAAAAATTTGAGTAAAGTGTAAAAATTGAGAGTTCTTTGACTGTTATTGCAACTTTTCTGCAAGTTTAAAATTATTTCAAGATTTAAAATTTAAAATTCCTAATGCCTGAGCAACACCCCATTCCAATTATATCAGAACCTCTGGGGATAAATCCAGGCATAAGAATTTTTTTATACCTCCAAGGTAATTCTAATGTGAAGTTCAGTTTAAAAAGCAGAATACTAAAAATCCCCAGAAGCATCAAGAATAGTTGTCTTCCCTGTGATATCGCAGCTCTACATTACTACTCTACCTCCAAATAGTATTGTCCTGTGACAGAAAAGAGGCTCCCAAACAGGCAGAACATCCATTTTATTGCAACCAATCCTCCAGGTTTAGAAAGTTCAAATTTATGGAATTTGACAAGATAGCCTCTGCTTGTTTCATATATGTGTGCTGCTCTCTTATTGAGAGAAGTTCAACACTGTTTCTTGCAGAAGAAATATGTGAAAATTTGTGCTTTGCAGTTAGCACTTTTTTCCCACCAGGATCATTTTGGTTCCAAATCAAAGAAGTCCAACTAAAATCAGTTTAAGTGAAAAAGAAAAATTGATAATGGAAATAACTTGGACTTCAAATATGACAAGATCCAATGACTCCAACATGTTATCAAAAGCTTTGATCAGGCCCTCAATTCTCTCCATCCAGCTGCCATGTGACTGCCGGCAACCCCATATTTCATTGCCTTATCTTAGCAATTTATTCATACAGCAAACACTTGATGGCACTGACTAGACCTGCTTTAATCACATGGCATTCCTCAACCATCGCTATGGCAAAAGCTGGCTGCTATGATGGGCACACACTGAATCACATGCCAACCCTATGGCCTGGGGTTTGGGCAACTATTATCAGAAGCTCTAATGAGACCACAAGGACTGAAGTAGTTTCCCCAAGAAAGGGATGCTGGGCAGGCTGTCCAATAAACCAACACCTCTCCTATGGCTTCAGCACTGATCATCATCCCCCTACACTCTTTCCTTTTCCTCTTTTTATGTTACTTTGTTCAATTACGGTTGGGGCAGGGGTTCTAAAAGCTTGTCCTTATGCTCTCATCTCTCCTAGAACTTCCTTGCCTCAAATATTTCTGACTGTCAGATCACATCTACAAGTACCCCATCACCCAAGATGCTACTGATCTAAGAACATGAATATATTTGAAGTTTTATGGGTTTTCCTACTTCTTTATTATACACCTTGGATTTTAAGGTTGTTTTTCTCTACACACCGCAAATGATCTCCTCTTGATGGAGAATATTAGTAGTGGAATGAACTGGGAAGACCCACATCCCTTCATTTATTAAAAGAAATTTTAAAAATATCTTTCTGGTTTATCAGAGATAATAACCACCAACAACAAATTACCTCCTGCATATCAGATACAATAATATCTGCCAGGCTGAGGAAATAGGTATGTTTTCCTTATCAAAAGAGTTATTTCTTTGAGTTTCTTGCAAGAGTTGTTGTTTTGGAAGGGGCAAGGTATTAACAGGAGGTGATTTGGTTATTTGTTGCTGTGCAACAAACTACCCCAAATTTAGTGACTTAAAATGATAAACATCTGTTACTTCACCATTTGCGTGGGTTAAGCATTCAGAAGCAGCTTAGCTGGGAGGCCCTGACTTACGGTCTCTCATGAAATTGTAGTGGAGCTGTCAGCTAGTGCTGCAGTGACCTCAAGGCTCAGCAGGGGGAGATATATTCCCATGCTCATTCATAGGCCTCAGTTCCTCACCGTATAGACATCTTCATAGGCTAAGTGTCCTCACAACATGGTAACTGGGTTCACTCTCCCCAAGCTTCCCTGTGACATGGCAACTAGATCCCCCACAGCAAGCTGTGATTCAAGAGAGGGCAAAAGAGTGCACCCACAATGGAAATCACAGTCTTTTTGTCACCTAATATCAGAGATGACATCTCATCACTTCAGCCATATTCTATGCAGTTGAAGTAAGTCCAACCCATCATTCAGGGCCCCAGTAATGAAGCTCCTCTGCTTGAGAAGAAGAGTACCAAATAATTTGTAGTCATATCTTTAAAATCATTACAGGAGCACTGGCTCTCCTCATGAGAAATTATGTTATGTGTCTGATAAAAATTAATACTTGCCTTGGTAGCATTATTTGCATACTAGATTTTTTTAAAGTGAGGATTTAGCTACAGTGAACCTTGAAAGGGGTACTGAATGCTATGTGGTACTCACATTCATGGGACTGGGCCTATCTCTCCACCTTTGGATTGGCAGCTGCTACCTGGAAGAGCTTCCTGTGCTAGCAGCTTAAGCTGGAGGGGCTCCAGTGCACAAATCATAACAAGAGCCTGAGTGTAGAACTAATGTCTATGAGGAGAGATGGGTTTCCCCAAGGGGAAAGAGTGAAGAACACATGATGAAGGGAAATGTGGATTAAGTCCATGACATTAAGGGGAAAAAATGCTAAGTGTTCTTTTAGGACAACTCCTTTTCAAAGACCTAAGACTTCCCACTACATTAAAGTTATCATCTTTATACTTCCCATGTATATCACTGTCCTTTAGAAAGACTCTCTGATTTAAAGAACTACATGCTCTCTCCTAATAATGTATTTATGTGATCTTTAACATAATGGGGACACAGTAGATATTCAGGGAAGAAACAGTAAATATACCAAATTATCCTGCAAGGACTCTGGTGTGAACAGAGCCAAAAATGGAATTACAGATTGTTGAAAGTGGAGAAGAGACATTAAGATGAGTGGAGAAGAAACCTGAAAGTGCCACAGAGAATAAGACTAAAATTTCCAAATGCCCCTCAGGGAACAGCAGATGACATCTATCAAGAAAGAAAAAAGAAAAGGCTTATGACAACCAGGTTACACATATTTGATTGATAGACAAGGCGTGGGGGTCACCAATTCTACCTCCTACAACCAAAGATTGACTTGATCAAAAGAAACAAAAGAGTGTGATCAGAGTCAGCCTATTTTTCAACAAAGTCACAACAGAAATCTAGCATGGCTCTGTTAAGATGTTCTCAGCCCTAGGAAGAACAAGAAAGAACCCAGCAAGAGCAAGAAAGAACCCAGCAGTTCAAATATCCTCTCACCATTTGATCACCTTAAGTCTTAATTCTTAGCACTATTGAGAAGAACCATGTTTCCAAATAACAGGGCCGCACACCTGTTTACAGGAGAAAGGCTCCAATTTTAACACAGTTATCTCTAAGAAAAAGTAATAAGAGATGTAATTATCATCTCTGCACAATATCAATTAGGAATCTTGTCATTGTATTTGGGAGAAAATCCTATTCCAAACGGCTTCAGGCAAGCTTAAGAAACACTGCAGGTTTATATGAAGCTATACACTGGGATCTGGCTCAAATTCTCTGTATCTGATTGGAGACACAGCAAGATAGATTAGCATGGTAAGGGAACTTTCTCCCCTGAGATAAACTCTTCTGCCTCAATATTATTGCCTGGCTGTCTTTATACTGGGCTTTTCCTGAGAACTCCAATAACATCTTTGCTTCTCAGTCTTTCCTCCTACAATCCCTAAAACTGTGACTCTTCCCCAGATTAGCTCTCTCCTCATGAAGCAACACAGGCATTCCAAGCTTCAGATATCCTCTCACCATTTGATTACCTTGTCTTAATTTTCTTATATATTATTGCTAACTGTAGTCATCCTACAATATGTAGAATACCAGGACTTAATCCTCCTATCTGACTGGTATGCTTTAATAAATCTCTCCCTATTCCTCCCTTCCCCCTTCCCTTCCCAGCCTCTAGGATTCTTGGTTCTACTTTTTACTTCTATGAGATCAACTTTTTTTAACTTCCACATGTGAGTGAGAACATGCAGCATTTAATTTTTATGTTCCTGGTTTATTTCATTTAACATAATGTCCTCCAGTTCCATCTATGTTGCCACAAATGATAAGATTTCATTATTTTATGGCTATATAATATTCTACTGTGTAGGTATGCCACAGCTTATCCATTCATCCATTGATGAACACCTAGGTTGACTTCCTGTCTTAGCTGTTGTGAATAGTGTTGCAATAAACATGAAAGTTCAGATGTCTCTTTAATATAATAACTACCTTTGCTTTGGATAAATTCCTAGTAGTGTTTTCTCTTTATCTTCAGCTTCTTATTTCACATCCTCACCCAATTCTGACAATCCTGGTGTTTGAGCTCATTATGTAAACTCCCACTTGCGTTTCACCTTATAGTTCAGATGTGACAATTAGCTCCACATTTTTAGCTATGATGTGGACTGCTCTTATTGACCACAAACCTAATTTTTCTTCTGTCCAAGGTGTTCCAAGATGAAAAAAAAAAAAGAGAAGGAAAAAAGTTAACTCTTGTCCAAGATCTGGGATTAACTATAAGTTTTAAAGAATACTTAGAAAGCAAGGGTTTCCTGGCATGGATAAAAATATCCTGGGTTCAGGGGTAGAAAAAAAAAAGATCTAAGAGGAATTCAACAGAGATAGATGCCTCTGAGAAGGTCCTTCTACAACCTGTCTCCCACACCCAAAACCAACATCAGATTTGAAGCACCCAGGAGGGTGTAACAGACCCTCAAGTAAATTTGGAAAAAAGGAAAGTAAAAGACACCTGTGTCTGACCTGGTGAAGCCTGAGGAGGCAGCAAGCCTGGTTAAAGAAAACTTTCTGTTCAGCAGGAATCTATATAGATTAGAAATGACAGGATATGCTTAGTACTTTGGTTGTGGTGATATTATCACAGGTGGATACCTAGGGCCAAACCCATCAAGATAAATATACTAAATGTGTCCAACTTTTATACATCAATGATACCTCAACAATGCTTTAAAAAGAATAAAAGAAAGAACTAACTGCATAAAGATACTTAGACAAATGGTCACCATCTACCCTAGCATGGTACAGTCAAGGGCAAAATACTTTCTCAGATCACCAGAATAGGTATGAATATGATCTGGAAGATGGCTGAGCCAGAGAGACGGGTAGTTCTTTGGACAGAGGGACACAGTAGTGGATGTCAGAGTTGACTAAGAACTAGAGCCAAGTAGAAGCTCAAAGGTTTCAGCCAGTGCCAGTGTCAGAGCAACCAATGGAGACCTGCATGGATAAGGGTGCAGCAGCAGGTGACTAACAACCAGGCCCACCCTGGCCCCGCTAATGTCTTGATAGAATTGCATGTTACCTCAGGAAGAGGTAGCATCAAGAAGTCTAAGACAGTATTTTGAAAAGAGCCTTTATAAGAGCAACATGTACTCTACTCAAATTATAGCAACTACAAATATTAAATTTATGGTGAAGCCTGGGTAGAATAATGGTGAAATCATTGATGCCAAAAAAGTCAGAAGTTCACACATGGTAACTCATTTTAAGCAGGGATGACATGATTTTGAACATAAAGCCTACAGCAGCTAACCACTCCATTAAGTCGCAAGGAAAAAAATTCATCTTGTTGATACCATAATAGAAAAGGATTGGTGATTAACAGTACAAACAATAGGCAACACTGCAGACTTCTCAATTGGTTCAGCTTACATGATTCTAGCTGGATAACTAAAGTTGAGAACAAATTTCTATGCAATGGATGGCCAAAGTCTTGCACCAAGATCAGCTACAGACAAGAACAGAACTTTCCCTGAAAATTCAAAAAAGTGGTATCAAGATCCTGAAGCATTTCTTCAAAGAATTGTAACAGGAATTGAAACATGGCTTTACCAGTACAATCTGAAATCAAAACAAAATCAAAGCAATGGCTACTGAGAGGTGAAAGTGGTCCAGTCAAAGCAAGAGTGGATGGGCAAAGGGCAAAAGTCAGGGCAAAAATTTACTTGGAAATCTCTCAGTGTTTTGCTTGTAGGCTTTCTGGAGGGCCAAAATTAACAATACTGCTTATTATGAGAATTTTCTGAGAACATTAGCCAAAGCATTAGTAGAAAAATGCTTGGGAGAGCTTCATCCGAGTCCTTCACCATAGCAATGCTCCTGGTCATTTATCTCATGGAACAAGGAAAATTGTGTGAGAGTTCTGATAGAAAATTATTAGGCATCCATATTAGAGTTTTATTTTGGTTGCTTTGAACTTCTTTTTGTTTCTTGTTTTCTTCATGATGGTATATGTTTTCCTTTTGCTTCAATGTATAGAATTCCCTTAATCATTTCTTGTAGAGCAAGTCTATTGGTGTCGGATTCTCTCAGCTTTTGGTTTTCAGGGAAAGACTTTATTGTTATTACATTTTGAAGGTGTCCATTTCCAGAGGTAGTATTTGTGGCTGGCAGAATTTTTTTCTTTGAACACTTTGAATATATCATTTCATTCTCTACCGGCTTGTACAGTCTCTCCTGTGACAATCACTCCTAATCCGTTGAGGCTTCCCTAATATATGACTTGATGGTTTTATCGTACTGTTTTTAGAATTTTCTCTTTGCTTTATTTGACTGTTGACATTTGACTCTTATGTGCCTTGGAGAAGGCCTTTCGGGTTGTGATGTTTGAGGTCCTGTATTTGGATGTCCCAATCTCTTGCTAGACTTGACAAATTTTTAACTAATATTTTGTTTAAAGTTTGTTTCCATGCCCTTATCCATCCCTCCTTCTTCTGGAATACTCAAAATTAAACGTCTGGTTACTATATGGCATCTTGGGAGACATTGGCTTAATTGTAGAAACCATTTTAAGGACCTACATTTTGATTCATTTATCACAAGAAATTGAAAATTTCATAAAGTCAGGAGAGAGACTACTCAGAGAGTTGTATATCAAAAGAAAAATTTGTATATCATATGCATAGCTATTAGAACTCATGCATAGCTCTCAGGCATAGCTATGAGAGTTTCTCCTATGTCTTGACCCAGAGCTGGTGCTACTTTGTCAGTGATTGGGTCTTTGGAAGGAGGCAATGCTCACTAGCCTAAGGTTAAGTGTCTGTAACCTCACCTCCCACTGTTTTAGCAATGTCAGGCAGTGTTGTGAAACTTTTAGTTATACATTTTCAAAGGTCATAGAGAAATAAAATCATGACTTCTTTTATATGTGTTACAAAGCAACACAAATTCCTCATGTTGTTATAAAGTTATATAAAAAACAGGTAAGCAGATATCTTTAAAAGGGATTATTTTCAAATGATTAATGACAGACTCATTTTTTTTTAAGTGAACACATAGCTTTTGTCTCAGGACAGTTTCTTCTCTTCTCCTTAAGAACATTGATAATAAATTCTACCATAGATGTCTTACTACAGTTGTTGATATTTAGATACACATGTTTACCTTTTTAGCATCTTGGAATTTGTGATGTATGGCAGATCACACCTTCCAAAGATGGCCAAAAGATTATCTCTCACCTGGTGCTTTCTGATGACAATGGGACCTTGATATCCTCCCTGCAACTGGTGACATCGGATTCCTCCCCCTTGAACCTCAGTGGACCTTTGTAACTGTTTTGATCAATAGAGCATGTAAGAAGTGATGCTTAGTAAATTTTGAGTCCAGATCATAGAGATGACATGGAATTCTAACTTGTTCTCTCAGGAACCTGTCCACATGTTGTGAGGAAGCCCATGCTGTGAGATAGAGATCTACAATTAGTTTGCAAAATAATTGGAGATTGAATTATCTCCAAACATTTAATGACCATGTTGTAGTCACTGGTTGAATTGTTTCAGAATTATACAATAAATTTCCAAACAGTTATGGGTATATAGCTAAAGATGTAATGATCATCCCACTGTACCTACAATAGTAATACCTGTTTTATATCGTTAGCCCTTTTGTCTTTATAATTGTCCTTTGATAATTTCTTTCATTGTGTTTAGTCCTCAAATGAAGAAATAAAAGCTCAGTATGATTGACTGACATTTTCAGTCATATAGCTGATAAGTATTAGTCTGCTTGGTTAAATTTATTACTGAGTAGTTTATTTTTGTAGCTTTGTAAAGGGAATTGCGTACATGATTTTTCTTTCCTGCTAGTTTATTGTTGTTATATAGAAATGCTACTAATTTTTGCATATTGATATTTTATACTGCAATGTTACTGAATTTGTTTTTTAGTTCTAAGAGTTTTTTGGAGGAGTTTTTTCGTGGAGACTTGTTTTTCCTGTTTTGGTTTTTTGGGTTTTTTTTTTTTAATACTTTGAGTTCTAGGGTACATGTGCACAACATGCAGGTTTGTTACATATGTATACATGTGCCATGTTGGTGTGCTGCACCCATTAACTCGTCATTTACATTAGGTATATCTCCTAATGCTATCCCTCTCCCCTCCCTCCCCCCCACAATAGGACCTGGTGTGTGATGTTCCCCTTCCTGTGTCCAAGTGATCTCATTGTTCAATTCCCACCTGTGATTGAGAACATGTGATATTTGGTTTTCTGTTCTTGCGATAGTTTGCTGAGAATGATGGTTTCCAGCTGCACCCATGTCCCTACAAAGGACACGAACTCATCCTTTTTTATGGCTGCATAGTATTCCATGGTGTATATGTGCCACATTTTCTTAATCCAGTCTGTCACTGATGGACATTTGGGTTGATTCCAAGTCTTTGCTATTGTGAATAGTGCCGCAATAAACATACGTGTGCATGTGTCTTTATAGCAGCATGAATTATAATCCTTTGGGTATATACCCAGTAATGGGATGGCTGGATCAAACGGTATTTCTAGTTCTAGATCCTTGAGGAATCGCCACACTGTTTTCCACAATGGTTGAACTAGTTTACAGTCCCACCAACAGTGTAAAAGTGTTCCTATTTCTCCACATCCTCTCCAGCACCTGTTGTTTCCTGATTTTTTAATGATTGCCATTCTAACTGGTGTGAGATGGTACCTCATTGTGGTTTTGATTTGCATTTCTCTGATGGTGAGTGACGATGAGCATTTTTTCATGTGTCTGTTGGCTGTATGAATGTCTTCTTTTGCGAAGTGTCTGTTCATATCCTTTGCCCACTTTTTGATGTTTTTTTTTTTTTTCTTGTAAATTTGTTTGAGTTCTTTATAGGTTCTGGATATTAGCCCTTTGTCAGATAAGTAGATTGCAAAAATTTTCTCCCGTTCTGTAGGTTGCCTGTTCACTCTGATGGTAGTTTCTTTTGCTGTGCAGAAGCTTATTAGTTTAATTAGATCCCATTTGTCAATTTTGGCTTTTGTTGCCGTTGCTTTTGGTGTTTTAGACATGAAGTCCTTGCCCATGCCTATGTCCTGAATGGTATTACCTAGGTTTTCTTCTAGGGTTTTTATGGTTTTTAGGTCTAACATTTAAGTCTCTAATCCATCTTGAATTAATTTTCATGTAAGGAGTAAGGAAAGGATCCAGTTTCAGCTTTCTACTTATGGCTAGCCAATTTTCCCAGCACCATTTATTAAATAGGGAATCCTTTCTCCATTTCTTGTTTTTGTCAGGTTTGTCAAAGATCAGATGGCTGTAGATATGTGGTATTATTTCTGAGGGCTCTGTTCTGTTCCATTGGTCTATATCTCTGTTTTGGTACCAGTACTATGCTGTTTTGGTTAATGTAGCCTTGTAGTATAGTTTGAAGTCAGGTAGCATGATGCCTCCAGCTTTGTTCTTTTGGCTTAGGATTGTCTTGGCAATGCGGGGTCTTTTTTGGTTCCATATGAACTTTAAAGCAGTTTTCTTCCAATTCTGTGAAGAAAGTCATTGGTAGCTTAATGGGGATGATATTGAATCTATAAATTACCTTGGGCAGTGTGGCCATTTTCACAATGTTGATTCTTCCTATCCATGAGCATGGCACGTTCTTCCATTTATTTGTGTCCTCTTTTATTCCACTGAGCAGTGGTTTGTAGTTCTCCTTGAAGAGGTCCTTTACATCCCTTGTAAGTTGGATTCCTAGGTATTTTATTCTCTTTGAAGCAATTGTGAATGGGAGTTCATTCATGATTTGGCTCTCTGTTTGTCTGTTACTGGTATATAAGAATGCTTGTGATTTTTGCACATTGATTTTGTATGATCAGACTTAGCTGAAGTTGCTTATCAGCTTAAGGAGATTTTGGGCTGAGATGATGGGGTTTTCTAAATATACAATCATGTCATCTGCAAACAGGGACAATTTGACTTCTTCTTTACCTAACTTCTTTACTTTCGAATTCAAGCAGTGCAGATACTGCTCAAGGCTCAGGTGAATCAACACCTGAATTTTATGTCTTCCCAATGACCTGTAACAACTTTGGGGGATCTTTAATCCTTCTATCTCCTGTTATCTGTGGAAGAGAGCCAAAATTAAAGTCTCATTTGGGAAGTGTGTTTTAATTCTAACACCTGATACTCAGGTTTCAACCATTTCCCAATCCTAATCATTAATGAGCAATGTAAGGGGAGAATATTGAGACTATTTATTGACCAATTTTCATACATTTTAGTCAGCATGGCAGCTATTGATATGTCTTTTTTACATTATTAACTGAAGAATAATAGATGCCCTTTGCAGACATTATGACATTATGAAACCAAAAGAAACCCAAAGGAATCAAATTAGGATTGTAATGTGGATGCCTTATGATTTTCCATCAGAGCTCTCACGCAACAGTCCTGTTTGATGAGAGAAATGAGCAGGAGGAAATGTTGTGGTGGAGGACTCTGCTGAAGCACCTCCAGGCATTTCTCTACTAAAGCTTTGGCTTTCTCACAATATTCTTAGAATAAGCAGATATTGTCATGCTTTTGCCCTCCAGAAAGTCAGCGAGCAAAATGCCTTGAGCCTCCCAATAAACTCTTGCCATGGCATTTGCATTTTCCTTATCTACTTTACTTGACTGGACTTTTCTACCTCTTCGTAGCTATTGCTTTGACTGTATTTGTTTTCAGGATTGTACTGATAAAGCCAGGTTGCATCTCCCGTTACAATTCCTTGAAGAAATGCTTCAAGATCTTCATCCCCTTTATTTAAAAATTCATAGAAAGTTCTCCTCCTGTCTGTAACTTATCTTTTGCTACATTTTTGGCATCCATTGAGGACAAATTTCACTCAACATTAATTATTCAATTAGAATCAGGTGAGGGGAACCAGTGGAGAATTTTGTAGTGTTGGCTGTTGTTTCTATTGTTAACCATTGGTTGTCTTCTAATAGGGTATAAGGAAGATGAATTTTATCCGTGCAATTTGATATGAATCCTCTGCCTCTATGGGCTGTAGGTTCAATGTCATCTCATCCCTTCTTGAAATGAGTTATTTACTTGTAAACTGCCAATTTTTTGGCACATTATCCCCATCAGTGTTTCAGAAAGCATCGTTGATTTCACCTTCTACCCAAGTTTTACCATGAATTTAATGTTTGTACCCTCTTTAATTTTAGAAGAATTCATGTATCTCTTATAGGGGATCTTTTGAACCTGCTCTCATTTTTCTTGATGCCTCAAGTAGCTCCTGTTCAGACACATTAGAGCATGTCAGTCTGAGTTTATTTTGGTGTAAAAGAAAATTGGAATCCATTCATGTTATTTTTTTAATATAACATACATTTTCCTTGAACATTTTAAAGTCCCATTGCATTACAGGGACTCAGGATGGGGTCAAAGCAAGGAGCAAGATTGTAGCAGGAGATTAGGCACCTGTACATGCATCAAAGACCTCAGCCATCCACCTTCCATCTAAAATGGTTGTAAATTTATCATGCACCAAGTAGGCATCTTAATTCCAATCTTCCTAATCCAATGAGGTTTGCTACAGTTAACTTTGACTTTTCCTACTGATTAGGCAAATTGTTTTCTTATTTCTCCTGGCATAAATAGAGATGTTTGTTGAAGGAGGAATGTAATACCAGTGATGAAATATTCTCCAGCTATGTGGCAAGTCAAATGGCTTTAACGAGGCTTCACGTGCTTTAAGGGAGGCACAGGGTAACCCCTTGGGCCTAGCAGATGCCCTGATGTTATATGATTATCTCTGGTTTCATCAAACATTATTTCAAAAAAGAAACAACATGAAAAGTCCCTCCTATGTAGCTTATGGTAGCCCTTCAGGTAGTAAAGGGAGGTCAGAGAGAAGGAGCAGAGGGGAGTGCCAGGCAGATGTGTGTATGGCTGAGGAAGCTGTAGTCCTGGATGGAAGCAGGATTCTGCTTGTCTGCGGAGTCCAGGAAGAGAACTGGTGATGCTTCCAAATATCACTCAGCTTATGCCCTGTTCCTGACCTTCTCCAGTGTCAGCAATGAGTGAAAGAGATTAGTGTATCAGGAAGAATAAATATCAGGTATGAACCTGTCAGACACAACCAAAACAGAGGTGACCAAAGAGCTGAAAGAGAGACTGTCAGTGACTTAAGATGGAGTCAAAGCAAGGAGCAAGACTGTAGCAGGAGATTAGGCACCTGTACATGCATCAAATACCTCAGCCATCCATCTTCCACCTAAAATGGTTGTAAATTTATCATGTACCAAGTAGGCATTTTAATTCCAATCTCCTAAAACCTACTATCATATGAATTTCTTTGTTATAGCGGCCCAAACAAAATATCATGAACTGAGTGTCTTAAACAATAGAAATTATTTTTTTCACAGTTCTGGATGCACAAGTTCATGATGAACGTGTCAGCAGGTTCAGTTCTTCTGGGGCTTGTCTGCTTATCATCTAGATATCTGTCTTCTTGCTGTGTCCTCCCCTGAGGCTGAGTCTGTGCCTACATACTTCTTGTGTCTCTTTGTGTGCAAATTTCCAGTTCTAAGACATTTCCACTTCTTATGAGGGCACCAATCTTATTGGATTTAGTTCCACTGAAACTCCCTCATTTTAGCTTGATCACCTATTCTTAGGGCTGTGTTCTAAACACAATCATATTCTAAGGAACAAGAGATTGGCTGTGGATTTTTGTATACCTATGCCTACCATATTTTGCTAAATGTTTGATTATATGGAGATTATTTCTTTGGAACTTTGAGCTGTGGGAAGACAACACAAACATGACCATTCACGGCTGACAGAAGGTTGGCCCTTAGCCTGGTCAGACCCACGCAGATTGTCTAATGTTCTTTGGATCTGGCTCTAGCCAGAAAAGTCTTGGTGTTGTAGGATACAGGTGTCTTAATGTGTTCTATTATTAATATTCATGGAGAGGTTAAAACAAAGTTGGCCACAAAAGCTACCAAGGGTTTTTAGAAATGAACAGAATGAATACACAGTTCTTAAATGAAATATCCTGTTTCATATCTTTAAAATTTTTTGCTTGCTCTACCCCTTTGTTAGAATGTTTATCAGATTCAGTTTGGGCTTTACATCTTTTAGGAAATTTTTTTTTTTATACAGACTCTCTGTCACCCAGGCTGGAGTGTGGTGTCATGATCATGGCTTACAGCATCCTTGAATGCCTGTGCTCAGGGGAATCCCCCAGCTTCAGCCTCTGGAGTTGCTTGAATTACAGGTTCATGACACCATACCCATTTATTTCTTTTTTATTTATTTTAAAATTTTCTTGAAGAAATGGAGCCTCACTTTGTTGCTCAGGTTGGTCTTGAACTCCTGGACTCAAGGGATCCTCCCGCCTCACTTTTCCAAAGTCCTGGGATAACAGGCATGAGTCGTCATGTTCAGTCATTCTTCTAGGAAAAATTTTTAATCACTCCCACTTATAATGAGTGGCCATAATTGTACTCAAGTAAGATAGTCTGGTATCCACATAAAAGCCTCAAGCATATTTCATTGATCAATTTCTTAGTGCCTGTGATATCTGTCTCCCAGATTGTTCTTTCACACAGAAATTTTTTTCATTTTTGCAAAATTCTGAAATGAAATTCTCCTCACTCTCTTTCCCACATGTATTTGTTGACATTTTGTGTTCTAAATCAATCTTCCCTGTGTTCATTTTTCCTTTTCTGGCTTCTTTTTAAATAAAATTTGAGACAATTTTTAAATCTAATCTTCTAAGTAAGTGTCTATAATTATTCTTACTCCTTTCTTTTTCTTTTTGTTTTTAAAATTTGCATCAATATACTGTGTTTCCAAGGTCTTTTTGCTGAGTTTGTGTTGGTAGCTTTCTTTTCATCTGCTGACTTTTCTGCTATATCAAGTAGCTTCTGCTCACCGTTTCACCCTTTTCATAGAAAGTGTAGGTGTGTCAGTATCAACAGCTGCCACTTATTTCTGGCCTTGAATAAGTCTTGTGCTGTCATTCAGTTTTTGTTCATGGATAGTGATAACTTCAGGATGACCTTGTTTGAGGTATTGTGTGTGGCGATGTGACTGGAAATCCTAAAGACAGGCCACTTGATCATTTGGATAAGAGGATCCCGTGTTGTACACATAAGAATCTATTCCTGGCTGGGCACGGTTGCTCACGCCTGTAATCCCAGCACTTTGGGAAACCGAGGCAGGCGGATCACGAGGTCAGGAGACTGAGACCATTCTGGTTAATGAGGTGAAACCCCGTCTCTACTAAAAAATACAAAAACAATTAGCCGGGCATGGTGGCGGGCGCCTGTAGTCCCAGCTACTCGGGAGGCTGAGGCAGGAGAATGGCGTGAACCCGGAAGGCGGAGCTTGCAGTGAGCCGAGATCCGGCCGCTGCACTGCAGCCTGGGTGACAGAGAAAGAGTCGTCTCAAAAAACAAAAATAAAAATAAAAATCTGTTCCTCCCCTTCCAGAATGGTTTGAGAATACAAGGGGATTTCAAAAACTTTGTGGAAGAAAGTAATTACAATATAAAACTAGACATTATATAAACTTTGTTTCTTAACATAAGCTCCATCACGTTCAAGAAGTTTGGCAAGTAATGATACAAGTAATTTAGCCTGCCTATAAAGAATTGAAGGTTCTGGGAATTTCACCATATAAATGCAGTCTTTTCACATTATTAACTGAAGAAAACAGAGTACACTTTAAAGATATTTTAATATTAGAAAAAAAGCAGAAGTCCAAAGATACTACATCAGAACTGTAAGTTGGGTGCCTAGGGATTTTCTTTTTCTTTCTTTCTTTCTTTTTTCTTTTCTTTTTTACTTCCATAGGTTGGGGAACAGGTGGTATTTAGTTATGTGAATAAGTTCTTTAGTGGTGATTTGTAAAATTTTGGTGCACCCATCATCCGGGCAGTATACACTGCACCCAATTTGTAGTCTTTTACACCTCAACCCTTTCCCACTCTTTCCTCTTGTTTTTTCCTAACTTTTTAATGATCACCATTGCAACTGGTGTGAGATAGTATCTCACTGTGGTTTTGATTTGCATTTCTCTGATGGCCAGTGATGATGAGCAATTTTCATGTGTCTGTTGGCTGTATGAATATCTTCTTTTGAGAAGTGTCTGTTCATATCCATATCCTTTGCTCACTTTTTGATGGGATTGTTTGTTTTTTTCTTGTAAATTTGTTTGAGTTCTTTGTAGGTTCTGGATATTAGCCCTTTGTCAGATGAGTAGATTGCAAAAATTTTCTCCTATTCTGTAGGTTGCCTGTTGGTAGTTTCTTTTGCTGTGCAGAAGCTCTTTAGTTTAATGAGATCCCATTTGTCAATTTTGGCTTTTGTTGTCGTTGCTTTTGGTGTTTTCGACATGAAGTCCTTGCCCATGCCTATGTCCTGAATGGTATTACCGCGGTTTTCTTCTAGGGTTTTTATGGTTTTAGGTCTAACATTTAGGTCTCTAATCCATCTTGAATTAATTTTCATATATGGAGTAAGGGAAGGATCCAGTTTCAGCTTTCTACTTATGGCTAACCAATTTTCCCAGCACCATTTATGAAATAGGGAATCCTTTCCCCATTTCTTGTTTTTGTCAGGTTTGTCAAAGATCAGATGGTTGTAGATATGTGGCATTATTTCGGAGGGCTCTGTTCTGTTTCATTGGTCTATATCTCTGTTTTGGTACCAGTACCATGCTGTTTTGGTTACTGTAGCCTTGTAGTATAGTTTGAAGTCAGGTAGTGTGATGCCTCCAGCTTTGTTCTTTTGGGTTAGGATTGTCTTGGCAATGTGGGTTTTTTTTTTTTTTTTGGTTCCATATGAACTTTAAAGCAGTTTTTTCCAATTCTGTGAAGAAAGTCATTGGTAGCTTGATGGGGATGGCATTTAATCTATAAATTAACTTGGGCAGTATGGCCATTTTCACGATATTGATTTCTTCCTATCCATGAGTATGGTATGTTCTTCCATTTATTTGTGTCCTCTTTTATTTCACTGAGCAGTGGTTTGTAGTTCTCCTTGAAGAGGTCCTTCACATCCCTTGTAAGTTGGATTCCTAGGTATTTTATTCTCTTTGAAGCAATTGTGAATGGGAGTTCATTCATGATTTGGCTCTCTATTTGTCTGTTATTGGTGTATAAGAATGCTGTGATTTTTGCACATTGATTTTGTATCCTGAGACTTTGCTGAAGTTTCTTATCAGCTTAAGGAGATTTTGGGCTGAGACGATGGGGTTTTCTAAATATACAATCATGTCATCTGCAAACAGGGACAATTTGACTTCTTTTCCTAACTGAATATCCTTTATTTCTTTCTCTTTCCTGATTGCCCTACCCAGAACTTCCAACACTATGTTGAATAGGAGTGGTGAGAGAGGGCATCCCTCTCTGTCTTGTGCTGATTTTCAAAGGGAATGCTTCCAGTTTTTGCCCATTCAGTATGATATTGGCTGTGGGTTTGTCATAAATAGCTACTACTATTTTCAGATACGTTCCATCAATACCGAATTTATTGAGAGTTTTTAGCATGAAGGGCTGTTGAATTTTGTCAAAGGCCTTTTCTGCATCTATTGAGATAATCATGTGGTTTTTGTCTTTGGTTCTGTTTATATGTTGGATTACGTTTATTGATTTGCATATATTGACCCAGCCTTGCATCCCAGGGATGAAGCCCACTTGATCATGGTGGATAAGCTTTTTGATGTGCTGCTGGATTCAGTTTGCCAGTATTTTATTGAGAATTTTTGCATCTATGTTCATCAGGGATATTGGTCTAAAATTCTCTTTTTTTGTTGTGTCTCTGCCAGGCTTTGGTATCAGGATGATGTTGGCCTCATAAAACGAGTTAGGGAGGATTCCCTCTTTTTCTATTGATGGGGATCGTTTCAGAAGGAATAGTACCAGCTCCTCCTTGTAACTCTGGTAGAATTCGGATGTGAATCCGTTGGGTCCTGGACTTTTTTTTTCGTTGGTAGGCTATTAATTATTACCTCAATTTCAGAGCCTGCTATTGGTCTATTCAGAGATTCACCTTCTTCCTGGTTTAGTCTTGGGAGAGTGTATGTGCCCAGGAATTTATCCGTTTCTTCTAGGTTTTCTAGTTTATTTGCCTAGTGGAGTTTATAGTATTCTCTGATGGTAGTTTGTATTTCTGTGGGGTCAGTGGTGATATCCCCTTTATCATTTTTTATTGCATCTATTTGATTCTTCTCTTCTTCTTTATTAGTCTTGCTAATGGTCTATCAATTTTGTTGATCTTTTCAAAAAACCATCTCCTGGATTCATTGATTTTTTTAAGGGTTTTTTTGTGTCTCTGTCTCCTTCAGTTCTTCTCTGATCTTAGTTATTTCTTGCCTTCTGCTAGCTTTTGAATGTGTTTGCTCTTGCTTCTCTAGTTCTTTTAATTGTGATGTTAGGGTGTCAATTTTATTTTATTTTATTTATTTTTTTTTTTTAGGCTCAAACAGATCTTTATTAATCAAAATAGGAACCATTACAATAAACACATTATTGCCAATGACAAGTATGTTTGTTTATTCCTATAGCATAAAAATCTGTGCTTTGGAATTTGATGAACTCTTGGAAAGCATTCCCTGCAAAAAAAAAATTGTTGGGCAGCTCAAAGAAGTTGTAGTTGGTTGCTAAGAGGTCAGGTGAATATGGCAGATGAGGCAAAACTTCGTAGCCTAATTCATTCAACTTTTGAAGCATCGGTTGTACGACATGCTGTTGGGTGGTGTTGTGGAGAAGAATTGGGCCTTTTCTGTTGACCAATGTCAGCTGCAGGCATTGCAGTTTTCAGTGCATCACATCAATTTGCTGAGCATACTTCTCAGATGTAAGGGCTTTGCTAGAATTCAGAAAGCTGTAGTGGACCAGACCAGCAGCAGACTACCAAACAGTGACCATGATCTTCTTTTTGTGCAAGTTTGGCCTTGGGGAGTGCTTTGGAGCTGCTTCTCAGTGCAACCACTGAGCTGGTAGTCACTGGTTTTCATATAAAATCCACTTTTCGTCACATGTCACAATCTGATAGAGAAATGGTTCGTTATTGTTATGTAGAATAAGAGAAGATGCCATTTCAAAATGATAATTTTTAAAATTTTCACTCAGCTCATGAGGCGCCCACTTATCAAGCTTTTTCAGCTTTCCAATTTGCTTCAAATGCCGAAGGACCCTAAAGTGGTCGATGTTGAGTTCTTTGGCAATTTCTTGTGTAGTTGTAAGAGGACAACCTAGATGATTGTTCTCAATTAGTCACTGTCAACTTCTGAAGGCCAGCCACTATGTTCCTCACCTTCAAGGCTCTTGTCACCTTCGCAAAGCTTCTTGAACCACCACTGTACTGTATGTTCATTAGCAGTTCCTGAGCCAAATGCATTGTTGATGATACAAGTTGTCTCCACTGATTTAAGACCCATTTTGAACTTGAATAAGAAAATTGCTTAAATTTGCTTTTTGTCTAACATAATTTCCATAGTCTAAAATAAACTTAAAATAAACAGAAAGTAATTAGTCATTAGCAAAATAACATAAAGCGAGAAATGTCCATTAAAAAGATGTGTAACAAACCACATTTATTTAAGAAATGTATTCCAATATCAAATGGCAAATTCCACCAATCCAAAAAAAAATGCAATGAGTTTTCACCAACTAATAAGACTAAAAACTGACTTCACATCAGAAACCAAAGAAGCTGGAAAGCAGTGAGATGACATAGTTAAGGTTGTGGCAGAAAAAGGCGGTCAACTGAGAACTCCATCTACCTCAACTCACATTCAACAACAAAGAGAAAATTAAACATTCCAGAAAACGAAAGCTGAGAGACTAATGCAATAAATATTAAAGTGAATCTTTCAAGCTGAAATGAAAGGATAGTATATGGTTTCTCAAATACAAACTAAGAAATAAAAGAACACCAGGAAATGTTACTACATTGTTCTTTTGAAAGGTCAACATCTTTCTGTTTGTTACTCATTTCTTGTTCTATCTCTTTTAAATACAGTTGTATAAAGCAATAACTATAAAATTATTTGATAGCTTTACAAAAAATACAGAAATAGAAAAAGAGAATTTTAAAACTATGTTAGAAAATAATCTATTTAACAATCACAAAAGACAGGAATGGATGAATAAAGAAATTTTAAAAAAATAAGACATATAGAAAACAAGGAGCAAATAACAGATGCAAATTCTACTTTATCTGTAAATATACTAAATTGAATAATTATACATCCCAAATAAAAGATGGATATTGAAAGAATGGTTAAAAAATAAATACAATCCAATAATACACTGTTTACAAGGACACATTTTACATGGAAAGACACAAATAAGTTGAAAATAAACAAATGGAAAAGATATACAAGGCAAGATTGAATCAAGATGGAGATGGAATAGCAATATCAGGCAACATAGACTTTAAGATAAAATGTTATGAGATTCAAAAAAAGCACATTTTATAATGATGAGTCAAAAATGGAAGATATATGGTTATAAACATGCATGCACCTACAAATAAGGCCTCAAATTTAATGAAGCAAAAACTGACAGAATTAAAGAGAGAGAGAAGTCAACAATTTATTTGGAGATTCAATACCCACTTTTTTGTTTGTTTGTTTTGTTTTTGTTGTTGTTGTTGTTGTTTTATTATTATACTTTAAGTTCTAGGGTACATGTGCATAACGTGCAGGTTTGTACATATGTATACTTGTGCCATCTCCAAGACAATCCTAAGTCAAAAGAACAAAGCTGGAGGCATCACGCTACCTGACTTCAAACTATACTACAAGGCTGCAGTAACCAAAACAGCATGGTACTGGTACCAAAACAGAGATATAGACCAATGGAACAGAACAGAGTCCTCAGAAATAATACCACACATCTACAGCCATCTGATCTTTGACAAACCTGAGAGAAACAAGAAATGGGGAAAGGATTCCCAATTTAATAAATGGTGCTGGGAAAATTGGTTAGCCATAAGTAGAAAGCTGAAACTGGATCCTTTCCTTACTCCTTATACGAAAATTAATTCAAGATGGATTAGAGACTTAAATGTTAGACCTAATACCATAAAAACCCTAGAGGAAAACCTAGGTTGTACCATTCAGGACATAGGCATGGGCAAAGACTTCATATGTCTAAAACACCAAAAGCAACGGCAGCAAAAGCCAAAATTGACAAATGGGATCTCATTAAACTAAAGAGCTTCTGCACAGCAAAAGAAACTACCATCAGAGTGAACAGGCAACCTACAGAATGGGAGAAAATTGTTGCAATCTACTCATCTGACAAAGGGCTAATATCCAGAACCTACAGAGAACTCAAACAAATTTACAAGAAAAAAACAAACAACCCCATCAAAAAGTGGGCAAAGGATATGAACAGACATTTCTCAAAAGAAGACATTCATACAGCCAACAGACACATGAAAAAATGCTCATCATCACTGGCCATCAGAGAAATGCAAATCAAAACCACAATGAGATACCATCTCACATCAGTTAGAATGGCGATCATTAAAAAGTCAGGAAACAACAGGTGCTGGAGAGGATGTGGAGAAATAGGAACACTTTTACACTGTTGGTGGGATTGTAAACTAGTTCAACCATTATGGAAAACAGTATGGTGATTCCTCAAGGATCTAGAACTAGATGTACCATATGACCCAGCCATCCCATTACTGGGTATATACCCAAAGGATTATAAATCATGCTGCTCTAAAGACACATGCACACGTATGTTTATTGCGGCACTATTCACAATAACAAAGACTTGGAATCAACCCAAATGTCCATCAGTGACAGACTGGATTAAGAAAATGTGGCACATCTACACCATGGAATACTATGCAGCCATAAAAAAGGATGAGTTTGTGTCCTTTGTAGGGACATGGATGCAGCTGGAAACCATCATTCTTAGCAAACTATCACAAGAACAGAAAACCAAACACTACATGTTCTCACTCATAGGTGGGAACTGAACAATGAGATCACTTGGACTCGGAAAGGGGAACATCACACACTGGGGCCTATCATGGGGAAGGGGAAGGTGGGAGGGATTGCATTGGGAGTTATACCTGATGTAAATGACGAGTTGATGGGTGCTGACGAGTTGATGGGTGCAGCACAGCAACAGGGTGTCAATTTTAGATCTTTCCTGCTTTCTCTTGTGGGCATTTAGTGCTATAAATTTCCCTCTACACACTGCTTTAAATGTGTCCCTGAGATTCTGGTATGTTGTATCTTTGTTTTCATTGGTTTCAAAGAACATCTTTATTTCTGCCTTTATTTTTTTATGTACCCAGTAGTCATTCAGGAGCACGTTGATCAGTTTCCATGTAGTTGAGTGATTTTGATTGTGTTTCTTAGTCCTGAGTTCTAGTTTGATTGCACTGTGGTCTGAGAGACAGTTTGTTATAATTTCTGTTCTTTTACATTTGCTGAGGAGTGCTTTACTTCCAACTGTGTAGTCGATTTTGGAATAAGTGCAATGTGGTGCTGAGAAGAATGTATATTCTGTTGATTTGGGGTGGAGAGTTCTATAGATGTCTATTAGGTCTGCTTGCTGCAGAGATGAGTTCAATTCCTGGATATCCTTGTTAACTTTCTGTCTCGTTGATCTGTCTAATGTTGACAGTGGGGCGTTCAAGTCTCCCATTATTGTTGTGTGGGAGTCTAAGTCTCTTTGTAAGTCTCTAAGGACTTGGTTTATATATCTGGGTGCTCCTGTATTGGATGCATATATATTTAGAATAGTTAGCTCTTCTTGTTGAATTGATCCCTTTACCATAATGTAATGGCCGTCTTTGTCTCTTTTGATCTTTGTTGGTATAAAATCTGTTTTATCAGAGACTAGGATTGCAACCCCTGTCTTTTTCTGTTTTCCATTTGCTTGGTAGATCTTCCTCCATCCCTTTATTTTGAGCCTATATGTGTCTCTGCACGTGAAATGGGTCTCCTAAATACAACATACTGATGGGTCTTGACTCTTTATCCAATTTGCCAGTCTGAGTCTTTTAATTGGACCATTTAGCCCATTTACATTTAAGGTTAATATTGTTATGTGTGCACTTGATGCTGTCATTATGATGTTAGCTGGTTATTTTGCTCATTAGTTGATGCAGTTTCTTCCTAGCATCGATGGTCTTTACATTTTGGCATGTTTTTGCAGTGGCTGGTACCAGTTGTTCCTTTCCATGTTTAGTGCTTCCTTCAGGAGCTCTTGTAGGGCAGGCCTGGTGGTGTCAAAATCTCTCAACATTTACTTGTCTGTAAAGGATTTTATTTCTCCTTCACTTATGACACTTAGTTTGGCTGGATATGAAATTCTGTGTTGAAAATTCTTTCCTTTAAGAATGTTGAATATTGGCCCCCACTCTCTTCTGGCTTGGAGAGTTTCTGCCGAGAGATCTGCTGTTAGTGTGATGGGCTTCCCTTTGTGGGTAACCCCACCTTTCTCTCTGGCTGCCCTTAACATTTTCTTTCCTTCATTTCAACTTTGATGAATCTGACAATTATGTGTCTTGGAGTTGCTCTTCTCAAGGAGTATCTTTGTGGCGTTCTCTGTATTTCCTGAATTTGAATGTTGGCCTGCTAGGTTAGGGAAGTTCTCCTGGATAATAGCCCGCAGAGTGTTTTCCAACTTGGTTCCATTCTCCCCGTCACTTTCAGGTACACCAATCAGATGTAGATTTGATCTTTTCCCATGATCCCATATTTCTTGGAGATTTTGTTCATTTCTTTTTAGTCTTTTTTCTCTAAACTTCTCTTCTTGTTTCATTTCATTCATTTGATCTTCAGTCACTGATACTCTTTCTTCCAGTTGATCAAGTCAGTTACTGAAGCTTGTGGATTGTCACATATTTCTCGTGTCATGGTTTTCATCTCTATCAGGTCATTTATGAACTTCTCTGCATTGGTTATTCTAGTTATCCATTCGTCAAATCTTTTTTAGTTTCTTTGCACTGGGTTCGTAGTTCCTCCTTTAGCTCTGCAAAGTTTGATTGACTGATGGCTTCTTCTCTCGACTTGTCAAAGTCATTCTCCATCTAGCTTTGTTCCATTGCTGGTGAGGAGCTGCGTTCCTTTGGAGGGGGAGAGGCACTCTGATTTTTTGAATTTTCAGTTTTTCTGCACGCTTTTTCCCCATCTTTGTGGTTTTATCTACCTTTTTGGTCTTTGATGATGGTCACGTACAGATGGGGTTTTGATGTGGATGTCCTTTCAGTTTGTTAGTTTTCCTTCTAACACTCAGAACCCTCAGCTGCAGGTCTGTTGGAGTTTGCTTGAGGTCCACTCCAGACCCTTTTTGCCTGGGTATCAGCAGTGGAGGCTCAATTAAAAATACAGAAATCACCCGTCTTCTGTGTCACTCACACTGAGAGCTGGAGGCTGGAGCTGTTCCTGTTCAGCCCTCTTGGTGCCCAATCTCAAGTAAAATAATTTTTAAACGACCAAGGTGGATAACTGACTGTTCGGAAATAAATAGAACTATTTGGTGTAAACTGCAGATGAGGCTTGCTTAGATGGGCTGACAGAGATGAAAGTGATGAAACTGGTTGCAGCAGGAAATTATTTTGAAGCTTGAACATCACAATGATAATATAGCTTATTTGACTAGATATTATGTGATGTAAGGGGAAAACAGAAGAGTCAAGAATAAATCCTTGTTTGATTAATTAGATGAATAATTTACCAAGACCAAATAGAGTTGGAAGAGGAGTAAATTTGTAGTTCTAGGAGGGAAGAGGCAGAGGTAGGAGAAACCCGAGGAGAGAGCTAGAGGTTCCTGGAAAGACTGATAGAGTGTTCCCAAAAGAACGGTAAACTGCCAAGGGGTCGCAGGAGATGCAGGACTGAGAATTGATTCCTGAAATGAGTGGAATGGAGGCAGTAGACCACCCTGACAGACTTGGAGTGGAAAGAACAAAAGCATCTTTAATGTGTGTTTTAAAAAATGGAAGTGAGAGGATTGGGAAAGAATCACACACATACGTTCCAAGAACTTTTGCAATAAAAATGGCAGACAAATAATATGGTAGGAAAGAAACACTAAGAGTCATAGGAGACCTCTGTAGAAATGGGTGATGTTTCAGCAGGCTTTTGCTGATTGAAGTAATCCCATAGAGCGTAGATGTAAGAATCAGGAGACAAAAAGGTCACATGCAGAAGCAAAATCCTTGATTGGGTAATGTGGTTTAGAATCAAGAGGGAAGGTAAGAGATAGAGGTAGGAAGGCTTCACCTAAGATAATAGGAAAGAAGCCAGAGAACTGTGATTGAACTGAATGTGGTTGCTCAACTTGGTGGTGCACACAGCAAGATCCTTCTATTCTGATGTTTCTGAACTCCTTAGTGAATTATCTGAGGCTATCAGAGGGCACAGCAGCAGTTTTCTAATATTGAACCTTCCTTGCTTGAGAAGCAGACATGCCAATCTCTGCAAGGTTTTTGGTATGTATGTTACCTCATTAATCTCCATATTCTAAGGTAGCTGTTATGATTCTTCTCATTTTAGATGAGGAAATTCAAGCTCTGAGAGACCAAGTAGCTTTTTAAGAGTCCAGAGCTAGCAAGAAAAAGATTTATGTCTTAACTAAAACCTGAGAGCTTCCCAATTCTTCGCTCCTTAAAGTCATGCTGCCTCCTTAGTGAAATCCATTCAGGTTTCATTAAGGAAAGATGAGGAGCATAGGGAGGGAGGAAAGTGATCACTGTTAAAATAGGGTAAATGGGATAGAGAGGATTCTGTGGATAAGAAGCATAGAGCCATATTCATTCCCTTGAAACCAAACTCAGTTTCTTAGAAATGATAAGGATTTCTTTTTGCTTCTGTGACTTATTTTCCATTTGTTGTGTTTTTGGCCTTAAGATTACTGGAATATCAGTAAACGATCTGATAATAATTTTAAAATTTCAGTTGGTACTATAGAAGTCAGGGAAGGGCCAGGTGTGATGGCTCACGCCTGTAATCCCAAGATATTGGGAGGCTGAGGCAAGCAGATCACCTGAAGTCAGAAGTTCTAGCCTAGCCTGGCCAACAGGGTAAAACCCCATCTCAACTAAAATTACAAAAATTACCTAGGCATGATGGTGGGAACCTGTAATCCCAGCTACTGTGAAGGGTGAGGCAGGAGAATAGCTTCAACCCAGGATATGCAGGTTGTGGTAAGCCAAGATTACGCCACTGCACTCCAACCTAGGTGATAGAGCAAGACTCCATCTCAGAAAAAGAAAAAAAAAATAGAAGCCAGGGAAGGAGATAAACAGTAAAACATTGTTCATGGCAGCTGGCTAAATTAGAATTAAAGAGGAGGGAAGCTCCCTGGAAGCAACAGAGAGAAGGGGTCCTAGATGTTCTTGGTCCTCACATTCCACATTCACAAACACTGAGAAAGAGATACCACAATCAGAAATTGCAAGCTGATTATTTTATTGGTATATTGAATTTAGAGCTATGACCACCTTCTTCCAATGTCATGGCATTTGAATCGTTTGAATCACTGTCATCTTCTTATTCAGTTTCTGAAACAAACAAACAAGGAAGTTCGTAAACCAGACTTGACATGGCAGGAAATGTCTAATTCCTCGCTGGTGTTACTGCAGTAGAGTACATGAGAGCCCATCCTCTCTCCTCCAACCCTTCTACCCCTGTGATTCCTTCCTAATTTTTTCTGTGTTCACTCTTTTTGTGCCCTTAGACACAATGTGCTCCAAATTGTTGCTTAGAAGATGAATAGAAAAGATCATCCTTAGGTTGTTATGACTCATTGCTGTTGAATTTGTTCAAGGATATATTTACACAGATGTTAACTGGCACGTGTTCTATAATAGTGAGAAGCTGAAACCACCCTCAGTGTCCAGTGACAGGGATTGGTTAAGGAAATCATGGCAAAGCCACACAATGGAGTAGCAAAAGCTTGTAAAAGCAAACAGAAAACCACTGAAGAGATGTATTTAGCTCCATAAACTGATGAGGAAGTTTTTAAAAAGTGTATTTTTAAATGACTCACATATATACCTGCATATAACTTACATTATTAGTGGTAGGGGAAAAGAATGCTATATGTCTGTGCACACATAAATATTTCAAAGAGAAGATGCCATAAAGTCAACAGTGGTAGCTTTTTGAAGGAAGGAAGGTGGGTAGGATGAGTTATGCCTTTAAAATTAGCTTCATATTTTCCCATTCCATTAGATACCTTTTGTTAGCTTAATCATGTACTTATTGAAAAGGAAGTATCTAAAAAATGAGACACCTTTTAGCTGCTGAATGTTCAGGGACCACTTGTCAGGAATACTGGACTAGAGAGGCTGGTGTGAGGCAGGACTGAGCAAACAATGCTCAGGTGAAAACTTTAAATGGGAGGTCTCTGAGTTTGTGGGCAGAAAACAGCACCAAGAATGAACATGGTACTACTTCCTCATTGCCAGCACAATTTGAGACAGATTATATGGTAAGTTGTTTCTCAACATCAGAATTCCTTAAAGAGTTCGTTAGAAATACAGGGTCTTATTACCCATTTCCAGAGTATCTGGATACAAATCTTTAGAAATGGGTTCCAGGACAATACAATGTCAATGGGCTTTTAGTTAATTCATTGGCACAATAAAGTCGGAGAACTGTAGCACTTAGAGCACTTGGTGAACATAAACAGGAATCATACCTGTCATTGAACCTTGATTACTGGGGAGGCTGTCCCTGGGGAGGCCTGGGTGGTCTGCCACCTTGAGGAGGTGGAGGTGGTCCCTGGGGCTTTCCAGCAGGAGGTGGCGGAGGCTGCTGGGGATTGCCTCCTGGTGGGGGTGGTCCTTGTGGCTTTCCTGGAGGTGGGGGACCTTGAGGTTTGTTGCCTCCTGGTGGGGGTGGTCCTTGTGGCTTTCCTGGAGGTGGGGGACCTTGAGGTTTGTTGCCTCCTTGTGGGGGTGGTCCTTGTGGCTTTCCTGGACGAGGTGGGGGACCTTGGGACTGGTTGCCTCCTTGTGGGGGTGGTCCTTCTGGCCTTCCTGGACGAGGTGGGCGACCTTGGGACTGGTTGCCTCCTTGTGGGGGTGGTCCTTCTGGCCTTCCTGGACGAGGTGGGCGACCTTGGGACTGGTTGCCTCCTTGTGGGGGTGGTCCTTCTGGCCTTCCTGGACGAGGTGGGGGACCTTGGGACTGGTTGCCTCCTTGTGGGGGTGGTCCTTCTGGCCTTCCTGGACGAGGTGGGCGACCTTGGGACTGGTTGCCTCCTTGTGGGGGTGGTCCTTCTGGCCTTCCTGGACGAGGTGGGGGACCTTGGGACTGGTTGCCTCCTTGTGGGGGTGGTCCTTCTGGCCTTCCTGGACGAGGTGGGCGACCTTGGGACTGGTTGCCTCCTTGTGGGGGTGGTCCTTCTGGCCTTCCTGGACGAGGTGGGGGACCTTGGGGACTGGTTGCCTCCTTGTGGGGGTGGTCCTTCTGGCCTTCCTGGACGAGGTGGGCGACCTTGGGACTGGTTGCCTCCTTGTGGGGGTGGTCCTTCTGGCCTTCCTGGACGAGGTGGGGGACCTTGGGACTGGTTGCCTCCTTGTGGGGGTGGTCCTTCTGGCCTTCCTGGAGGAGGTGGAGGACACACAGCATTCACTGAATAGCTGCAGCAAATTTTTACTGTAACGCAGCTAAATGCGGAAATGCACAAAAATAAGACCCAGACACTTATTTCTTTGCATTTTCAGTGAAGTAATAAAACTCTGGAGTTGAACGCTGGGAAAGAATGAAGCAGTTGAGGGGATCTCAGTATAAGGAGGAGTCAGAATAAGGACACTGCCCAGTTCTCTGTCATCTCCCAAGCAGGCACTCCTGGCCAGGGGGAAGTCAACCCACTCCTGTTGTCATCTAAGACAAGCATCTCTGCTATTCAATTTGGTGGCCCTGCTCATGGTCCCCAAAATCAAGGTTGCATGAAGATTGCCTATGTTATTAGGGGGACTAACATTAATCAATTCCTGAAAGGAAAATGTTGATGAGAAAACACTGAAGAACTGATCAGTTCATGAGCAGAAGAAGATAGTCAAAAGAGATTGAGAATGAATTGGGTTTTACCTGATTTTAGGGAGGGAGATTCTTCCTGAATCACATCTAGAAGAGAAGCACAGGGTGATGGGAAAAGTTACGTCTCGAATCTGTCAAGACTCACAAGTGTTCTACGGGGAAAAGGGTCTTCTCACCACTCCCCATGCCTCCCCTTGGTTAACTCGTCAGCCACCATCTGTGAAGCTGCTCAAAGGGGAGGAAGGTGTAAGGGGAGGCACGGTTGTTATGACACAGAGCAACAACCACGAACTCAACATAGAAGAGCCCCATTTTTTCCTCCCTAGAATCCCTCAAGACTTAATGCTAATTTAGTTTACACATGCCAGGTACTTCAATGTAATACTTTGGTATTCTTATGCCCTCCATCTCCTATAAATACATTGCTTATGTACACAAAATTTCTCAATTTGGGTAACCAGAAGTAATCATTTCAATACAATCTTACCCATACCACTCCCAGCACATTGAAATACTGCATGTAGGAGAGACAAAAATTACAATAATTGGCTCAGATATTTCTATATCTGTAGTTAGGCACAGGCAAGTGTTTTATCCAGTTGTGCCTCCTCTGCAGTATCTCTGATGTGTGTTTATCTCCATCGTTGATGCTGATCCACCAGGTATAGCAAGGCCACCATCATGCCTGTGTACTTACTGAGATCAGTATAGGATGCTCACAGCTGGACTTGCCTGAAGCTGCCTTGCATTCTCCACTGCATCCTTCAGAGCACAGTCATATCTCTCTCTAAATGCACATCTTACCTTCCCATTCCCCAGGTACAAATTCTTTATTGGATTTTCATTGTGCATTAAATAAATTAGAAGCCCTTGGTGTAGAATGAGGGCACAACAGGTCTCCTGATCCTGGGCATGAAAACTCCGCAGCCCCATCTGTGTTTTCATTCTCCTCTCTTCCCCATAATTACCATTATTACCTCCTAAGCCCCAAGCAGAGTCACCGCATCATCTCCCCCTTCTGTTTTACCTTCACTGAAGCTCCGAGCTGGACTCAAGGCCAGCAGGGCCACTGACAGCAAAATCAGCAGCATCTTGCAGGAGGCTCTGGAGTTGCTCCCAACTCTGTGCTGGGAGAAACGTGGCAACTCCCTTTATAAAGAGAAGCAGAACAATGACACCTTTGAGCTCCACACTGAATGGGCCTTGCCACCTCAGAGATTGGGTTCTGCTTTGCTCACTGCAGGTCAGGTGCATCCCTTATTTCTCTCTGGGACTCTAGCCCAGAGGGATGGGTTGGGTTGGAATTTGTTGGTGACTTATTTCTAGAAGGTACAACTATGACTTGAACGAAGGTTTTAAATGAACTAGGTCCAAGCAATCAGCACTGTGTCATAATTGAACTTCAGACATCAGTAGAGTTTCAATCTTTTTGGTAACACTATTGTCCACTTTCCACTCTGTTATTTATTTCTGGATATGTGTGTGTGGGCAGCAAAGCTACACCCAGCAGTGACAATAATCAATATCTCTGGCTCTTTTTATAGCCTATTTCCATCTCTTGTGATGTATGTACAGATAGTATCACATTTAGCTAAAGTCTTGATGCGATAGAGATGGTTTCTGCCATCTGTGAGATGTGTGAAGACAGCACACTCCTGGGCACACATAGATGATGGAAAGCTGCCCTGCAGCCTTCTCATGCTACAGTATTGTTCAAGCTTCTCTGGATCTCACTTAGCTCAGGCAAGGCTTGTTCTTGTGCAACACAGGAAGGCCAAAATTGTGTATTTTAAAGTATCTTTAGGAGTTATTAATGCAAAATGGACACGGAAACCACAAGGAAATATCTAGACCTGAGAAAACTGAATATATAGTTTCTAGCAGGAGCCATGCGATATCATGTCGTCAAAACTTACTTCATGCTCTTCACTTTCTCTAGAATATTCTATAAAATTCACCCTCTGCTTCATTTGTTTTAAGAATTGTATTGAATTCCTACCTCTGATAATTAAGTGGCTACAATTCTACATTCAAATAAGGTAATCAGATACGCCCATCAAAGCTTCAATTGCATTGTGTTGGTTTTCTTGGTTTAGTCAGTATTTGTGTTATGTGTTTTCTCAGATTGTTCTTCCACAAGGAGTGTTTTTGTTTGTTTTTTGTTTGTTTGTTTGTTTTTACAATATTCTGATATGCATTCCTCCTTACATTCTTTCTGGTACTTCTTTGTTCATATTTTATTTTCTGAGTCAAGTTCATTATGTGTAATTTTCTTTATGTATCTGACTTTTCCCACCATTAATGTGGTGAGATTTCCTTTATTTAATCTTCTAAGTAATAAGCTATAATTGTCACCACCTTTGTTTCGTTCTTGTTTGTGTAATTTCACAATAAATGTTGTGTTTCCAAAAAGTCCTATCAGAGATCTGCGTTGTTAGCACTTCTTTCAGCTGCTGATTCTTCTGTTATTTCTAGTAAATCCCTGCTCATCAGTTCATGGAATATACAGGTTAGTCACTATCAACAGCAGTCATTTACCACTTAGACTTTCTGAGTGTCTCATGTTCACATTTTGTGCATGACTGGTGTTAATTTAAGGACAGCTTGGTTGGAGATATGATGGCGGTAGGGAGGGTATGTGACAGTAAATCCTAAAGACAAACCTCTTCAGCACTGGGGAGGAGTGGATCCTGGGCTGTGCAGATGAGGGTCGGGTCTGGCCCTTCTGAAGAGTTGTGGGTAATAGTAAAGGGAGACTTCCTAATACCAGACACTTTGCTACAGATAACTTGGCCCTTTCAAGGGAACCAAGAAGTTTGGTATTTTCACTGACAAAAATATAGACATACTTGAAAGGGAAAGATATTATTAATTGGCAATTTCTTCTGGCTCTACAGAAAGTGGACTGGTTCTAACTAGTCTTCATGAGTTTTATCTCAGGCAGAGAGTAGTTGCTTGTGCCCGCAGGTCCCACTGTATTATTGAGATTTATGTCTCTGGTCTCACCAGACACTATTTTCCATAGGAACTGGAGATGAATAATCCTGCCTACATATCTTAAGTTAGACCATCAGGTAGCAAAGGGATGTCAGAGACAAGGAGCAGCAAAGAGGCCTGGCTGACATTGCCTGATTAAGTCACCAACTGAGGTTGCTGCAGGCCTGAGGCAACACAGACTTGTCTTTGGCAGGAGAGTACAGGAAGAGAATAGAAATGCCCCTAAAAGTCACTCATCTCCGGCCCTTTCCCTGACCTTCTCCAATGTCAGCAGTGAGTAAAGTTTATCAGGAAAGCATAAATATCAGCTATGCACTCACCAGACAAAACAATAACAGAAGTGATTGAAAGGTGGAAATTGACACTGTCTGTGAGTGAGGGTGGGTGAAAGGGAGAAGCCAGACTGCTGCAGGAGCTTGGGCATCTAGACGTGAGTGGCAACCCTCAGCACTCCACTTGCCTCCATGTTCATATTCTGAGGTCCTGAAGGAAGAGTCTGCAGCATATGAAATTTTAGGAAATGCAATTCAGCTCTCATAACAGCTCCCATCCTGTTCTAAGTCAAGTGTTCCGTGGTTCAAAAATCCTCACTCCCTTCAGGCACTGCCCTTTAGCAAACCGAGTTGCCTCCACTTTCAACACATCCCAAATAGAACCACTTGCATAATCTTTACTAGAAGGTGATAGTTCAGGCCATGATGCTCTCTCCTGAAGGACTTTAATATCCTCAGCTGCTCTTGATAACATTCCTACCAGCACATCCCATATCTCTTCCCCTCACATCAGTCAGGGTGATCATTGAAAAGTAGGAATTAGATCATAACACTTTTGTGCTTCAAATGATCTTAGAATTTTCTTCTGCACTTGTAATAAGATCCAAATTTCATGCCTCAGCTCTCTCACACCCATACATCTCCCTCTTTTTGAAGACTAGGAAGTTCTGTGAGTAGAACTGAAAGCAGAATCTTCTGTGTTCATTGCATAAACCAACCATTCTGATAATACAATTGTGTGTGCGAATTCAGCTTTGCTTTGAATTGTCTAAAACCTCTGGTTACACTGATGTAATGGTCATTTTATATTATATGTTATATGATAATATATCATATATATTATATGATGATCACCTTTATATTTTTATTCCATGATGATGCTCTCTAAACATATATTTCACAATTATTTGAGCATATTTATATTCTTTCCATTTATCCTAGCAAAGGCTGATTAAAATAGAAAACATTTCCTCGGCATTTACTATATGATATTCAATCTTCAGAACCATCATATTAAGGAGTTGTGATTATTATTATTATTATCATCTTAATTTTGTAGATGAGGTGACTTAGGTGCGTGCCTAGGTTCATATAAATGTAGTAAGTGGAATGGAAGACAGAGTTCTTGCCTACTCTGCTCCACTGGTTACTTGCTCTTCATGCATTCATTCCTTTACAAGAAAGTGAAAGGAAATGAGATTCAGGGAATGAAAACAAGTTTCCCTTAGAATATTTTCAAGGTTAATTTTCCTGAGACTTTAATAGCTGAGGTGAGAAAAAATATATTTTCCTGAGTAAACATGTTTGTTTGAAATCATAATCATATTTAAAACATCTTCTAGTATTCTGCTTTACCCTTTGGATTTGTATAAAGACACTCAGAGGAATTAATTCCTTTTTTTTCTAATTACAAAACCCTGTCAATGTAGATCCTGTATGTACTTCCTTAATCTATGCTACATGCATTTTTCTTGGGTGGCACATTAGCACTGTCAAAATTTGTGTATGCCCTTTTAAACTGACTAAATTTGATCCTTCTAATCACAATGGATCTAACATTCTAGAAATCCAAGAGGGAGTCTGGTCAGAGAGATGTCTAAGAAAGGATAAATTGTACACCACTTACACAGCTTTCATCTTCTGCATGAAGATGTCACCTGTGTCCTGGCCCCAGAGCTGGTGTCCCACCCTCAGTGATTGGGGCCGTAGAAGACATTGGTCTTCAGCCTAAGGTCAAGTGTCTGTAGCCTCAGCTCACCACTGTTATCACAATGTCAGTGTATTCTTCACCTTTCAGTTATACTTCCTATCAGTTCACAGAGAAGTACAATCACAATTTATCTCATAAGAAATACAAAGCAGCCTGTAATCCCAGCACTTTGGGAGGCCGAGACGGGTGGATCACGAGGTCAGGAGATCGAGACCATCCTGGCTAACACGGTGAAACCCCGTCTCTACTAAAAAATACAAAAAACTAGCCGGGTGAGGCGGCGGGCGCCTGTAGTCCCAACTACTTGGGAGGCTGAGGCAGGAGAATGGCGTGAACCCGGGAGGCGAAGCTTGCAGTGAGCTGAGATCCAGCCACTGCACTCCAGCCTGGGCGACAGAGCGAGACTCCGTCTCAAAAAGAAAAAAAAGAAATACAAAGCAATGTATATCACCCTCATATTTTTCTGATGATGTACCAACTCGGTAAGCTGATACATTTAAAAGAGGAATTTAGTTAAAGTGGTTAATCAATGACTCATTTATTAAACAGATACACCTGTACCTATATCTTATAAAAGATATTGTCTCTTCTGCTTGAGAATCACAGATTATTATTATATTTTATTGATATTGAAATCCACATGTTTGTATATTTATCATCTTGAAAATTGGGATGTGTGGTACATTGTGTTTTTATTTTTATTTTTATTTATTTATTTATTTATTTTTTGAGACAGAGTCTTGCTCTGTCACCCAGGCTGGAGTGCAGTGGTGTGATCTCAGCTCACTGCAAGTTCCACCTCCCAGGTTCACGCCATTCTTCTGTCTCAGCCTCCCAAGTAGCTGGGACTACAGACACCCGCCACCATGCCTGGCTAATTTTTTATAGTTTTAGTAGAGCCTGGGTTTAACCATGTTAGCCAGGATGGTCTCGATCTCCTGACCTCATGATCTGCCCAACTCATCCTCCCAAAGTGCTAGGAGCATTGTGTTTTTAAAGTTGATCACGACAGAATCTTTCATCTAATGTTTTCTTCTTACAGTGGTACCTTGACATCCTCTCTTGAAGGGGTGAGGTCTGTTTTTAACCCCTTGAGCTTGGGTAGAACTTACTACCATGACCAATAGATTATATCAGAAGTGATACTGTGTGACTTTTGAGTCTAGATCATAGAAATGCCTTGCAAGTCCAAATTGTTCCTTATGGAACCTGCCTGCCACATGCCATGAGGAAGTCCATGCTGTGAGACAGAGATAGAACATTCATTTTAAAAATGATTGGATACAAAATTGTCTCTAAAAAATATTCAGTAACGAAGTTTTTTTCAGTGACCCAACTGCTATCTATATCATATATTATATTTCCACACATGTGTGACTACATAGCTAAAGATTTACAGATTATTCCTTTCTACCTTGCATAGTGATGTTTCAGATGCCTTAGCTCTTCTAGCACTTACAACAGCATTTAGAGGACTTTTTGCATTTCTCTTCACTTTTCAAAGGTAGAAATAAAATCTTAATGTGAGTGAGTGGCTTTCCCTAAGACATACACTTCATAGGGAACAGCATAAGGCAATGCAAGGAAAGAGAGAGAGAGAGAGAGAGAGAGAGAGAGAGAGAGAGAGAGAGAGAGAGAATGACCTTATTCATGAGAACAATATAAAACACCTAGGACAAAATAGCAAGAAATGCACGGGGTCAGGTGAAGAAAAATGACCAAACTTTGATGCAGAATATGCACTAAAATGTATATACATGTATATTTCTACACAGGAAAACATATTATTCAAATAGGACTAATTTTCCAGGTGTTCTCGTGAAAATTGCATCACGGTCCCCTGTTCATGTCTGATTTCACTTTTGCTGATTCACAAACTCTGTTATTTTTCTATTTGTCCGTCCAATTCCACAGTTTTGTTTATATTTATTGTTTATTGTCATCTCTTTTTTCATTCTCTTCATCCTTGGGTATTACTTTCCTCTGTGCTTCTTTATTGTAATTTTATTGGGACATTGGGAAAGAGCAGAAATCAGTCCATGTGTTCAATGCACAGGGCCTTCCAATACTGTTAATATAGAGACAAATTCCTTATCACGGTTTATAGCAGGTTCTACAGATGATCTTTTTGTTTACGTCTCTTTCTGTTTACGTGTATTCAAGTGACTTTACAAGACAGACTGCTATTACCTGTGTTCCTAATTTTATCAGAAGAATCTGCCACTGTCTCTTCTTCCCCAGCTGCATTAAATGTAACAGGACCATGAGTTGGTAATCACACGCATATTTTTCACAACATTATTGAGTAAACATCTAGCAACAATTTTAAATGATGAATACATTTTTATACTCTAATAGTCTAACAAATATAATTTTAATAACAAATGTATGTTGTTTCAAGTCTATTACTTACCCATCTTTAGAACTGCCAAAGCAAATGTCTCCATATTATAAAAAAATCTTTTGTGCCTTTTAGTAAACAAACATAGAAACAGAAGTTTATGACATGATACATAAAGAGTTTCAATTTATCTTACATTTTTACTAACCTTATTTTTTAGCTAAACTTTTGTCTGTATTTGCATTTTCTTGATTGAAACTTGCCTTTGTAATTTTTATTGAGCAATTAAACACTTATTTAAATAGGCATCCTAAAAACATTGACATATGGCTTTTGTCAGATTGGAATGGTCTATAAAGCTTCTGAAGCTTGAACTTTGGGGTCCTTCATGTGCACAGGCCCTTTCCAAGACCCTGTTTAGAGTGAACAGAATAAAAAGAATGTAAAAGCTTCATGAACTAGCAGTGGCCTTCTTTATGCCAACTCCTTTACTCAAGCCTTTATGTGTTTTTCTGTATTCCACTTACCCATGGGGATCATAAAATTTCAAGACCATCTCCTCCCTAAAACAAATTCCAATCATTTGAAGCTTATCTGAATTTTTTTTCTGAAAAGAAGACTTGGGAATACCTATAGAAGCAAGTTTCTAAATAATCTGATTCTTATGTCTACAAATAATGGCTACCTTCCAGCACTGTTATAAATGTACTGTGGGATTGCAGATTGTGTATGGAGGAATCTAAAGAATGTACTTTAGTGGTGACTGAGGGCCTATTTAAATGATGTATGGCTTTAGATTCTTGCTCTTCCACTAGCTTTTCCTCTGTAGAACATAATCCCTGCAGAATGGCACCTTCCCCTAGTATTTGTAGTGTTTCTACCTCTAAGCATGGAAGGAATGGTCAGTGTTAGAAATGTGTTCTTTCCTTTACAACTCAAGGCAGGGTAAGGAAAATTCTCATGCTTGACAGTAAAAGCAAGGGCAGCTTCATGGCCCTAATCCATTTGGGCATTTCTGCTGGTGTCCTGGACCCATCCGTCTTCACACTTGTGTATCCAGAGATGGTTCTGACTGTGGCAATGACCAACACATGGAGGTTCTTTGATTTTTAGTAGGAAGAGTCATTTCCCCAGAGGTTTTCTCTTTAAATGAAGACATTCCTTCCCGGATTTCTAGGACATATCACTGTTGTTTATTCTGAAGAGTCCATGACTGCAATGCCATGTAAGGCCATAGAGTTTTGTATTCTTTCTTTATTCCAGCTCTTTGGTTTTCCTTGGGAGGGATTCTACGACAGACTTACTAAGTGAGACTCTGGAACTCTGTCCCCATTTTGTACCCTTCTCACCCAGGCACCATGTTTGCTCAGTTGAATCCACTCTTGGGGAGAAGAGAGAATATGGTGGTAGCTCATGAGGAGAGGTCCAGTTTGCAGCCACAGTCTAAGACTCAACTGAATAAACACCTGAATTTTAAGTCTCCCCAAAGTTGTGCAACAGCTTTAGGGGATGTTTAACCATTTTCCTCCTGTTACCTTTTGAATGCAGCAGAAACAAAAAGTGTTACATGGGAAGTTTGTTTCAGTTGTACCAACTGGTACTCAGTTTACAATCATTTCCCAATCCTACTTGTTAATGAGCTATATAAAAGGAGATTTATTGACCACTTGTCATACATTTTGGTCAACATGCCAGCTATTGATATGTATTTTTTACATTATTAACTGAAGAAAAATGGATGCCTTTTACAAATGTTATAAGACTACAAAACAAAAATAAATCCAAAGGAACCAAATTAGGCTTGTAATCTGGAAGCCTAATGATTTCCCATCAGAACTGTCATATAATTACCTTGTTTGATAAGAGAAATGAGCAGGAGCAAGGTTGTGGTGAAGGACTCTGCTGAAGCTTTCCCAGGGATTCATCTACTAAAGCTTTGGCTTTCTCAAAATATTCTCGGAATAAGCAGATATTGTCGTTCTCCAGAAAGTCAACCGGCAAAATGACTTGAGCTTTCCAACAAACTCTTGCCATGACTTTTGTGCTCTCCTCATCCACTTTTGTTTTGAATGGGCTTTTCAACTTGTTGGTAGCCATTGCTTTGATTGTATTTGTTTTATGGGATTTACTGGTAAAGTCACGTGTTATCTTCTGTTATAATTCATTGAAAAAATGCTTATGGTCTTCTTTGCTCATATTGAAATTTTTAGGGAAAGTCCTCATCCACTTTTGTTTTGACTGGACTTTTCCACCTCTTGGTAGCCATTGTTTTGACTGTATTCGTTTTCTGACTTCTGCTGGTGAAATCCCGTGTTATCTCCTGTTATAACTCATTGAAGAAATGTTTACAGTCCTCATCGCTCATATTTAAATTTTTAGGGAAAGTTCTGCTCTTGTCTGTACTTGATCTTAGTGACACAGATTGGGCATCCATTAAGTGAAAAGTTTACTAAACTTTAATCATTCAGTTAGAATCATGTAAACTGAACCAACTGAGAAGTCTGCAGTGTTGGCTATTGTGTATGCTGCTAATCGTCACACATCTTCTCTTAGGGTATCAAGAAGATGAATGTATACCTTGCAATATGATGTGGATCATCTGTCACTGTAGGCTTTAGGTTCAACATTGCCTCATTCCTTCTTGAAATGAGGAACTCTTCATTGAACTTGTGAACTGCTGACTTCTTCAACCAGTGTCAACTTACCATGTGCCAAGTAGGACAACTTTTTTGGACACCATCAATGATTTCACCTTCTTCCACCCAAGCATCACTGTAAATTTGATGTTTCTACTCTAATTTAGGAGAATCCATGTTGCTCTTCTAGGGGCTCTTTTGAAACAGCTATATTATTTTTCTTGATGCCTCAAACTAGCTCCTGTTCAGACATGTTATAGAAGATATTCTAATTTCATTTTGGTGCCAAAAAATTTGGAATCCATTCATGGTATTTCTTTTTCTTTTCTTTTCTTTTTTTTTTTCTTTTTTTTTTTTTTCTTTTTTGGAGATGGAATCTCCATCTGTCACCCAGGCTGGAGTGCAATGGTGTAGTCTCAGCTCACTCTGCCTCCCAGGTTCACGCCATTCTCCTGCGTCAGCCGCTGGAGTAGCTGGGACTACAGGTGCCTGCCACTACCCCCGGCTAATTTTTGGTATTTTTAGTACAGACGGAGTTTCAAGGGTGGTCTTGATCTCCTGACCTCATGATCCACCGGCCTCGACCTCCCAAAGTGCTGGAATTACAGGCGTGAGCCATCGTGCCTGGCCTATTCATTGTATTTCTTAATAGAATATACATTTTCCATCAACATTTTAAGAACCTGCTGCATATAGGAAGGCATCCTAACACAATAAGGTCTACTTGAGGTAACTTAGACTTTTCCAGCTGACTAGGCAAATTGGTTTTTTGTTTTTCTTTTAGCATAAATAGGAATGTTTTCTGAAGATGGGATATAATACCAGTGGCCAAATATTCTCCAGCTACATGGAAAGTGTAACATTTGTAACTGAGATTCACATGCTTCAAGAGACAGAGTGCTTGGGCCTAGTGGATGTTCTGATGTTATTGAATGATTTTCTCTGGTTTCACCAAACATTATTCGGAAAGAGAAGCTGGCGATGAGCTGTCTGGCCTAGGCACCTTATGGTGGCCTGTCAGCTAGGGGAGAAACCCAAGAGAGTAGAAGCAGAGGGGAGTGCCACGCAGATGTGCCTCCTTGTGGGAGTCACTGGGGAAGCTGCAATCCTGGTTAGAGGCAGGCTACTCCTCGTCTGCTGAGTACAGGAAGACAAGAGGTGATGCTTCCAAAATCACTCAGCTCATGCCCTATCCGTGACCTTCTCCAATGTCAGAAATGTGTGAAAGAGATTAGCATATCAGGAAGGAGTAAATATCAGGTATCAAGCTACCAGAGACAACCAAAACGGAGGTTACCAAAGAACTGAAGGAGACAGTGTCATTTAGGGTGAGGTCAAAGCAAGGAGCAGGACTGCAACAGGAACTTAGGCACTTATCCATGACTCAAGGACCTCAGCAATCCACTTGCAATTTAAAATAAATGTAAACTTACCATGTTCCAAGTAGGACTCTTGATTTCTACTTCCTAAAACCTGCTGTCTCCTGAATTTCTTCATTATAACTGTCAAAACAAAATATCACAGACTAGGTATTCTTCAACAACAGAAATTACTTTTTGACACTTCTGGATGCTCAAGTTCCACGAGGAAGGTGTCAGCAGGTTCAGTTCTTCTGAGTTCTGCCTGTTTGCCATCTACATATCTGCCTTCTTGCTCTGTTTCCCATGGGGATGCTTCTATACATACATAATTCTTGTGTCTCTTCGTGTGAAAATTTCCAGTTCTTATAAGGAATTTCCACTTCTTATGAGGACAGCCATCTTATTGGATTTAGTTCCACTGAAACTCCCTCATTTTAGCTTGATCACCTCTTCTCAGGGCTGTTTTCTAATAACAGTCTTATTCTAAGGAACAAGAGGTTGGCTGTGGATTTTTGTATACCCATGCCTATCATATTTTGCTGAATATTTGATTATATAGAGATTATTTCTTTGGAACTTTGAGCTGTGTGAAAACAACACAAACCTGGCCATTCATGGTTGACAGAAGGTTGGCCCTCAGCCTGGTCAGACTCACATGGATTGTCTAATATTCTTTGGATCTGTCTCTAGTCAGAAAAGTCTTGGTGTTGTAGGGTACAGGTGTCTGCATGCATTCTGTTGTTAATATTCATGGAGTGGTTAAAACAAAGTTGGCCATGAAAACTACCACGGGCTTCTAGAAATGAACAGAACAAATACACAGTTCTTGAATGAGACATCCTATTTCGTGTCTTCAAAAATTTTCCTTGCTCTACCCTTTTGTTAGAATGTTTGATCAGATTCAGTTTGGGCTTTACACCTTTTAGGACTTTTTTTTTTTATACAGACTCTCGCTCTGTCACCCAGGCTGGAGTATAGTGTTGTGATCATGGCTTACAGCATCTTTGAACTCCTGTGCTCAGGGGAATCCCCCAGCTTCAGCCTCTTGAGTTGCTTGAATTACAGGTTCATGACACCCACCATGCCGATTTTTTTTTTTTTACTTTAATTTTTTTTTGAAGAGATGGAGTCTCACATCGTTGCTTAGGCTGATCTTGAACTCCTGGCCTCAAGGTATCCTCCCACCTTACTCTTCCAATTCCTGGGATAACAGGCATGAGTTGCCACATTCAGTCTTTCTTCTAGGAAAAATTTTTAATCACTCCCACTTATAATGAGTGGCCACAGTTTTATACTCCAATTTATTCTCTGAAATATGATGTGAATCATCTGTTGCCGTAGACTTTAAGTTCAACATTGCCTCATTCCTTCTTGAAATGAGTAACTCCTCATTGAATTTATGAATCACTGACTTCTTCCATCAATGTCAACCTACCATGTCCCAAGTAGGACAACTTTTGGACACCATCAATGATTTTATCTTCTTCCACCCAAGCGTCACCATAAATTTGATGTTTGTACTCACTTCAATTTTAGAAGAATTCATGTTGCTCTTCTAGGGGCTCTTTTGAAACTGCTCTCTTATGTTTCTTGATGTCTCAGGCTAGCTCCTGTTCAGACATGTTATAGCAAAACATTCTGATTTCATTTTGGTGCCAAAAAAATTGGAAT